>NC_133373.1:22658933-22846433 GCF_049309525.1 Garra rufa
TGCCAGTTGGTGGCGCTATAACTTTGACTCATAATAGTCACATTTATGGAATCGGCATCATACAACAAACAAACTGGTGAAGTTTCATCAGAATCAGGCAATGTGGTCAACAGTTATTAGACACTTCCTGTTTCTCATTTCTCGCCATAACTTTGTCGCCTTGCCACGGCCAAACCGTTCGAGATATCAAAAATCTCCTCGCAATTTAGCGTCCCCAATGTCTTGAGATCATGCTGACCGAGTTTGGTGACAATCCCATGGAATTCCTGGGAGGAGTACGTTAAATTCCAGAGCATGCGCTTTTTAAACAGCCCTAAATATCTCACTTCCTGTCAGGTGGAGCCTATGACATAGAGTACAAAAGTTGTTTGGCTCAGTGAGATCTATATGTGTACCGAGTTTCATATCAATACATGCAAGTATGTGTGCGCAGTACATCAAGTTTTCAAACTGTGTTCCAGGGGGCGCTGTAGAGGCCCTGAACCACGCCCGGGTCCCAGCCTCTTTGGCGTCCTGATGGCCACAGATTCCGACGTGTGTGCAAATTTTCAAGAGTTTTTGAGTATGTTAAGGCCCCCAAAAGTGCCCGGAAGGTTGAAAAAAATAAAAAAAAAAAAAAAAAAAAATAATAACCCTTAGAAGAACAATAGGGCCTTCGCCCTTTTGGGCTCGGGCCCTAATTAAAGCTGCAAGCAGCGATGAACGGGCCCTCGCACACGGGCTCACCGCCGACCGGTGGCTTTAGGAACACAGCAAACGGTGGGCAGTATGCTTTTAATACAGTAAATGTAGGAAAAATAGATCAAAGTCACTTAAATGTGCCAAACTTCCTGCTGCCAACTGGTGGCGCTATGCCAATAACTGATTATTGGCATGTACATGTGTTCAGGCCACCACTTTGATCAAACATATGAAGTTTGGTGCAGATTGACCTTGGTATGTGTGAGTTAGTGCAAGATATGATATATCCTGCTGCCAATAGGTGGCACTATAATAATATCTGTATATTGGCCTTTAGATGTCTTCAGGCCAGGACTCTTACCAAACATGTGAAGTTTGAGGCAGATCGGACATTTTATGGCTGAGTTATAACAACTTTTATGTCCATGGCGAAACATCAAACTTTGTCAGGCCGCCATGGACACGCCCTTTAACGAAAACTCAAGATCTTCACAATTTAACATCTCTAAGGCCTCGAGATCAGACTGACCAAATATAATGTTGATATCAGTAAATCTCTAGGAGGAGTTTGGTACAAGTCATTTCCTGTTGCCAACAGGTGGCGCTGTGATTATAATAGAATATAGGCCTTCAGATTGGTTCAGGCCAGGACTCTTATTGAACATGTGAAGTTTGAGGCAAATCAGACATTTTATGGCTGAGTTATCACAAGATTTATATCCATGGCGAGACCACGAAATTTGCCAGGCCGCCACGGACACGCCCTTCAACGAAAACTCAAGATCTTCGCAATTTAACATCACTAAAGCCTTTTTATTAGACTGACCGATTTTGGTGTTGATCTGATTAAATCTCCAGGAGGAATTTGTTGCAGAGTACAGCATGACACTTCCTGGTGCCTGCAGGTGGCGCTATGAGTAAAACTGAATATGGGCATGTAGATGTCTTCAGGTCAGGAGTGTTATCACACATGTGAAGTTTGGGGCAGATCGGGCATTTTATGCCTGAGTTATAGCAACTTCCTTTTTCATGGCGAAACATCGAAATTTGCGAGGCCGCCACGGACACGCCCTCTGATGAAAACTCTAGATCTTCGCAATTTAACGTCACAAAGGGCTTTAGATTAGACTCACCAAATTTGGTGTTGATCCGAATAAATCTCTAGGAGGAGTTCGTTCAAGTATGACGCCTGAAAATGGCAAAAATGACACAAATTTTGCTAAGAAAATTAATAATAACCGACTTCCTGTTGGGTTTCGGATTTTGTCCCAGGAGGCTTTTTTGTAGGTATTGGTGAGTTACATGTGTGTACCGATTTGCGTGCATGTACGTGAATCACAGCTGAATGCGCACACCGCGGAACGTGTAAAGGTGGCGCTATTGAGCCATTTTGCCACACCCACTTCTGCAACCCATATCAGACGTCCATTTTCGCCAGGTTTGATGTGTGTGCAAAGTTTCATGAGTTTTCGGGTATGTTTAGGCCCTCAAAAATGCGATTCATTCCGGAGAAGAAGAATAATAATTAAAGCTGCGAGCAGCGATGAACGGGCCCTCGCACCCGGGCTCACCGCCGACCAGTGGCTTCAGGAAAACAGCAAACGGGGGGCAGTATGCTTTTAATACAGTAAATGTAGGAGAAATATGTCAAAGTCACTTAAATGTGCCAAACTTGCCGCTGCCAGCTGGTGTCGCTATGCCTATAACTGATTATTGGCATGTAGATGTGTTCAGGCCAGCACTATTATCAAACATATGAAGTTTGGTGCAGATTGACCTTGGTATGTTTGAGTTAGTGAAATATATGAGATATCCTGCTGCCAACAGGTGGCGCTATGATAATATCTGAATATTGGTCTTTAGGTGTCTTCAGGCCAGGACTCTTACCAAACCTGTGAATTTTGTGGCAGATCAGACATTTTCAGGCTAAGTTATAACCACTTCTATGTCTATGCAGAAACATCAAACTTTGTCAGGCCACCACGGACATGCCCTTTAATGAAAACTCAAGATCTTCACAATTTAACATCTCTAAGGCCTCAAGATCAGACTGACCAAATATAATGTTGATTTAACTAAATGCAATCAATGCAAGGACTTCAGATAAATGCCAACTGTGAACCAGTATGCTACAAATTGCCTATTTTCTGATGATGATGATAAGAACATGATTCATGATGATAGCAAAATGTTATTATTGCTTGCTTTACGTCCACCACTTCTGCTTAAATGTCATTGTTACCTATCTGAACAATTTTTGTGTGGATATTGCTTTGCTGGTGACTCCTGTTATAAGACATCACTCTTAAGTGCTACATAACTAAGAATCAATAAGGAAGACGGTGCCCAGTTGGCACATGCATTCACAGTAACCATCTGCTAGTTTGGATTTTAAGTTTACAGAATTGAAAGGGTTACACTTTAAAATCAACACACAGACACATACACACAAAATATAAAATGTTGCCATCCAGTTTCATTTGTTAAAATTAACTATATTAGTTAACATGACCAATAAATAAATAGCATTTATTAATGTTAATTAATATTAAGCTAAAAAAAGTATTCATATAAAGTTTATGTACTGTGAATTAACATGAACATGAACACAGTTCATGGGGGTGTACAGCAATACACAATAAAGTGCTCTATAAACGCTTCATTCTTTCAAAATATCTTTAAAAATCAAGTTGAGTATTTTACCGGGGTGATATATATATATATATATATATAACTGATCTTAAAATTATGGTTTTCAGATGTTTTGAAGAGATAACAGTAACGTTTGTTTTGTTGTCAAAGTCTGTCTTAATTTTTTATTATTATTATTTTATATTCAATAAATAACACTATGTAAATATTGTCTATCAATGAAGATAAATTGATCAAGCTAAAAAGTTGTATTTTTAAATCTTTTGCTATGTGACTGAATAGGACAAGTTCATGGTACAGTTAAGTAAAAAATAAATAAAAAACAACAACTGCAAAATACGAACAATGAAAGACTTAGTGACCCTTTATATTTTCTCAAAATATCAGACTCTCAAAGATCAGACATATTTATGTAATTACAATACATACAGTATGTGCATTTTTTGTTCAAAGATGGTCTGTAGGATGGCTCTCTACTCTGTCACCCTCTCTGCCTCTCACCCCTCCCCCCTGCAATAATGAGCTTCTCTGTGCCTGACTGAACGCACACACATACTGTAGAGACATTCACCAGAGTGACAGCAGGTTTCTGAGTTATTTTTTTAATTTTCTTTAATTCATTGAAGCTTGTATAAAATTTATATTTCCAGCACTTGCTCAGAATGATTAGATCTCTGTGTGAAAAAAGTTTTAAAGAGTTTGGATGCTGCACTTTAAAGATATAAAAAATTAGGGTTATGTTTTTTACTACATCTTTAAAAAATCACCACGTCAACACCGTTCGAGATATCCCAAATCCGCTCGCAATTTAACATCTTCAGAATCTTCTCTTCATGTTAAAAAAGTTTGGTGTGAACAGCTGGTTGTTCTTAGGAGTAGTGTGAATTTGTTTACAGCCTGATTTTTCAAAAAATCCACCTTCAAATCAAAATAGCCGGCTTTCTGTTGGTCTTAGCTAATGAGTTTGATTTAGAAAGTTGTCCAGATTGATGAGAGCAATATAAGTACAGAGTTTGGTGACTGTAGGAAAAACTAACCCCCCAACTTTTGTCAAAAGATGGCGCTATAGAGTGCCTGCTCCACGCCCATTTATGACCTTTTGCCAGTGTCTAACTATCATTAATATTGATGTGTGTGTTGAGTTTCATGAAATTCTAAGCATGTTATCTGCCTCGAAAAGACAGGAATGTAATTTTAAAGTTTGACACGTTGCCATGGCAACAGCATTTGATTTATCATCGACCCCTTTACATATTCTTTATCGGCCGTGTTTTGACATGATTTTGATGAAGTTTAAAGAAAATCGAGTAAAATTAAGAGGCTGATTTCAAAGCATTTTGAAAATGACACGTTTCCTGCTGCCAGTTGGTGGCGCTATAACTTTGACTCATAATAGTCACATTTATGGAATCGGCATCATACAACGAACAATCTGGTGAAGTTTCATCAGAATCAGGCAATGTGTGCAACAGTTATTAGACACTTCCTGTTTCTCATTTCTCGCCATAACTTTGTCGCCTTGCCACGGCCAAACCGTTCGAGATATCAAAAATCTCCTCGCAATTTAGCGTCCCCAATGTCTTGAGATCATGCTGACCGAGTTTGGTGACAATCCCATGGAATTCCTGGGAGGAGTACGTTAAATTCCAGAGCATGCGCTTTTTAAACAGCCCTAAATATCTCACTTCCTGTTGCGTGGAGCCCATGACATAGAGTACAAAAGTTGTTCAGCTCGATGAGTTCTATATGTGTACCGAGTTTCATATCAATACGCGCAAGTATGTGTGCGCAGTACATCAAGTTTTCAAACTGTGTTCCAGGGGGCGCTGTAGAGGCCCTGAACCACGCCCGGGTCCCAGCCTCTGTGGCGTCCGGACGACGGCAGATTCCGACGTGTGTGCAAATTTTCAAGAGTTTTTGAGTATGTTAAGGCCCCCAAAAGTGCCCCAACGGTTGAAAAAAAATAAAAATAAAAAAAAAAAAAAAAAAAAAAACAAATAAGAATCCTTAGAAGAACAATAGGGCCTTCGCCCTTTTGGGCTCGGGCCCTAATAATAAGAAACGGAGCAGATCCAATAGGGTCCTCACACCATCGGTGCTCGGGCCCTAATTAAAGCTGCAAGCAGCGTTGACCGGGCCCTCGCCGTCTGGCAGTCGCCATCCCGATAGCATCAGGAAAACGGTGCCCAGTTGGCACATGCATTCACAATAACCCTTTGGACTAACCCTAACTGTCTCTCCTCCTGTCTGACTCTTTCTCTTACCACCCATCCCACCTCCTTACACTCAGCCACTTACCACACAAACACACACATAGAGTGCAGAGCAGAGTGAGATCAGATTTGTTTTTTAATTTTCTTTCATTCGTGGAGTTTTGTATAATTATGAAATGAACTGTGTTTAATCAGAATGAATAGTTATTTGTATGAAAAAAGTTTCAAAGAGTTAGGATGCTGCACTTTAAATAAATAATAAATCATTGAAAATTGAAAATGGAAAAAAAAATTCTAGGCACGCTATCTGCCTCAAAAACACAGGAAACAAATATTTGAATGTATTTTGTATTTTTATTTATTTGCCATGGCAACAGCATTTGATGCATCAGGGACGCCTTTACAGACTCTCATCGGCCGTGTTTTTACATCATTCTGATGAAGTTTGAAGAAAATCGAGTACAAATATATTGTTCGTTGTTCGTTCAGGTGTTAGTTCATCAACCAATGTTAACAAAAGAGACCCTATTTTAAATAGTTACCATGTTTTATGATCTACATCCATTTTTAAATATTATTTTAATGATCTATAAGCATCTGTGAAATAATTATAAACAAATATATTAAAAATAAATACATATTAACTTAGTTGATGTATTTGTTTCTCATTCTAATTAAGTGAACTGAGCAGTATAGTGTCATACTTATAAGATTTTTTATTCTATCAGTGAGATTGTATATATGTATATAAATCATATAATTTTTCCTTAAAAGATTAAAAAAAGATTTTAATGCTCTTTAAGCACCTATACAAAATAATTATGTAAAAGTACACTGACAGTACAGTCTATATCAACTGATTCTATGGATTATTTTCATTCTTATACACTGAGAATGAGCTAAATAGCATTAGAGGTCAAACGATTCCTTATCTTATGAGGACCTCTAGTGTTCATCCCTGGTATTAGAGCTTTAATCTGACAAATTTATGTGACACTTTTAATGTTTTTGGGGCCTCTGAGCACGATAACATTTTGAAACTACACGTATTTCCTAAGAATTTCTTGTTCTTTATATGTAAAAAGTTTTGATGAGTTAGAATAATGCAATTTAAAGATATATGAAAATAACTCTTCATCTTTTTTATTGTTACTTTCATAAATCACCACATCAACACCGTTCAAGATATCCCAAAGCCATTCACAATATAGGGAACATTTTCCCTATATTCTGATGATGATGATGATAAGAACATGTAATTCATGATGATAACAAAATGTTATTATTGCTTGCTTTACGTCCACCACTTCTGCTTAAATGTCATCGTTACCTATCTGTACAATTTGTGTGTGGATATTGCTTTGCAGGTGACTCCTGTTATAAGACATCACTTTTAAGCGCTACATAACTAAGAAAGAATCAATTAGGAAAACGGTGCCCAGTTGGCACATGCATTCACAGTAACCCTCAGTCAGTTGGATTTAAAGTTTACTGAATTGAAAGGGTTAAACTTTAAAATCAACACACAGACACATACACACAATATATAAAATTGCCAACCAGTTTCATTTGTTAACATTAACTATATTAGTTAACATGAACAATAATTAAATAGTATTTATTAATGTTAATTAATATTAAGCTAAAAAAAGTATCCATATATTGTTTAATGGTAAAATAGTATATTTTAACATTAGTTTATGTACTGTGAATTAACATGAACATGAACACAGTTCATGTGGGTGTACAGCAATACACAAAGTGCTCTATAAACGCTTCTTTCTTTCAAAATATCTTTAAAAATCAAGTTGAGTATTGTAATGGGGCGATATATATATATATATAACTGATCCTAAAATGGTAAAATTTTCAGATGTTTTGAACAGATAACAGCAAAGTTTGTTTTGTTGACAAAGTTTGTCTTGAAACTGTTAATTAAAATGTTATATTCAATAAATAACACTATGAAAATAAATGTCTATCAATGAAGATAAACCGCTCATGCTAAAAAGTTGTATTTTTCTTAATCTTTTGCTATGTGACTGAATAGGACAAGTTCATGGTACAGTTCAGTAAAAAATAAATAAAAAACAACAACTGCAAAATACGAACAATGAAAGACTTAGTGACCCTTTATATTTTCTCAAAATATCAGACTCTCAAAGATCAAACATATTTATGTAACATCAATGTGCATTTTTTCCTCAAAGATGGTCTTTAGCAAGACAGCATGTTCTACTCTCTCTCCCTCTCTCCCTTTCACCCCTCCCCCTTCAGTCTCTCTTCAGTCACTTAATGGTGACTGAACACAGACACTCAAGGCAGAGTGACAGCAGGCTTCTGATTTCTTTTTTTAATTTTCTTTAATTCGTAGAAGCTTGAATTAAATTGATATTTACAGCACTTGCTCAGAATGATAAGATCTCTGTGTGAAAAAAGTTTTAAATAGTTAAGATGCTGCACTTTAAAGATATAGAAAATGACGGTTATACATCTTTAAAAAATCACCACGTCAACACCGTTCAAGATATCCCAAAACCGCTCGCAATTTAACATCTTCAGAATCTTCTCTCCATGTTAAAAAAGTTTGGTGTGAACAGCTTGTTCTTCTTAGGAGGAGTATAAATTTGTTTACAGCCTGATTTTTCCAAAAATCCACATTCAAATCAAAATAGCCGGCTTCCTGTTGGTGTTAGCTAATTAGTTTAATTTAGAAAGTTGTCCAGATTGATGAGAACAATATATGTACAGAGTTTGGTGACTGTAGGAAAAACTAACCCCCCAACTTTTGTCAAAAGATGGCGCTATAGAGTGCCTGCTCCACGCCCATTTATGACCTTTTGCCAGTGTCTAACTATCATTAATATTGATGTGTGTGTTGAGTTTCATGAAATTCTAAGCATGTTATCTGCCTCGAAAAGACAGGAATCTAATTTTAAAGTTTGAGACGTTGCCATGGCAACAGCATTTGATTTATCATCGACCCCTTTACATATTCTTATCGGCCGTGTTTTGACATGATTTTAATGAAGTTTAAAGAAAATCAAGTAAAATTAAGAGGCTGATTTCAAAGCATTTTGAAAATGACACGCTTCCTGCTGCCAGTTGGTGGCGCTATAACTTTGACTCATAATAGTCACCTTTATGGAATCGGCATCATACAACGAACAATCTGGTGAAGTTTCATCAGAATCAGGCAATGTGTGCAACAGTTATTAGACACTTCCTGTTTCTCATTTCTCGCCATAACTTTGTCGCCTTGCCACAGCCAAACCGTTCGAGATATCAAAAATCCCCTCGCAATTTAGCGTCCCCAATGTCTTGAGATCATGCTGACCGAGTTTGGTGACAATCGTATGGAAATCCTGGGAGGAGTACGTTAAATTCCAGAGCATGCGCTTTTTATACAGCCCTAAATATCTCACTTCCTGTTGCATTGAGAAAATGACATAGAGTACAAAAGTTGTTCAGCTCAATGAGTACTATATGTGTACCGAGTTTCATATGTGTACGTTCAAGTATGTGTGCTATATGGCCCTCAAAATTCCAGGGGGCGCTGTAGAGTCCCCTTGCCACGCCCAGGTACCAGCCTCTGTGGCGTCCTGATGGCCGCAGATTCCGACATGTGTGCAAATTTTCAAGAGTTTTTGAGTATGTTAAGACCCCCTTAAGTGCCCGGAAGGTTAACAAAAAAAAAAAAAAAAAAAAAAAAAATTAAAGCTGCAAGCAGCGATGAACGGGCCCTCGCACCCGGGCTCACCGCCGACCGGTGGCTTTAGGAAAACAGCAAACGGTGGGCATTATGCTTTTAAAACAGTAAATGTAGGAAAAATAGATCAAAGTCACTTAAATGTGCCAAACCTCCTGCTGCCAGCTGGTGGCGCTATGCCTGTAACTGATTATTGACATGTAGATGTGTTCAGGCCAGCACTTTCATCAAACATATGAAGTCTGGTGCAGATTGACCTTGGTATGTTTAAGTTAGTGCAAGATATGATATATCCTGCTGTCAATAGGTGGCGCTATGATAATATCTAAATATTGGCCTTAAGATGTCTTCAGGCCAGGACTCTTATCAAACATGTGAAGTTTGAGGCAGATTGGACATTTTATGGCTGAGTTATAACAACTTCTATGTCCATGACCAAACATCAAACTTTGTCAGGCCACCACGGACATGCCCTTCAACGAAAACTCAAGATCTTCGCAATTTAACATCACTAAAGCCTTTTTATTAGACTGACCGATTTTAGTGTTGATCTGTATAAATCTCTTGGAGGAGTTTGTTGTAGAGTACAGCATGACACTTCCTGTTGCCAGCAGGTGGCGCTATGACTATAACTGAATATGGGAATGTAGATGTCTTCAGGTCAGGAGTGTTATCACACATGTGAAGTTTGGGACAGATCGGACATTGTATGCCTGAGTTATAGAAACTTCCTTTTTCATGGCGAAACATCGAAATTTGCGAGACCGCTATGGACACGCCCTCCAATGAAAACTCTAGATCTTTGCAATTTAACTTCACAAAGTGCTTTAGATTACACTCAGCAAATTTGGCGTTAATCCGGATAAATCTCTAGGAGGAGTTCGTTCAAGTACGAGGCCTGAAAATGGCAAAAATGACCAAATTTGCTGAGAAAAAAATAACCGACTTCCTGTTGGGTGTCAAATTTTGCTCCAAGAGGCTTTTTTGTAGGTATTGGACCCTATTTTAAATAGTTACCATGTTTTATGGTCTACAAGCATTTTTAAATATTATTTTAATAGTCTATAAGCATCTGTGAAATAATTATAAACAAATATATTGAAAATAAATACATATTAACTTAGTTGACTTTTTGGCCTTTTTTTTGGCCTTTTTGTATTTGTTTCTCATTCTAATTAAGTGAACTGAGCAGTATAGTGTCATACTTATAAGATACTTTGTTCTATCAGTGAGAGTGTATATATGTATTTAAATCACATAATTTTTCCTTAAAAGATAAAAAAAATATTTTAATGCTCTTTAAGCACCTATACAAAATAATTATGTAAAATTACACTGACAGTACAGTACATATCAACTGATTCTATGGATTATTGTCATTCTTATACACTGAGAATGAGCTAAATAGCATTAGAGGTCAAACGATTCCTTATCTTATGAGGACCTCTAGTGTTCATCCCTGGTATTAGAGCTTTAATCTGACGAATTTATTTGACACTTTTAATGTTTTTGGGGCCTCTGAGCATGATAACATTTTGAAACTACACGTATTTCCTAAGAATTTCTTGTTCTTTATATGTAAAAAGTTTTGATGAGTAAGAATAATGCAATTTAAAGATATATGAAAATAACTCTTCATCTTTTTTATTGTTACTTTCATAAATCACCACATCAACACCGTTCAAGATATCCCAAAGCCGTTCACAATATAGGGAACATTTCCCCTATATTCTGAGGATGATGATAAGAACATGTAATTCATGATGATAACAAAATGTTATTATTGCTTGCTTTACGTCCACCACTTCTGTTTAAATGTCATCGTTACCTATCTGTTCCATTTGTGTGTGGACATTGCTTTGCAGGTGACTCCTGTTATAAGACATCACTCTTAAGCGCTACATAACTAAGAATCAATTAGGAAAACGGTGCCCAGTTGGCACATGCATTCACAGTAACCCTCTGCCAGTTTGGATTTAAAGTTTACAGAAATGAAAGGGTTACATTTTTAAATCAACACACAGACAAATACACACTAAATATACAACTTTACCATCCAGTTTCATTTGTTAACATTGTTAACATGAACAATAATAAAAAGCATTTATTAATGTTAATTAATATTAACCTAAAAAAGTACTCATATATTGTTTAAAGGTAAATTAGTATCTTTTAACATAGTGTATGTACTGTGAATTAACATGAACATGAACACAGTTCATGTGGGTATACAACAATAAACAATAACGTGCTCAATAAACGCTTCATTCTTTCAAAATATCTTTAAAAATCAAGTTGGGTATTGTAATGGGGCGATATATAAATATAACTCATCTTAAAATGGTACAATTTTAACAGATAACAGCAAAGTTTGTTTTGTTGTCAAAGTTTGTCTTGAAATTGTTAGTGTTTTTTTTTTATTGAATCAAAAATTTTAATTATGAAAATAAATGTCTATCAATGAAGATAAATCGCTCATGCTAAAAAGCTGTATTTTTCTTAATCTTTTGCTATGTGACTGAATAGGACAAGTTCATGGTACAGTTCAGTAAAAAATAAATAAAAAACAACAACTGCAATATACAAAGAATGAAAGAGTTCGTGACCCTTTATATTTTCTCAAATTGCATCTTCCTCAAAGATGGTCTTAAGCAAAACAGCATGTTCCACTGGTCTCTTTCCCTTTCACCCCTCCCCCTTCAGTCACTCTTAGTGTCAACACAGACTGTCAGCCCAGTGACAACAGTTTACTGATTTCTTTTTTTAATTTTCTTTAATTCATAGAAGCTTGAATAACTATGATATTACCAGCACTTGCTCATAATGATTAGATCTCTGTGTGAAAAAAGTTTTAAAGAGTTTGGATGCTGCACTTTAAAGATATAAAAAATTAGGGTTATGTTTTTTAAAAAATCACCACGTCAACACCGTTCAAGATATCCCAAATCCGCTCGCAATTTAACATCTTCAGAATCTTCTCTTCATGTTAAAAAAGTTTGGTGTGAATACCTTGTTATTCTTAGAAGGAGTGTGAATTTGTTTACAGCCTGATTTTTCAAAAAATCCACATTCAAATCAAAATAGCCGGCTTCCTGTTGGTCTTAGCTAATGAGTTTGATTTAGAAAGTTGTCCAGATTGATGAGAACAATATATGTACAGAGTTTGGTGACTGTAGGAAAAACTAACCCCCCAACTTTTGTCAAAAGATGGCGCTATAGAGTGCCTGCTCCACGCCCATTTATGACCTTTTGCCAGTGTCTAACTATCATTAATATTGATGTGTGTGTTGAGTTTCATGAAATTCTAAACATGTTATCTGCTTCGAAAAGACAGGAATCTAATTTTAAAGTTTAACACGTTGCCATGGCAACAGCATTTGATTTATCATCGTACCCTTTACATATTCTTATCGGCCGTGTTTTGACATTATTTTGATGAAGTTTGAAGAAAATCAAGTAAAATTAAGAGGCTGATTTCAACGCATTTTGAAAATGACACGCTTCCTGCTACCAGTTGGTGGCGCTATAACTTTGACTCATAATAGTCACATTTATGGAATCGGCATCATACAACGAACAATCTGGTGAAGTTTAATCAGAATCAGGCAATGTGTGCAACAGTTATTAGACACTTCCTGTTTCTCATTTCTCGCCATAACTTTGTCGCCTTGCCACGGCCAAACCGTTCGAGATATCAAAAATCCCCTCGCAATTTAGCGTCCCCAATGTCTTGAGATCATGCTGACCGAGTTTGGTGACAATCGTATGGAAATCCTGGGAGGAGTACGTTAAATTCCAGAGCATGCGCTTTTTAAACAGCCCTAAATATCTCACTTCCTGTTGCGTTAAGAAAATGACATAGAGTACAAAAGTTTTTCAGCTCAATGAGTTCTATATGTGTACCGAGTTTCATATGTGTACGTTCAAGTATGTGTGCTATATGGCCCTAAAAATTCCAGGGGGCGCTGTAGAGTCCCCTTGCCACGCCCCGGTACCAGCCTCTGTGACGTCCTGATGGCCGCAGATTCCGACATGTGTGCAAATTTTCAAGAGTTTTTGAGCATGTTAAGACCCCCTTAAGTGCCCGGAAGGTTAACAAAAAAAAAAAAAAAAAAAATAAGAATCCTTAGGAAAACAAGAGGGCCTTCGCCCATTCTGGGCTCGGGCCCTAATAAGAATCCTTAGAAGAACAATAGGGCCTTCGCCCTTTTCGGCTCGGGCCCTAATTAAAGCTGCGAGCAGCGATGAACGGGCCCTCGCACCCGGGCTCACCGCCGACCGGTGGCTTCAGGAAAACAGCAATCGGTGGGCAGTATGCTTTTAATACAGTAAATATAGAAAAAATATGTCATAAGTCATTTAAATGTGCCAAAATTGCTGCTGCCAGCTGGTGGCGCTATGCCTATAACTGATTATTGACATGTAGATGTGTTCAGGCCAGCACTATTATCAAACATATGAAGTTTGGTGCAGATTGACCTTGGTGTGTTTGAGTTAGTGAAATATATGAGATATCCTGCTGCCAACAGGTGGCGCTATGATAATATCTGAATATTGGTCTTTAGGTGTCTTCAGGCCAGGACTCTTACCAAACCTGTGAATTTTGTGGCAGATCAGACATTTTCAGGCTAAGTTATAACCACTTCTATGTCTATGCAGAAACATCAAACTTTGTCAGGCCACCACGGACATGCCCTTTAATGAAAACTCAAGATCTTCACAATTTAACATCTCTAAGGCCTCAAGATCAGACTGACCAAATATAATGTTGATTTAATTAAATGCAATCAATGCAAGGACTTCAGATAGATGCCAACTGTGAACCAGTATGCTACAAATAAGAACATGTAATTCATGATGATAGCAAAATGTTATTATTGCTTCCTTTATATCCACCACTTCTGCTTAAATGTCATTGTTACCTATCTGTACAATTTTTGTATAATATATTTTTGTATAAAATCAATTGTTGTCATAACTAAGAATCAATAAGGAAGACGGTACCCAGGTGGCACATGCATTCACAGTAACCATCTGCTAGTTTGGATTTTAAGTTTACAGAATTGAAAGGGTTACACTTTAAAATCAACACACAGACACATACACACAAAATATAAAATGTTGCCATCCAGTTTCATTTGTTAAAATTAACTATATCAGTTAACATGACCAATAAATAAATAGCATTTATTAATGTTAATTAATATTAAGCTAAAAAAAGTATTCATATAAAGTTTATGTACTGTGAATTAACATGAACATGAACACAGTTCATGTGGGTGTACAGCAATACACAATAAAGTGCTCTATAAACGCTTCATTCTTTCAAAATATCTTTAAAAATCAAGTTGAGTATTTTAACGGGGTGATACATATATATAACTGATCTTAAAATTATGGTTTTCAGATGTTTTGAAGAGATAACAGTAACGTTTGTTTTGTTGTCAAAGTTTGTCTTAATTTTTTATTATTATGATTTTATATTCAATAAATAACACTATGTAAATATTGTCTATCAATGAAGATAAATTGATCATGCTAAAAAGTTGTATTTTTTAAAATCTTTTGCTATGTGACTGAATAGGACAAGTTCATGGTACAGTTAAGTAAAAAATAAATAAAAAACAACAACTGCAAAAAATGAACAATGAAAGACTTAGTGACCCTTTATATTTTCTCAAAATATCAGACTCTCAAAGATCAGACATATTTATGTAATTACACTACATACAGTATGTGCATTTTGTTCAAAGATGGTCTGTAGGATGGCTCTCTACTCTGTCACCCTCTCTGCCTTTCACCCCTCCCCCCTGCAATAATGAGCTTCTCTGTGCCTGACTGAACGCACACACATACTGTAGAGACATTCACCAGAGTGACAGCAGGTTTCTGAGTTCTTTTTTAAATTTTCTTTAATTCATAGAAGCTTGTATACATTTTTTATTTCCAGCACTTGCTCAGAATGATTAGATCTCTGTGTGAAAAAAGTTTTAAAGAGTTTGGATGCTGCACTTTAAAGATATAAAAATATTTTTTACTATATCTTTAAAAAATCACCACGTCCACACCGTTCAAGATATCCAAAATCCGGTCGCAATTTAACATCTTCAGAATATTCTCTTCATGTTAAAAAAGTTTGGTGTGAACAGCTGGTTGTTCTTAGAAGTAGTGTGCATTTGTTTACAGCCTGATTTTTCCAAAAATCCACATTCAAATCAAAATAGCCGGCTTCCTGTTGGTCTCAGCTAATGAGTTTGATTTAGAAAGTTGTCCAAATTGATGAGATTAATATATGTACAGAGTTTAGTGACTGTAGGAAAAACTAACCCCCCAACTTTTGTCAAAAGATGGCGCTATAGAGTGCCTGCTCCACGCCCATTTATGACCTTTTGCCAGTGTCTAACTATCATAAATATTGATGTGTGTGTTGAGTTTCATGAAATTCTAAGCATGTTAACTGCCTCGAAAAGACAGGAATCTAATTTTAAAGTTTGACATGTTGCCATGGCAACAGCATTTGATTTATCATCGACCCCTTTACATATTCTTATCGGCCGTGTTTTGACATGATTTTGATGAAGTTTAAAGAAAATCGAGTAAAATTAAGAGGCTGATATCAAAGCATTTTGAAAATGACACACTTCCTGCTGCCAGTTGGTGGCGCTATAACTTTGACTCATAATAGTCACATTTATGGAATCGGCATCATACAACGAACAAACTGGTGAAGTTTCATCAGAATCAGGCAATGTGGTCAACAGTTATTAGACACTTCCTGTTTCTCATTTCTCGCCATAACTTTGTAGCCTTGCCACGGCCAAACCGTTCGAGATATCAAAAATCTCCTCGCAATTTAGCGTCCCCAATGTCTTGAGATCATGCTGACCGAGTTTGGTGACAATCCCATGGAATTCCTGGGAGGAGTACGTTAAATTCCAGAGCATGCGCTTTTTAAACAGCCCTAAATATCTCACTTCCTGTCAGGTGGAGCCTATGACATAGAGTACAAAAGTTGTTTGGCTCAGTGAGATCTATATGTATACCGAGTTTCATATCAATACATGCAAGTATGTGTGCGCAGTACATCAAGTTTTCAAACTGTGTTCCAGGGGGCGCTGTAGAGGCCCTGAACCACGCCCGGGTCCCAGCCTCTGTGGCGTCCGGACGACGGCAGATTCCAACGTGTGTGCAAATTTTCAAGAGTTTTTGAGTATGTTAAGGCCCCCAAAAGTGCCCCAACGGTTGAAAAAAAATAAAAAAAAAAAAAAAAAAACAAACAAATAAGAATCCTTAGAAGAACAATAGGGCCTTCGCCCTTTTGGGCTCGGGCCCTAATTAAAGCTGCGAGCAGCGATGAACGGGCCCTCGCACCCGGGCTCACCGCCGACCGGTGGCTTCAGGAAAACAGCAATCGGTGGGCAGTATGCTTTTAATACAGTAAATATAGAAAAAATATGTCATAAGTCATTTAAATGTGCCAAAATTGCTGCTGCCAGCTGGTGGCGCTAGCCTATAACTGATTATTGACATGTAGATGTGTTCAGGCCAGCACTATTATCAAACATATGAAGTTTGGTGCAGATTGACCTTGGTATGTTTGAGTTAGTGAAATATATGAGATATCCTGCTGCCAACAGGTGGCGCTATGATAATATCTGAATATTGGTCTTTAGGTGTCTTCAGGCCAGGACTCTTACCAAACCTGTGAATTTTGTGGCAGATCAGACATTTTCAGGCTAAGTTATAACCACTTCTATGTCTATGCAGAAACATCAAACTTTGTCAGGCCACCACGGACATGCCCTTTAATGAAAACTCAAGATCTTCACAATTTAACATCTCTAAGGCCTCAAGATCAGACTGACCAAATATAATGTTGATTTAATTAAATGCAATCAATGCAAGGACTTCAGATAGATGCCAACTGTGAACCAGTATGCTACAAATAAGAACATGTAATTCATGATGATAGCAAAATGTTATTATTGCTTCCTTTATATCCACCACTTCTGCTTAAATGTCATTGTTACCTATCTGTACAATTTTTGTATAATATATTTTTGTATAAAATCAATTGTTGTCATAACTAAGAATCAATAAGGAAGACGGTGCCCAGTTGGCACATGCATTCACAGTAACCATCTGCTAGTTTGGATTTTAAGTTTACAGAATTGAAAGGGTTACACTTTAAAATCAACACACAGACACATACACACAAAATATAAAATGTTGCCATCCAGTTTCATTTGTTAAAATTAACTATATCAGTTAACATGACCAATAAATAAATAGCATTTATTAATGTTAATTAATATTAAGCTAAAAAAAGTATTCATATAAAGTTTATGTACTGTGAATTAACATGAACATGAACACAGTTCATGTGGGTGTACAGCAATACACAATAAAGTGCTCTATAAACGCTTCATTCTTTCAAAATATCTTTAAAAATCAAGTTGAGTATTTTAACGGGGTGATACATATATATAACTGATCTTAAAATTATGGTTTTCAGATGTTTTGAAGAGATAACAGTAACGTTTGTTTTGTTGTCAAAGTTTGTCTTAATTTTTTATTATTATGATTTTATATTCAATAAATAACACTATGTAAATATTGTCTATCAATGAAGATAAATTGATCATGCTAAAAAGTTGTATTTTTTAAAATCTTTTGCTATGTGACTGAATAGGACAAGTTCATGGTACAGTTAAGTAAAAAATAAATAAAAAACAACAACTGCAAAAAATGAACAATGAAAGACTTAGTGACCCTTTATATTTTCTCAAAATATCAGACTCTCAAAGATCAGACATATTTATGTAATTACACTACATACAGTATGTGCATTTTGTTCAAAGATGGTCTGTAGGATGGCTCTCTACTCTGTCACCCTCTCTGCCTCTCACCCCTCCCCCCTGCAATAATGAGCTTCTCTGTGCCTGACTGAACGCACATACATACAGTAGAGACATTCACCAGAGTGACAGCAGGTTTCTGAGTTCTTTTTTTAAATTTTCTTTAATTCATAGAAGCTTGTATACATTTTTTATTTCCAGCACTTGCTCAGAATGATTAGATCTATGTGTGAAAAAAGTTTTAAAGAGTTTGGATGCTGCACTTTAAAGATATAAAAATATTTTTTACTATATCTTTAAAAAATCACCACGTCCACACCGTTCAAGATATCCAAAATCCGCTCGCAATTTAACATCTTCAGAATATTCTCTTCATGTTAAAAAAGTTTGGTGTGAACAGCTGGTTGTTCTTAGAAGTAGTGTGCATTTGTTTACAGCCTGATTTTTCCAAAAATCCACATTCAAATCAAAATAGCCGGCTTCCTGTTGGTCTCAGCTAATGAGTTTGATTTAGAAAGTTGTCCAAATTGATGAGATTAATATATGTACAGAGTTTAGTGACTGTAGGAAAAACTAACCCCCCAACTTTTGTCAAAAGATGGCGCTATAGAGTGCCTGCTCCACGCCCATTTATGACCTTTTGCCAGTGTCTAACTATCATAAATATTGATGTGTGTGTTGAGTTTCATGAAATTCTAAGCATGTTAACTGCCTCGAAAAGACAGGAATCTAATTTTAAAGTTTGACATGTTGCCATGGCAACAGCATTTGATTTATCATCGACCCCTTTACATATTCTTATCGGCCGTGTTTTGACATGATTTTGATGAAGTTTAAAGAAAATCGAGTAAAATTAAGAGGCTGATATCAAAGCATTTTGAAAATGACACACTTCCTGCTGCCAGTTGGTGGCGCTATAACTTTGACTCATAATAGTCACATTTATGGAATCGGCATCATACAACGAACAAACTGGTGAAGTTTCATCAGAATCAGGCAATGTGGTCAACAGTTATTAGACACTTCCTGTTTCTCATTTCTCGCCATAACTTTGTCGCCTTGCCACGGCCAAACCGTTCGAGATATCAAAAATCTCCTCGCAATTTAGCGTCCCCAATGTCTTGAGATCATGCTGACCGAGTTTGGTGACAATCCCATGGAATTCCTGGGAGGAGTACGTTAAATTCCAGAGCATGCGCTTTTTAAACAGCCCTAAATATCTCACTTCCTGTTGCGTGGAGCCCGTGACATAGAGTACAAAAGTTGTTTGGCTCAGTGAGATCTATATGTGTACCGAGTTTCATATCAATACATGCAAGTATGTGTGCGCAGTACATCAAGTTTTCAAACTGTGTTCCAGGGGGCGCTGTAGAGGCCCTGAACCACGCCCGGGTCCCAGCCTCTTTGGCGTCCTGATGGCCGCAGATTCCGACGGGTGTGCAAATTTTCAAGAGTTTTTGAGTATGTTAAGGCCCCCAAAAGTGCCCGGAAGGTTGAAAAAAATAAAAAAAAAAAATAAAAAAAAAAAAGCTGCAAGCAGCGTTGACCGGGCCCTCGCCGTCTGGCAGTCGCCATCCCGATAGCATCAGGAAAACGGTGCCCAGTTGGCACATGCATTCACAATAACCCTTTGGACTAACCCTAACTGTCTCTCCTCCTCTCTGACTCTTTCTCTTACCACCCATCCCACCTCCTTACACTCAGCCACTTACCACACAAACACACACATAGAGTGCAGAGCAGAGTGAGATCAGATTTGTTTTTTAATTTTCTTTCATTCGTGGAGTTTTATATAATTATGAAATGAACTGTGTTTAATCAGAATGAATAGTTATTTGTATGAAAAAAGTTTCAAAGAGTTAGGATGCTGCACTTTAAATATATAATAAATCATTGAAAATTGAAAATGGGAAATGAAATTCTAGGCACGCTATCTGCCTCAAAAACACAGGAAACAAATATTTGAATGTATTTTGTATTTTTTTTTTTATTTGCCATGGCAACAGCATTTGATGCATCAGGGACGCCTTTACAGACTCTCATCGGCCGTGTTTTTACATCATTCTGATGAAGTTTGAAGAAAATCGAGTACAAATATATTGTTCGTTGTTCGTTCGTGTGTTAGTTCATTAACCAATGTTAACAAAAGAGACCCTATTTTAAATAGTTACCATGTTTTATGATCTACATCCATTTTTTTATATTATTTTAATGATCTATAAGCATCTGTGAAATAATTATAAACAAATATATTAAAAATAAATACATATTTACTTAGTTGATGTATTTGTTTCTCATTCTAATTAAGTGAACTGAGCAGTATAGTGTCATACTTATAATATTTTTTATTCTATCAGTGAGATTGTATATATGTATATAAATCATATAATTTTTCCTTAAAAGATTAAAAAAATATTTTAATGCTCTTTAAGCACCTATACAAAATAATTATGTAAAAGTACACTGACAGTACAGTCTATATCAACTGATTCTATGGATTATTTTCATTCTTATACACTGAGAATGAGCTAAATAGCATTAGAGGTCAAACGATTCCTTATCTTATGAGGACCTCTAGTGTTCATCCCTGGTATTAGAGCTTTAATCTGACAAATTTATGTGACACTTTTAATGTTTTTGGGGCCTCTGAGCATGATAACATTTTGAAACTACACGTATTTCCTAAGAATTTCTTGTTCTTTATATGTAAAAAGTTTTGATGAGTTAGAATAATGCAATTTAAAGATATATGAAAATAACTCTTCATCTTTTTTATTGTTACTTTCATAAATCACCACATCAACACCGTTCAAGATGTCCCAAAGCCGTTCACAATTTAACATCTTCAGTATCTTGGCATCATGTTGACAAAGTTTGGTGTGAACTGTCTGATTCTGCTATGAGTGATATGAATTTATTCACAGCTATATTTAAAAACACAGGAAACAAATGTTAAAGTTTGACATGTTGCCATGGCAACAGCATTTGATGTATCAAGGACCCCTTCACAGATTCTCATCGGCCGTGTTTTGATATTATTCTGATGAAGTTTGAAGCAAATTGAGTAAAATTAAGAGGTTGATTTAAAAGCGTTTTGCAAGCAACACACTTCCTGCTGCCAGTTGGTGGCGCTATAACTTTGACTCATAATAGTCACATCTCTGTGATCGGTATCATACGACGAACAAACTGCTTAAGTTTGGTCAAAATCAGATAAAGTGTGTCAAAATTATTAGACATTTCCTGTTTCTCATTTCTCGCCATAATTTGTCGCCCTGCCACGGCCAAACCGTTCGAGATAGCAAAAATCCCCTGGCAATTTTGCATTCCCAATATCTTGAGATCATGTTGACCGAGTTTGGTGGCCATCGGTGGAAAGGTCTAGGAGGAGTATTTCAAATTCCACAGCTTGATTTTTCCAAAAATCCATATTTAAATAAAAATAGCTGACTTCCTGTTGGTCGTAGCTAATGGGTGTAAATTAGAAAGTTGTCCGGCTTGATGAGTCCAATATATGTACCGAGTTTGGTGACTGTAGGACAAAGTAACCCCCCAACTTTTGTCAAAAGGTGGCGCTATGGAGCGCCTGCTCCACGCCCATTTATGGGCTTTTATCAGTGTTTAACTGTCATTAATACAGATGTGTGTGTTGAGTTTCATGAAATTCTAAGCATTTTAAGTGGCTCAAAAACACAAAAAACTAAAGTTAAAGTTTGACACGTTGCCATGGCAACATGATAAAAGTTATGGATAACGCCCTTCACAGATTCTTATCGGTCGTGTTTTGACATTATTGTGATGAAGTTTGAAGCAAATTGAGTAAAATTAAGAGGCTGAGTTTAAAGCGTTTCAAAAACGTCACGCTTTCTGCTGCCAGTTGGTGGCGCTATAACTTTGACTCATAATAGTCACATCTCTGTGATCGGCATCAGACGGTGAACAAACTGCTGAAGTTTGGTCAAAATCAGACAAAGTATGTCAAAGTTATTAGGCACTTCCTGTTTCTCATTTCTCGCCATAAATTTGTCGCCCCGTCACGGTCAAACCGTTCGAGATATCAAAAATCCCCTGGCAATTTTGCGTCCCCAATGTCTTGAAATCATGCTGACCGAGTTTGGTGGCCATCGGTGGAAAGGCCTAGTAGGAGTATTTCAAATTCCATTGCATGCACTTTTTAGACATCCCTGAATAGCCGACTTCCTGTTTGGCGAAGCATGGACTATGAGTGTGAAATTTGTTCGGCCCGATGAGGTCTATATGTGTATGAATTTTGGTGACTGTAGGTCAACCGTTGTGCGCTCCAGAGCCCTTCAAAAGTCGCAATTTTTAACGCTGTGCCATGCCCCCCCCAGGTGACCCCCCCATGTCAAAGTCTGTCCGGCCCTGATGGCCGCAGGTTCCAATGTGTGTGCAAAGTTTCAAGAGTTTTCGTGTATGTTAAGGCCCCCGAAATCCCCCAAAACATTGAAAAAAAAATAATAATAATAATAATTAAAGCTGCAAGCAGCGTTGACCGGGCCCTCGCCGTCTGGCAGTCGCCATCCCGATAGCATCAGGAAAACGGTGCCCAGTTGGCACATGCATTCACAATAACCCTTTGGACTAACCCTAACTGTCTCTCCTCCTGTCTGACTCTTTCTCTTACCACCCATCCCACCTCCTTACACTCAGCCACTTACCACACAAACACACACATAGAGTGCAGAGCAGAGTGAGATCAGATTTGTTTTTTAATTTTCTTTCATTCGTGGAGTTTTGTATAATTATGAAATGAACTGTGTTTAATCAGAATGAATAGTTATTTGTATGAAAAAAGTTTCAAAGAGTTAGGATGCTGCACTTTAAATATATAATAAATCATTGAAAATTGAAAATGGAAAATAAAATTCTAGGCACGCTATCTGCCTCAAAAACACAGGAAACAAATATTTGAATGTATTTTGTATTTTTATTTATTTGCCATGGCAACAGCATTTGAGGCATCAGGGACGCCTTTACAGACTCTCATCGGCCGTGTTTTTACATCATTCTGATGAAGTTTGAAGAAAATCGAGTACAAATATATTGTTCGTTGTTCGTTCGTGTGTTAGTTCATTAACCAATGTTAACAAAAGAGACCCTATTTTAAATAGTTACCATGTTTTATGATCTACATCCATTTTTAAATATTATTTTAATGATCTATAAGCATCTGTGAAATAATTATAAACAAATATATTAAAAATAAATACATATTAACTTAGTTGATGTATTTGTTTCTCATTCTAATTAAGTGAACTGAGCAGTATAGTGTCATACTTATAAGATTTTTTATTCTATCAGTGAGATTGTATATATGTATATAAATCATATAATTTTTCCTTAAAAGATTAAAAAAAGATTTTAATGCTCTTTAAGCACCTATACAAAATAATTATGTAAAAGTACACTGACAGTACAGTCTATATCAACTGATTCTATGGATTATTTTCATTCTTATACACTGAGAATGAGCTAAATAGCATTAAAGGTCAAACGATTCCTTATCTTATGAGGACCTCTAGTGTTCATCCCTGGTATTAGAGCTTTAATCTGACAAATTTATGTGACACTTTTAATGTTTTTGGGGCCTCTGAGCATGATAACATTTTGAAACTACACGTATTTCCTAAGAATTTCTTGTTCTTTATATGTAAAAAGTTTTGATGAGTTAGAATAATGCAATTTAAAGATACATGAAAATAACTCTTCATCTTTTTTATTGTTACTTTCATAAATCACCACATCAACACCGTTCAAGATGTCCCAAAGCCGTTCACAATTTAACATCTTCAGTATCTTGGCATCATGTTGACAAAGTTTGGTGTGAACTGTCTGATTCTGCTATGAGTGATATGAATTTATTCACAGCTATATTTAAAAACACAGGAAACAAATGTTAAAGTTTGACATGTTGCCATGGCAACAGCATTTGATGTATCAAGGACCCCTTCACAGATTCTCATCGGCCGTGTTTTGATATTATTCTGATGAAGTTTGAAGCAAATTGAGTAAAATTAAGAGGTTGATTTAAAAGCGTTTTGCAAGCAACACACTTCCTGCTGCCAGTTGGTGGCGCTATAAATTTGACTCATAATAGTCACATCTCTGTGATCGGTATCATACGACGAACAAACTGCTTAAGTTTGGTCAAAATCAGATAAAGTGTGTCAAAATTATTAGACATTTCCTGTTTCTCATTTCTCGCCATAATTTGTCGCCCTGCCACGGCCAAACCGTTCGAGATACCAAAAATCCCCTGGCAATTTTGCATTCCCAATATCTTGAGATCATGCTGACCGAGTTTGGTGGCCATCGGTGGAAAGTTCTAGGAGGAGTATTTCAAATTCCACAGCTTGATTTTTCCAAAAATCCATATTTAAATAAAAATAGCTGACTTCCTGTTGGTCGTAGCTAATGGGTGTAAATTAGAAAGTTGTCCGGCTTGATGAGTCCAATATATGTACCGAGTTTGGTGACTGTAGGACAAAGTAACCCCCCAACTTTTGTCAAAAGGTGGCGCTATGGAGCGCCTGCTCCACGCCCATTTATGGGCTTTTATCAGTGTTTAACTGTCATTAATACAGATGTGTGTGTTGAGTTTCATGAAATTCTAAGCATTTTAAGTGGCTCAAAAACACAAAAAACTAAAGTTAAAGTTTGACACGTTGCCATGGCAACATGATAAAAGTTATGGATAACGTCCTTCACAGATTCTTATCGGTCGTGTTTTGACATTATTGGGATGAAGTTTGAAGCAAATTGAGTAAAATTAAGAGGCTGAGTTTAAAGCGTTTCAAAAACGTCACGCTTTCTGCTGCCAGTTGGTGGCGCTATAACTTTGACTCATAATAGTCACATCTCTGTGATCGGCATCAGACGATGAACAAACTGCTGAAGTTTGGTCAAAATCAGACAAAGTGTGTTAAAGTTATTAGACACTTCCTGTTTCTCATTTCTCGCCATAACTTTGTCGCCCCGCCACGGCCAAACCGTTCGAAATATCAAAATTCCCCTGGCAATTTTGCGTCCCCAATGTCTTGAGATCATGCTGACCGAGTTTGGTGGCCATCGGTGGATACACCTAGGAGGAGTATATCAAATTCCATTGCATGCGCTTTTTAGACATCCCTGAATAGCTGACTTCCTGTTGGGCGAAGCACTGACTTTGAGCATGAAAGTTGTTCGGCCCAATGGGGTCTATATGTGTATGAATTTTGATAAATGTAGGTCAACCGGTGTGTGCTCCAGAGTCCCTCAAAAGTAAACATTTTTAACGCTGTGCCACGCCCCCCCCCAGGTCACCCCCCCATGTCAAAGTTTGTCCGGCCCTGATGGCCGCAGGTTCCAATGTGTGTGCAAAGTTTCAAGAGTTTTCGTGTATGTTAAGGGCCCCGAAATGACCCAAAACATTGATGAAATAATAATAATAATAATAATAATAATAATAATAATCCTTAGAAAAACAATAGGGCCTTCGCCCATTCTGGGCTCGGGCCCTAATAATAATTAAAGCTGCAAGCAGCGATGACCGGGCCCTCGCCAACTGTGCAGTCGCCATCCCGATAGCATCAGGAAAACGGTGCCCAGTTGGCACATGCATTCACAGTAACCCTTTGGACTAACCCTAACTGTCTCTCCTCCTCTCTGACTCTTTCTCGTACCACCCATCCCCCCTCCTTACACTCAACCACTTACCACACAAACACACACATTGAGTGCAGAGCAGAGTGAGATCAGATATGTTTTTTTATTTTCTTTCATTCGTGGAGTTTTGTATAATTATGAAATGAACTGTGTTTGATCAGAATGAATAGTTATTTGTATGAAAAAAGTTTCAAAGAGTTAGGATACTGCACTTTAAATATATAAATCATTGAAAATTGAAAATGGAAAATGAAATTCTAAGCACGCTATCTGCCTCAAAAACACAGGAAACATATATTTGAATGTATTTTTTATTTTTATTTATTTGCCATGGCAACAGCATTTGATGCATCAGGGCCGCCTTTACAGACTCTCATCGGTCGTGTTTTTACATTATTCTGATGAAGTTTGAAGAAAATCGAGTACAAATATATTGTTCGTTGTTCGTTCGTGTTTGTTAGCTCATTAACCATTGTTAACAAAAGAGACCCTATTTTAAATAGTTACCATGTTTTATGATCTACTACCATTTTTAAATATTATTTTAATGATCTATAAGCATCTGTGAAATAATTATAAACAAATATATTAAAAATAAATACATATTAACTTAGTTGATGTATTTGTTTCTCATTCTAATTAAGTGAACTGAGCAGTATAGTGTCATAAGATTTTTTATTCTATCAGTGAGAGTCTATATATGTATATAAATCATATAATTTTTCCTTAAAAGATTAAAAAAAGATTTTAATGCTCTTTAAGCACCTATACAAAATAATTATGTAAAAGTACACTGACAGTACAGTACATATCAACTGATTCTATGGATTATTGTCATTCCTATACACTGACAATGAGCTAAATAGCATTAGAGGTCAAACGATTCTTTATCTTATGAGGACCTCTAGTGTTCATCCCTGGTATTAGAGCTTTAATCTGACAAATTTATATGACACTTTTAATGTTTTTGGGGCCTCTGAGCATGATAACATTTTGAAACTACACGTATTTCCTAAGAATTTCTTGTTCTTTATATGTAAAAAGTTTTGATGAGTTAGAATAATGCAATTTAAAGATATATGAAAATAACTCTTCATCTTTTTTATTGTTACTTTCATAAATCACCACATCAACACCGTTCAAGATGTCCCAAAGCCGTTCACAATTTAACATCTTCAGTATCTTGGCATCATGTTGACAAAGTTTGGTGTGAACTGTCTGATTCTGCTATGAGTGATATGAATTTATTCACAGCTATATTTAAAAACACAGGAAACAAATGTTAAAGTTTGACACGTTGCCATGGCAACAGCGTTTGATGTATCAAGGACCCCTTCACAGATTCTCATCGGCCGTGTTTTGATATTATTCTGATGAAGTTTGAAGCAAATTGAGTAAAATTAAGAGGTTGATTTAAAAGCGTTTTGCAAGCAACACACTTCCTGCTGCCAGTTGGTGGCGCTATAACTTTGACTCATAATAGTCACATCTCTGTGATCGGTATCATACGACGAACAAACTGCTAAAGTTTGGTCAAAATCAGATAAATTGTGTCAAAATTATTAGACATTTCCTGTTTCTCATTTCTCGCCATAATTTGTCGCCCTGCCACGGCCAAACCGTTCGAGATACCAAAAATCCCCTGGCAATTTTGCATTCCCAATATCTTGAGATCATGCTGACCGAGTTTGGTGGCCATCGGTGGAAAGGTCTAGGAGGAGTATTTCAAATTCCACAGCTTGATTTTTCCAAAAATCCATATTTAAATAAAAATAGCTGACTTCCTGTTGGTCGTAGCTAATGGGTGTAAATTAGAAAGTTGTCCGGCTTGATGAGTCCAATATATGTACCGAGTTTGGTGACTGTAGGACAAAGTAACCCCCCAACTTTTGTCAAAAGGTGGCGCTATGGAGCGCCTGCTCCACGCCCATTTATGGGCTTTTATCAGTGTTTAACTGTCATTAATACAGATGTGTGTGTTGAGTTTCATGAAATTCTAAGCATTTTAAGTGGCTCAAAAACACAAAAAACTAAAGTTAAAGTTTGACATGTTGCCATGGCAACATGATAAAAGTTAGGGATAACGCCCTTCACAGATTCTTATCGGTCGTGTTTTGACATTATTGTGATGAAGTTTGAAGCAAATTGAGTCAAATTAAGAGGCTGAGTTTAAAGCGTTTCAAAAACGTCACGCTTTCTGCTGCCAGTTGGTGGCGCTATAACTTTGACTCATAATAGTCACATCTCTGTGATCAGCATCAGACGACGAACAAACTGCTGAAGTTTGGTCAAAATCAGACAAAGTATGTCAAAGTTATTAGGCACTTCCTGTTTCTCATTTCTCGCCATAAATTTGTCGCCCCGTCACGGTCAAACCGTTCGAGATATCAAAAATCCCCTGGCAATTTTGCATCACCAATGTCTTGAGATCATGCTGACCGAGTTTGGTGGCCATCGGTGGAAAGGCCTAGTAGGAGTATTTCAAATTCCATTGCATGCACTTTTTAGACATCCCTGAATAGCCGACTTCCTGTTTGGCGAAGCACGGACTATGAGTGTGAAATTTGTTCGGCCCGATGAGGTCTATATGTGTATGAATTTTGGTGACTGTAGGTCAACCGTTGTGCGCTCCAGAGCCCTTCAAAAGTCGCAATTTTTAACGCTGTGCCATGCCCCCCCCAGGTGACCCCCCCATGTCAAAGTCTGTCCGGCCCTGATGGCCGCAGGTTCCAATGTGTGTGCAAAGTTTCAAGAGTTTTCGTGTATGTTAAGGCCCCCGAAATCCCCCAAAACATTGAAAAAAAAAAAATAATAATTAAAGCTGCGAGCAGCGATGAACGGGCCCTCGCACCCGGGCTCACCGCCGACCGGTGGCTTCATGAAAACAGCAAACGGTGGGCAGTATGCTTTTAATACAGTAAATGTAGGAGAAATATGTCAAAGTCACTTAAATGTGCCAAACTTGCCGCTGCCAGCTGGTGGCGCTATGCCTATAACTGATTATTGGCATGTAGATGTGTTCAGGCCAGCACTATTATCAAACATATGAAGTTTGGTGCAGATTGACCTTGGTATGTTTGAGTTAGTGAAATATATGAGATATCCTGCTGCCAACAGGTGGCGCTATGATAATATCTGAATATTGGTCTTTAGGTGTCTTCAGGCCAGGACTCTTACCAAACCTGTGAATTTTGTGGCAGATCAGACATTTTCAGGCTAAGTTATAACCACTTCTATGTCTATGCAGAAACATCAAACTTTGTCAGGCCACCACGGACATGCCCTTTAATGAAAACTCAAGATCTTCTCAATTTAACATCTCTAAGGCTTCAAGATCAGACTGACCAAATATAATGTTGATTTAACTAAATGCAATCAATGCAAGGACTTCAGATAAATGCCAACTGTGAACCAGTATGCTACAAATGATGATAAGAACATGATTCATGATGATAGCAAAATGTTAATATTGCTTCCTTTACATCCACCACTTCTGCTTAAATGTCATTGTTACCTATCTGTACAATTTTTGTGTGGATATTGCTTTGCTGGTGACTCCTGTTATAAGACATCACTCTTAAGTGCTACATAACTAATAATCAATAAGGAAGATGGTGCCCAGTTGGCACATGCATTCACAGTAATCCTCTGCTAGTTTGGATTTTAAGTTTACAGAATTGAAAGGGTTACACTTTAAAATCAACACACAGACACATACACACAAAATATAAAATGTTGCCATCCAGTTTCATTTGTTAAAATTAACTATATTAGTTAACATGACCAATAAATAAATAGCATTTATTAATGTTAATTAATATTAAGCTAAAAAAAGTATTCATATAAAGTTTATGTACTGTGAATTAACATGAACATGAACACAGTTCATGTGGGTGTACAGCAATACACAATAAAGTGCTCTATAAACTCTTCATTCTTTCAAAATATCTTTAAAAATCAAGTTGAGTATTTTAACGGGGTAATATATATATATTTATAACTGATCTTAAAATTATGGTTTTCAGATGTTTTGAAGAGATAACAATAACGTTTGTTTTGTTGTCAAAGTTTGTCATATTTTTTTATTATTATTATTTTATATTCAATAAATAACACTATGTAAATATTGTCTATCAATGAAGATAAATTGATCATGCTAAAAAGTTGTATTTTTTTAAATCTTTTGCTATGTGACTGAATAGGACAAGTTCATGGTACAGTTAAGTAAAAAATAAATAAAAAACAACAACTGCAAAATACGAACAATGAAAGACAAAGTGACCTTTTATATTTTCTCAAAATATCAGACTCTCAAAGATCAGACATATTTATGTAATTAAAATACATATGTGCATTTTTTGTTCAAAGATGGTCTGTAGGATGGCTCTCTACTCTGTCACCCTCTCTGCCTCTCACCCCTCCCCCTGCAATAATGAGCTTCTCTGTGCCTGACTGAACGCACACACATACTGTAGAGACATTCACCAGAGTGACAGCAGGATTCTGAGTTATTTTTTTAATTTTCTTTAATTCATTGAAGCTTGTATAAAATTAATATTTCCAGCACTTGCTCAGAATGATTAGATCTCTGTGTGAAAAAAGTTTTAAAGAGTTTGGATGCTGCACTTTAAAGATATAAAAAATTAGGGTTATGTTTTTTACTATATCTTTAAAAAATCACCACGTCAACACCGTTCGAGATATCCAAAATCCGCTCGCAATTTAACATCTTCAGAATCTTCTCTTCATGTTAAAAAAGTTTGGTGTGAACAGCTGGTTGTTCTTAGGAGTAGTGTGAATTTGTTTACTACCTGATTTTTCAAAAAATCCACCTTCAAATCAAAATAGCCGGCTTTCTGTTGGTCTTAGCTAATGAGTTTGATTTAGAAAGTTGTCCAGATTGATGAGAACAATATATGTACAGAGTTTGGTGACTGTAGGAAAAACTAACCCCCCAACTTTTGTCAAAAGATGGCGCTATAGAGTGCCTGCTCCACGCCCATTTATGACCTTTTGCCAGTGTCTAACTATCATTAATATTGATGTGTGTGTTGAGTTTCATGAAATTCTAAGCATGTTATCTGCCTCGAAAAGACAGGAATGTAATTTTAAAGTTTGACACGTTGCCATGGCAACAGCATTTGATTTATCATCGACCCCTTTACATATTCTTATCGGCCGTGTTTTGACATGATTTTGATGAAGTTTAAAGAAAATCGAGTAAAATTAAGAGGCTGATTTCAAAGCATTTTGAAAATGACACGTTTCCTGCTGCCAGTTGGTGGCGCTATAACTTTGACTCATAATAGTCACATTTATGGAATCGGCATCATACAAGGAACAAACTGGTGAAGTTTCATCAGAATCAGGCAATGTGTGCAACAGTTATTAGACACTTCCTGTTTCTCATTTCTCGCCATAACTTTGTCGCCTTGCCACGGCCAAACCGTTCGAGATATCAAAAATCTCCTCGCAATTTAGCGTCCCCAATGCCTTGAGATCATGCTGACCGAGTTTGGTGACAATCCCATGGAATTCCTGGGAGGAGTACGTTAAATTCCAGAGCATGCGCTTTTTAAACAGCCCTAAATATCTCACTTCCTGTTGCGTGGAGCCCATGACATAGAGTACAAAAGTTGTTCAGCTCGATGAGTTCTATATGTGTACCGAGTTTCATATGAGTACGTGCAAGTATGTGTGCGCAGTACATCAAGTTTTCAAACTGTGTTCCAGGGGGCGCTGTAGATGCCCTGAACCACGCCCGGGTCCCAGCCTCTGTGGCGTCCGGACGACGGCAGATTCCAACGTGTGTGCAAATTTTCAAGAGTTTTTGAGTATGTTAAGGCCCCCAAAAGTGCCCCAACGGTTGAAAAAAAATAAAAATAAAAATAAAAAAAAAAACAAATTAAAGCTGCAAGCAGCGTTGACCGGGCCCTCGCCGTCTGGCAGTCGCCATACTGATAGCATCTGGAAAACGGTGCCCAGTTGGCACATGCATTCACAATAACCCTTTGGACTAACCCTAACTGTCTCTCCTCCTGTCTGACTCTTTCTCTTACCACCCATCCCACCTCCTTACACTCAGCCACTTACCACACAAACACACACATAGAGTGCAGAGCAGAGTGAGATCAGATTTGTTTTTTAATTTTCTTTCATTCGTGGAGTTTTGTATAATTATGAAATGAACTGTGTTTAATCAGAATGAATAGTTATTTGTATGAAAAAAGTTTCAAAGAGTTAGGATGCTGCACTTTAAATATATAATAAATCATTGAAAATTGAAAATGGAAAATGAAATTCTAGGCACGCTATCTGCCTCAAAAACACAGGAAACAAATATTTGAATGTATTTTGTATTTTTATTTATTTGCCATGGCAACAGCATTTGATGCATCAGGGACGCCTTTACAGACTCTCATCGGCCGTGTTTTTACATCATTCTGATGAAGTTTGAAGAAAATCGAGTACAAATATATTGTTCGTTGTTCGTTCTTGTGTTAGTTCATTAACTAATGTTAACAAAAGAGACCCTATTTTAAATAGTTACCATGTTTTATGATCTACATCCATTTTTTAATATTATTTATTATTATTTATGATCTATAAGCATCTGTGAAATAATTATAAACAAATATATTAAAAATAAATACATATTAACTTAGTTGATGTATTTGTTTCTCATTCTAATTAAGTGAACTGAGCAGTATAGTGTCATACTTATAAGATTTTTTATTCTATCAGTGAGATTGTATATATGTATATAAATCATATAATTTTTCCTTAAAAGATTAAAAAAAGATTTTAATGCTCTTTAAGCACCTATACAAAATAATTATGTAAAAGTACACTGACAGTACAGTCTATATCAACTGATTCTATGGATTATTTTCATTCTTATACACTGAGAATGAGCTAAATAGCATTAGAGGTCAAACGATTCCTTATCTTATGAGGACCTCTAGTGTTCATCCCTGGTATTAGAGCTTTAATCTGACAAATTTATGTGACACTTTTAATGTTTTTGGGGCCTCTGAGCATGATAACATTTTGAAACTACACGTATTTCCTAAGAATTTCTTGTTGTTTATATGTAAAAAGTTTTGATGAGTAAGAATAATGCAATTTAAAGATATATGAAAATAACTCTTCATCTTTTTTATTGTTACTTTCATAAATCACCACATCAACACCGTTCAAGATGTCCCAAAGCCGTTCACAATTTAACATCTTCAGTATCTTGGCATCATGTTGACAAAGTTTGCTGTGAACTGTCTGATTCTGCTATGAGTGATATGAATTTATTCACAGCTATATTTAAAAACACAGGAAACAAATGTTAAAGTTTGACATGTTGCCATGGCAACAGCATTTGATGTATCAAGGACCCCTTCACAGATTCTCATCGGCCGTGTTTTGATATTATTCTGATGAAGTTTGAAGCAAATTGAGTAAAATAAAGAGGTTGATTTAAAAGTGTTTTGCAAGCAACACACTTCCTGCTGCCAGTTGGTGGCGCTATAACTTTGACTCATAATAGTCACATCTCTGTGATCGGTATCATACGACGAACAAACTGCTTAAGTTTGGTCAAAATCAGCTAAAGTGTGTCAAAATTATTAGACATTTCCTGTTTCTCATTTCTCGCCATAATTTGTCGCCCTGTCACGGCCAAACCGTTCGAGATAGCAAAAATCCCCTGGCAATTTTGCATTCCCAATATCTTGAGATCATGCTGACCGAGTTTGGTGGCCATCGGTGGAAAGGTCTAGGAGGAGTATTTCAAATTCCACAGCTTGATTTTTCCAAAAATCCATATTTAAATAAAAATAGCTGACTTCCTGTTGGTCGTAGCTAATGGGTGTAAATTAGAAAGTTGTCCGGCTTGATGAGTCCAATATATGTACCGAGTTTGGTGACTGTAGGACAAAGTAACCCCCCAACTTTTGTCAAAAGGTGGCGCTATGGAGCGCCTGCTCCACGCCCATTTATGGGCTTTTATCAGTGTTTAACTGTCATTAATACAGATGTGTGTGTTGAGTTTCATGAAATTCTAAGCATTTTAAGTGGCTCAAAAACACAAAAAACTAAAGTTAAAGTTTGACACGTTGCCATGGCAACATGATAAAAGTTATGGATAACGCCCTTCACAGATTCTTATCGGTCGTGTTTTGACATTATTGTGATGAAGTTTGAAGCAAATTGAGTAAAATTAAGAGGCTGAGTTTAAAGCGTTTCAAAAACGTCACGCTTTCTGCTGCCAGTTGGTGGCGCTATAACTTTGACTCATAATAGTCACATCTCTGTGATCGGCATCAGACGATGAACAAACTGCTGAAGTTTGGTCAAAATCAGACAAAGTATGTCAAAGTTATTAGGCACTTCCTGTTTCTCATTTCTCGCCATAAATTTGTCGCCCCGTCACGGTCAAACCGTTCGAGATATCAAAAATCCCCTGGCAATTTTGCGTCCCCAATGTCTTGAGATCATGCTGACCGAGTTTGGTGGCCATCGGTGGAAAGGCCTAGTAGGAGTATTTCAAATTCCATTGCATACACTTTTTAGACATCCCTGAATAGCCGACTTCCTGTTTGGCGAAGCACGGACTATGAGTGTGAAATTTGTTCGGCCCGATGAGGTCTATATGTGTATGAATTTTGGTGACTGTAGATCAACCGTTGTGCGCTCCAGAGCCCTTCAAAAGTCGCAATTTTTAACGCTGTGCCATGCCCCCCCCAGGTGACCCCCCCATGTCAAAGTCTGTCCGGCCCTGATGGCCGCAGGTTCCAATGTGTGTGCAAAGTTTCAAGAGTTTTCGTGTATGTTAAGGCCCCCGAAATCCCCCAAAACATTGAAAAAAAAATAATAATAATAATAATAATAATAATCCTTAGAAAAACAATAGGGCCTTCGCCCTTTTGGGCTCGGGCCCTAATAATAATAATAATAATTAAAGCTGCAAGCAGCGTTGACCGGGCCCTCGCCGTCTGGCAGTCGCCATCCCGATAGCATCAGGAAAACGGTGCCCAGTTGGCACATGCATTCACAGTAACCCTTTGGACTAACCCTAACTGTCTCTCCTCCTGTCTGACTCTTTCTCTTACCACCCATCCCCCCTCCTTACACTCAGCCACTTACCACACACATAGAGTGCAGAGCAGAGTGAGATCAGATATGTTTTTTAATTTTCTTTCATTCGTGGAGTTTTGTATAATTATGAAATGAACTGTGTTTGATCAGAATGAATAGTTATTTGTATGAAAAAAGTTTCAAAGAGTTAGGATGCTGCACTTTAAATATATAATAAATAATTGAAAATTGAAAATTGAAAATGGAAAATGAAATTCTAGGCACGCTATCTGCCTCAAAAACACAGGAAACAAATATTTGAATGTATTTTGTATTTTTATTTATTTGCCATGGCAACAGCTTTTGATGCATCAGAGACGCCTTTACAGACTCTCATCGGCCGTGTTTTTACATCATTCTGATGAAGTTTGAAGAAAATCGAGTACAAACATATTGTTCGTTGTTCGTTCGTGTGTTAGTTCATTAACCATTGTTAACAAAAGAGACCCTATTTTAAATAGTTACCATGTTTTATGATCTACAACCATTTTTAAATATTATTTTAATGATCTATAAGCATCTGTGAAATAATTATAAACAAATATATTAAAAATAAATACATATTAACTTAGTTGATGTATTTGTTTCTCATTCTAATTAAGTGAACTGAGCAGTATAGTGTCATACTTATAAGATTTTTTATTCTATCAGTGAGATTGTATATATGTATATAAATCATATAATTTTTCCTTAAAAGATTAAAAAAAGATTTTAATGCTCTTTAAGCACCTATACAAAATAATTATGTAAAAGTACACTGACAGTACATTATATATCAACTGATTCTATGGATTATTTTCATTCTTATACACTGAGAATGAGCTAAATAGCATTATTGTTCAAACGATTCCTTATCTTATGAGGACCTCTAGTGTTCATCCCTGGTACTAGAGCTTTAATCTGACAATTTATATGACACTTTTAATGTTTTTGGGGCCTCTGAGCATGATAACATTTTGAAACTACACGTATTTCATAAGAATTTCTTGTTCTTTATATGTAAAAAGTTTTGATGAGTTAGAATAATGCAATTTAAAGATATATGGAAATAACTCTCCATCTTTTTTACTGTTACTTTCATAAATCACCACATCAACACCGTTCAAGATATCCCAAAGCCGTTCACATTTTAACATCTTCAGTATCTTGCCATCATGTTGACAAAGTTTGGTGTGCACTGTCTGATTCTGCTATGAGTGATATGAATTTATTCAGCTATATTTTTCCAAAAATCCACATTCAAATCAAAATAGCTGACTTCCTGTTGGTTGTAGCTAATGGGTGTAAATTTTTTGCAAAAAAAAAAATCTGGTGATCAAAAAATATTAGGCTTTAGTTAAGATCTGTTAGTTTTATGGACATTTAGAATGTTTTGTATATGCAGACAAGGGCTTTATGATGGGCCTGATTTGAATTTAGAAAAAAAAAATATTTCTTAAACATGTTTGAAGTTCTTAATAGATTTCACTGTTGCACATTTAGTCTTTTTATTTTTTTACAGTAATGTGCATTTTGCAGTTTGTTTACATGGTGTACATTGGATGCACATATTTATGACTTCTTGTTACAGTATTCATTTAAAATAAAAGTTGTTTAAAATAAACAACTGTGTGCACCCTATTATTAATGTAGATGTGTATTTCAGTAATAAACTTAAGTAGGGGAGTTTTAAGTTACCAGGATTTATATCAAAATAGTGATCCCATGTCTGCAAAACTAACATTTTAAATGAAATATTGATAGCTAATCGATATCGAATCGAATATAATCGAATCGAAACCATAAAAATAACAATCGAATCGAATTGCCAAATTGGTCACAATACCCAGCCCTAATTCACATCCTAATGAATAAACAACCAAGAGTTTAAATATTCCCTTCTATCTCCTCCTCTCTGACTCTCTCTTTCCACCCATCCCCCCTCCCCACTCTCACCCTAACACTCAACAAACACACACCCACTTACCACGCACACACATAAGTGCAGAGCAGAGAGGGATCAGATTTGTTTTTTTAATTTTCATTAATTCATAGATCTTTGTATAATTATGAAATGAACGGTGTCTGATCAGAATGACTAGTAGTCTGTATGAAAAAAGTTTCAAAGACTTTGGATGCTGCACTTTAAAGATATAATAAAATTATGGCTATCTTGTTTTACTCCGATTTCAATCAATCACCACATCAACACCGTTCAAGATATCCTAAATCTGCTCGCAATTTAGAATCTTCAGAATGTTGGCAACATGTCAAAAAAGTTTGGTGTGAATTGGTTGGTTTTCCTGAGAGAAGTATATAAAATTCCACAGCCTGATTTTTCCAAATATCCACATTCAAATCAAAATAGCCGACTTCCTGTTGATCGTAGCTAATGGGTGTAAATTAGAAATGTTTCTGGCTTGATGAGATCAATATATGTACCGAGTTTGGTGACTGTAGGACAAACTAAACCCCCAACTTTTGTCAAAAGGTGGCGCTATGGAGCGCCTGCTCCACGCCCATTTATGGGCTTTTATCAGTGTCTAAATATCATTAATACAGATGTGTGTGTGAAGTTTCATGAAATTCTGAGTATTTTAAGTGGCTTCAAAACACAAAAAGCTAAAGTTAAAGTTTGACACGTTGCCATGGCAACATGATAAAAGTTATCGATAAGGCAATTCACAGATTCTCATTGGCCGTGTTTCAACATTATTGAGATGAAGTTTGAAGCAAATTGAGTAAAATTAAGAGGTTGATTTAAAAGCATTTAGAAAACGTTGCGCTTTGTGTTGCCAGTTGGTGGCGCTATAACTTTGACTCCTAATAGTCACATCTCTGTGATCGGCATCATAAGATGAACAAACTGCTGATGTTTGGTCAAAATCAGACAAAGTGTGTTAAAGTAATTAGACACTTCCTGTTTCTCATTTCTCGCCATAACTTTGTCGCCCCGCCACGGCCAAACCGTTCGAGATATCAAAAATCCCCTGGCAATTTTGCGTCCCCAATGTCTTGAGATCATGCTGACCGAGTTTGGTGGCCATCGGTTGGAAGGTCTAGGAGGAGTATTTCAAATTCCATTGCATGCGCTTTTTAGACATCCCTGAATAGCTGACTTCCTGTTTGGTGAAGCACGGACTGTGAGCACGGAAGTTGGTCGGCCCGATGAGGTCTATATGTGTATGAATTTTGGTGACTGTAGATCAATTGGTGTGCGCTCCAGAGTCCCTCAAAAGTCGCAATTTTTAACGCTGTGCCACGCCCCCCCCAGGTGACCCCCCCATGTCAAAGTCTGTCCGGCCCTGATGGCCGCAGGTTCCAATGTGTGTGCAAATTTTCAAGAGTTTTCGTGTATGTTAAGGGCCCCAAAATCACCCAAAACATTGAAAAAAAAATAATAATTAAAGCTGCAAGCAGCGTTGACCGGGCCCTCGCCGTCTGGCAGTCGCCATCCCGATAGCATCAGGAAAACGGTGCCCAGTTGGCACATGCATTCACAATAACCCTTTGGACTAACCCTAACTGTCTCTCCTCCTGTCTGACTCTTTCTCTTACCACCCATCCCACCTCCTTACACTCAGCCACTTACCACACAAACACACACATAGAGTGCAGAGCAGAGTGAGATCAGATTTGTTTTTTAATTTTCTTTCATTCGTGGAGTTTTGTATAATTATGAAATGAACTGTGTTTAATCAGAATGAATAGTTATTTGTATGAAAAAAGTTTCAAAGAGTTAGGATGCTGCACTTTAAATATATAATAAATCATTGAAAATTGAAAATGGAAAATGAAATTCTAGGCATGCTATCTGCCTCAACAACACAGGAAACAAATATTTGAATGTATTTTGTATTTTTATTTATTTGCCATGGCAACAGCATTTGATGCATCAGGGACGCCTTTACAGACTCTCATCGGCCGTGTTTTTACATCATTCTGATGAAGTTTGAAGAAAATCGAGTACAAAAATATTGTTCGTTGTTCGTTCGTGTGTTAGTTCATTAACCAATGTTAACAAAAGAGACCCTATTTTAAATAGTTACCATGTTTTATGATCTACATCCATTTTTTAATATTATTTTAATGATCTATAAGCATCTGTGAAATAATTATAAACAAATATATTAAAAATAAATACATATTAACTTAGTTGATGTATTTGTTTCTCATTCTAATTAAGTGAACTGAGCAGTATAGTGTCATACTTATAAGATTTTTTATTCTATCAGTGAGATTGTATATATGTATATAAATCATATAATTTTTCCTTAAAAGATTAAAAAAAGATTTTAATGCTCTTTAAGCACCTATACAAAATAATTATGTAAAAGTACACTGACAGTACAGTCTATATCAACTGATTCTATGGATTATTTTCATTCTTATACACTGAGAATGAGCTAAATAGCATTAGAGGTCAAACGATTCCTTATCTTATGAGGACCTCTAGTGTTCATCCCTGGTATTAGAGCTTTAATCTGACAAATTTATGTGACACTTTTAATGTTTTTGGGGCCTCTGAGCATGATAACATTTTGAAACTACACGTATTTCCTAAGAATTTCTTGTTGTTTATATGTAAAAAGTTTTGATGAGTTAGAATAATGAAATTTAAAGATATATGAAAATAACTCTTCATCTTTTTTATTGTTACTTTCATAAATCATCACATCAACACCGTTCAAGATGTCCCAAAGCCGTTCACAATTTAACATCTTCAGTATCTTGGCATCATGTTGACAAAGTTTGCTGTGAACTGTCTGATTCTGCTATGAGTGATATGAATTTATTCACAGCTATATTTAAAAACACAGGAAACAAATGTTAAAGTTTGACATGTTGCCATGGCAACAGCATTTGATGTATCAAGGACCCCTTCACAGATTCTCATCGGCCGTGTTTTGTTAGTATTCTGATGAAGTTTGAAGTAAATTGAGTAAAATTAAGAGGTTGATTTAAAAGCGTTTTGCAAGCAACACACTTCCTGCTGCCAGTTGGTGGCGCTATAACTTTGACTCATAACAGTCACATCTCTGTGATCGGTATCATACGACGAACAAACTGCTTAAGTTTGGTCAAAATCAGATAAAGTGTGTCAAAATTATTAGACATTTCCTGTTTCTCATTTCTCGCCATAATTTGTCGCCCTGCCACGGCCAAACCGTTCAAGATAGCAAAAATCCCCTGGCAATTTTGCATTCCCAATATCTTGAGATCATGCTGACCGAGTTTGGTGGCCATCGGTGGAAAGGTCTAGGAGGAGTATTTCAAATTCCACAGCTTGATTTTTCCAAAAATCCATATTTAAATAAAAATAGCTGACTTCCTGTTGGTCGTAGCTAATGGGTGTAAATTAGAAAGTTGTCCGGCTTGATGAGTCCAATATATGTACCGAGTTTGGTGACTGTAGGACAAAGTAACCCCCCAACTTTTGTCAAAAGGTGGCGCTATGGAGCGCCTGCTCCACGCCCATTTATGGGCTTTTATCAGTGTTTAACTGTCATTAATACAGATGTGTGTGTTGAGTTTCATGAAATTCTAAGCATTTTAAGTGGCTCAAAAACACAAAAAACTAAAGTTAAAGTTTGACACGTTGCCATGGCAACATGATAAAAGTTATGGATAACGCCCTTCAAAGATTCTTATCGGTTGTGTTTTGACATTATTGTGATGAAGTTTGAAGCAAATTGAGTAAAATTAAGAGGCTGAGTTTAAAGCGTTTCAAAAACGTCACTCTTTCTGCTGCCAGTTGGTGGCGCTATAACTTTGACTCATAATAGTCACATCTCTGTGATCGGCATCAGACGATGAACAAACTGCTGAAGTTTGGTCAAAATCAGACAAAGTATGTCAAAGTTATTAGGCACTTCCTGTTTCTCATTTCTCGCCATAAATTTGTCGCCCCGTCACGGTCAAACCGTTCGAGATATCAAAAATCCCCTGGCAATTTTGCGTCCCCAATGTCTTGAGATCATGCTGACCGAGTTTGGTGGCCATCGGTGGAAAGGCCTAGTAGGAGTATTTCAAATTCCATTGCATGCACTTTTTAGACATCCCTGAATATCCGACTTCCTGTTTGGCGAAGCACGGACTATGAGTGTGAAATTTGTTCGGCCCGATGAGGTCTATATGTGTATGAATTTTGGTGACTGTAGGTCAACCGTTGTGCGCTCCAGAGCCCTTCAAAAGTCGCAATTTTTAACGCTGTGCCATGCCCCCCCCAGGTGACCCCCCCATGTCAAAGTCTGTCCGGCCCTGATGGCCGCAGGTTCCAATGTGTGTGCAAAGTTTCAAGAGTTTTCGTGTATGTTAAGGCCCCCGAAATCCCCCAAAACATTGAAAAAAAAATAATAATAATAATAATAATCCTTAGAAAAACAATAGGGCCTTCGCCCTTTTGGGCTCGGGCCCTAATTAAAGCTGCAAGCAGCGTTGACCGGGCCCTCGCCGTCTGGCAGTCGCCATCCCGATAGCATCAGGAAAACGGTGCCCAGTTGGCACATGCATTCACAATAACCCTTTGGACTAACCCTAACTGTCTCTCCTCCTGTCTGACTCTTTCTCTTACCACCCATCCCACCTCCTTACACTCAGCCACTTACCACACAAACACACACATAGAGTGCAGAGCAGAGTGAGATCAGATTTGTTTTTTAATTTTCTTTCATTCGTGGAGTTTTGTATAATTACGAAATGAACTGTGTTTAATCATAATGAATAGTTATTTGTATGAAAAAAGTTTCAAAGAGTTAGGATGCTGCACTTTAAATATATAATAAATCATTGAAAATTGAAAATGGAAAATAAAATTCTAGGCACGCTATCTGCCTCAAAAACACAGGAAACAAATATTTGAATGTATTTTGTATTTTTATTTATTTGCCATGGCAACAGCATTTGATGCATCAGGGACGCCTTTACAGACTCTCATCGGCCGTGTTTTTACATCATTCTGATGAAGTTTGAAGAAAATCGAGTACAAATATATTGTTCGTTGTTCGTTCGTGTGTTAGTACATTAACCAATGTTAACAAAAGAGACCCTATTTTAAATAGTTACCATGTTTTATGATCTACATCCATTTTTAAATATTATTTTAATGATCTATAAGCATCTGTGAAATAATTATAAACAAATATATTAAAAATAAATACATATTAACTTAGTTGATGTATTTGTTTCTCATTCTAATTAAGTGAACTGAGCAGTATAGTGTCATACTTATAAGATTTTTTATCCTATCAGTGAGATTGTATATATGTATATAAATCATATAATTTTTCCTTAAAAGATTAAAAAAAGATTTTAATGCTCTTTAAGCACCTATACAAAATAATTATGTAAAAGTACATTGACAGTACAGTCTATATCAACTTATTCTATGGATTATTTTCATTCTTATACACTGAGAATGAGCTAAATAGCATTAGAGGTCAAACGATTCCTTATCTTATGAGGACCTCTAGTGTTCATCCCTGGTATTAGAGCTTTAATCTGACAAATTTATGTGACACTTTTAATGTTTTTGGGGCCTCTGAGCATGATAACATTTTGAAACTACACGTATTTCCTAAGAATTTCTTGTTCTTTATATGTAAAAAGTTTTGATGAGTTAGAATAATGCAATTTAAAGATATATGAAAATAACTCTTCATCTTTTTTATTGTTACTTTCATAAATCACCACATCAACACCGTTCAAGATATCCCAAAGCCGTTCACAATTTAACATCTTCAGTATCTTGGCATCATGTTGACAAAGTTTGGTGTGAACTGTCTGATTCTGCTATGAGTGATATGAATTTATTCACAGCTATATTTAAAAAACACAGGAAACAAATGTTAAAGTTTGACATGTTGCCATGGCAACAGCATTTGATGTATCAAGGACCCCTTCACAGATTCTCATCGGCCGTGTTTTGATATTATTCTGATGAAGTTTGAAGCAATTTGAGTAAAATTAAGAGGTTGATTTAAAAGCGTTTTGCAAGCAACACACTTCCTGCTGCCAGTTGGTGGCGCTATAACTTTGACTCATAATAGTCACATCTCTGTGATCGGTATCATACGACGAATAAACTGCTTAAGTTTGGTCAAAATCAGATAAAGTGTGTCAAAATTATTAGACATTTCCTGTTTCTCATTTCTCGCCATAATTTGTCGCCCTGCCACGGCCAAACCGTTCGAGATACCAAAAATCCCCTGGCAATTTTGCATTCCCAATATCTTGAGATCATGCTGACCGAGTTTGGTGGCCATCGGTGGAAAGGTCTAGGAGGAGTATTTCAAATTCCACAGCTTGATTTTTCCAAAAATCCATATTTAAATAAAAATAGCTGACTTCCTGTTGGTCGTAGCTAATGGGTGTAAATTAGAAAGTTGTCCGGCTTGATGAGTCCAATATATGTACCGAGTTTGGTGACTGTAGGACAAAGTAACCCCCCAACTTTTGTCAAAAGGTGGCGCTATGGAGCGCCTGCTCCACGCCCATTTATGGGCTTTTATCAGTGTCTAAATATCATTAATACAGATGTGTGTGTTGAGTTTCATGAAATTCTAAGCATTTTAAGTGGCTCAAAAACACAAAAAACTAAAGTTAAAGTTTGACACGTTGCCATGGCAACATGATAAAAGTTATGGATAACGCCCTTCACAGATTCTTATCGGTCGTGTTTTGACATTATTGGGATGAAGTTTGAAGCAAATTGAGCAAAATTAAGAGGCTGAGTTTAAAGTGTTTCAAAAACGTCACGCTTTCTGCTGCCAGTTGGTGGCGCTATAACTTTGACTCATAATAGTCACATCTCTGTGATCGGCATCAGACGATGAACAAACTGCTGAAGTTTGGTCAAAATCAGACAAAGTATGTCAAAGTTATTAGGCACTTCCTGTTTCTCATTTCTCGCCATAAATTTGTCGCCCCGTCACGGTCAAACCGTTCGAGATATCAAAAATCCCCTGGCAATTTTGCGTCCCCAATGTCTTATGATCATGCTGACCGAGTTTGGTGGCCATCGGTGGAAAGGCCTAGTAGGAGTATTTCAAATTCCATTGCATGCACTTTTTAGACATCCCTGAATAGCCGACTTCCTCTTTGGCGAAGCACGGATTATGAGTGTGAAATTTGTTCGGCCCGATGAGGTCTATATGTGTATGAATTTTGGTGACTGTAGGTCAACCGTTGTGAGCTCCAGAGCCCTTCAAAAGTCGCAATTTTTAACGCTGTGCCATGCCCCCCCCAGGTGACCCCCCCATGTCAAAGTCTGTCCAGCCCTGATGGCCGCAGGTTCCAATGTGTGTGCAAAGTTTCAAGAGTTTTCGTGTATGTTAAGGCCCCCGAAATCCCCCAAAACATTGAAAAAAAAATAATAATAATAATAATAATCCTTAGAAAAACAATAGGGCCTTCGCCCTTTTGGGCTCGGGCCCTAATAATAATAATCCTTAGAAAAACAATAGGGCCTTCGCCCTTTTGGGCTCGGGCCCTAATTAAAGCTGCAAGCAGCGTTGACCGGGCCCTCGCCGTCTGGCAGTCGCCATCCCGATAGCATCAGGAAAACGGTGCCCAGTTGGCACATGCATTCACAATAACCCTTTGGACTAACCCTAACTGTCTCTCCTCCTGTCTGACTCTTTCTCTTACCACCCATCCCACCTCCTTACACTCAGCCACTTACCACACAAACACACACATAGAGTGCAGAGCAGAGTGAGATCAGATTTGTTTTTTAATTTTCTTTCATTCGTGGAGTTTTGTATAATTATGAAATGAACTGTGTTTAATCAGAATGAATAGTTATTTGTATGAAAAAAGTTTCAAAGAGTTAGGATGCTGCACTTTAAATATATAATAAATCATTGAAAATTGAAAATGGAAAATAAAATTCTAGGCACGCTATCTGCCTCAAAAACACAGGAAACAAATATTTGAATGTATTTTGTATTTTTATTTATTTGCCATGGCAACAGCATTTGATGCATCAGGGACGCCTTTACAGACTCTCATCGGCCGTGTTTTTACATCATTCTGATGAAGTTTGAAGAAAATCGAGTACAAATATATTGTTCGTTGTTCGTTCGTGTGTTAGTTCATTAACCAATGTTAACAAAAGAGACCCTATTTTAAATAGTTACCATGTTTTATGATCTACATCCATTTTTAAATATTATTTTAATGATCTATAAGCATCTGTGAAATAATTATAAACAAATATATTAAAAATAAATACATATTAACTTAGTTGATGTATTTGTTTCTCATTCTAATTAAGTGAACTGAGCAGTATAGTGTCATACTTATAAGATTTTTTATTCTATCAGTGAGATTGTATATATGTATATAAATCATATAATTTTTCCTTAAAAGATTAAAAAAAGATTTTAATGCTCTTTAAGCACCTATACAAAATAATTATGTAAAAGTACACTGACAGTACAGTCTATATCAACTGATTCTATGGATTATTTTCATTCTTATACACTGAGAATGAGCTAAATAGCATTAGAGGTCAAACGATTCCTTATCTTATGAGGACCTCTAGTGTTCATCCCTGGTATTAGAGCTTTAATCTGACAAATTTATGTGACACTTTTAATGTTTTTGGGGCCTCTGAGCATGATAACATTTTGAAACTACACGTATTTCCTAAGAATTTCTTGTTCTTTATATGTAAAAAGTTTTGATGAGTTAGAATAATGCAATTTAAAGATATATGAAAATAACTCTTCATCTTTTTTATTGTTACTTTCATAAATCACCACATCAACACCGTTCAAGATGTCCCAAAGCCGTTCACAATTTAACATCTTCAGTATCTTGGCATCATGTTGACAAAGTTTGGTGTGAACTGTCTGATTTTGCTATGAGTGATATAAATTTATTCACAGCTATATTTAAAAACACAGGAAACAAATGTTAAAGTTTGACATGTTGCCATGGCAACAGCATTTGATGTATCAAGGACCCCTTCACAGATTCTCATCGGCCGTGTTTTGATATTATTCTGATGAAGTTTGAAGCAAATTGAGTAAAATTAAGAGGTTGATTTAAAAGCGTTTTGCAAGCAACACACTTCCTGCTGCCAGTTGGTGGCGCTATAACTTTGACTCATAATAGTCACATCTCTGTGATCGGTATCATACGACGAACAAACTGCTTAAGTTTGGTCAAAATCAGATAAAGTGTGTCAAAATTATTAGACATTTCCTGTTTCTCATTTCTCGCCATAATTTGTCGCCCTGCCACGGCCAAACCGTTCGAGATACCAAAAATCCCCTGGCAATTTTGCATTCCCAATATCTTGAGATCATGCTGACCGAGTTTGGTGGCCATCGGTGGAAAGGTCTAGGAGGAGTATTTCAAATTCCACAGCTTGATTTTTCCAAAAATCCATATTTAAATAAAAATAGCTGACTTCCTGTTGGTCGTAGCTAATGGGTGTAAATTAGAAAGTTGTCCGGCTTGATGAGTCCAATATATGTACCGAGTTTGGTGACTGTAGGACAAAGTAACCCCCCAACTTTTGTCAAAAGGTGGCGCTATGGAGCGCCTGCTCCACGCCCATTTATGGGCTTTTATCAGTGTTTAGCTGTCATTAATACAGATGTGTGTGTTGAGTTTCATGAAATTCTAAGCATTTTAAGTGGCTCAAAAACACAAAAAACTAAAGTTAAAGTTTGACACGTTGCCATGGCAACATGATAAAAGTTATGGATAACGCCCTTCACAGATTCTTATCGGTCGTGTTTTGACATTATTGGGATGAAGTTTGAAGCAAATTGAGTAAAATTAAGAGGCTGAGTTTAAAGCGTTTCAAAAACGTCACGCTTTCTGCTGCCAGTTGGTGGCGCTATAACTTTGACTCATAATAGTCACATCTCTGTGATCGGCATCAGACGATGAACAAACTGCTGAAGTTTGGTCAAAATCAGACAAAGTATGTCAAAGTTATTAGGCACTTCCTGTTTCTCATTTCTCGCCATAAATTTGTCGCCCCATCACGGTCAAACCGTTCGAGATATCAAAAATCCCCTGGCAATTTTGCGTCCCCAATGTCTTGAGATCATGCTGACCGAGTTTGGTGGCCATCGGTGGAAAGGCCTAGTAGGAGTATTTCAAATTCCATTGCATGCACTTTTTAGACATCCCTGAATAGCCGACTTCCTGTTTGGCGAAGCACGGACTTTGAGTGTGAAATTTGTTCGGCCCGATGAGGTCTACATGTGTATGAAATTTGGTGACTGTAGGTCAACCGTTGTGCGCTCCAGAGCCCTTCAAAAGTCGCAATTTTTAACGCTGTGCCATGCCCCCCCCAGGTGACCCCCCCATGTCAAAGTCTGTCCGGCCCTGATGGCCGCAGGTTCCAATGTGTGTGCAAAGTTTCAAGAGTTTTCGTGTATGTTAAGGCCCCCGAAATCCCCCAAAACATTGAAAAAAAAAAAAAAAATAATAATAATAATTAAAGCTGCAAGCAGCGATGACCGGGCCCTCGCCGTCTGCGCAGTCGCCATCCCGATAGCATCAGGAAAACGGTGCCCAGTTGGCACATGCATTCACAGTAACCCTTTGGACTAACACTAACTGTCTCTCCTCCTCTCTGACTCTTTCTCTTACCACCCATCCCCCCTCCTTACACTCAACCACTTACCACACAAACACACACATTGAGTGCAGAGCAGAGTGAGATCAGATATGTTTTTTTATTTTCTTTCATTCGTGGAGTTTTGTATAATTATGAAATGAACTGTGTTTGATCAGAATGAATAGTTATTTGTATGAAAAAAGTTTCAAAGAGTTAGGATGCTGCACTTTAAATATATAATAAATCATTGAAAATTGAAAATGGAAAATGAAATTCTAAGCACGCTATCTGCCTTAAATATCACAGGAAACAAATATTTGAATGTATTTTTTATTTTTATTTATTTGCCATGGCAACAGCATTTGATGCATCAGGGCTTTTACATTATTCTGATGAAGTTTGAAGAAAATCGAGTACAAATATATTGTTCGTTGTTTGTTAGTTCATTAACCATTGTTAACAAAAGAGACCCTATTTTAAATAGTTACCATGTTTTATGGTCTACAAGCATTTTTAAATATTATTTTAATAATCTATAAGCATCTGTTAAATAATTATAAACAAATATATTAAAAATAAATACATATTAACTTAGTTGATTTTTTTTGGCCTTTTTGTATTTGTTTCTCATTCTAATTAAGTGAACTGAGCAGTATAGTGTCATACTTATAAGATTTTTTGTTCTATCAGTGAGAGTGTATATATGTATTTAAATCATATAATTTTTCCTTAAAAGATAAAAAAAAGATTTTAATGCTCTTTAAGCACCTATACAAAATAATTATGTAAAAGTACACTGACAGTACAGTACATATCAACTGATTCTATGGATTATTGTCATTCTTATACACTGACAATGAGCTAAATAGCATTAGAGGTCAAACGATTCTTTATCTTATGAGGACCTCTAGTGTTCATCCCTGGTATTAGAGCTTTAATCTGACAAATTTATATGACACTTTTAATGTTTTTGGGGCCTCTGAGCATGATAACATTTTGAAACTACACGTATTTCCTAAGAATTTCTTGTTCTTTATATGTAAAAAGTTTTGATGAGTTAGAATAATGCAATTTAAAGATATATGAAAATAACTTTCATAAAACTTTCATAAATCACCACATCAACACCGTTCAAGTTATCCCAAAGCCATTCACATTTTAACATCTTCAGTATCTTGGCATCATGTTGACAAAGTTTGGTGTGCACTGTCTGATTCTGCTATGAGTGATATGAATTTATTCACAGCTATATTTTTCCAAAAATCCACAATCAAATCAAAATAGCTGACTTCCTGTTGGTCTGGTGATCAAAAATGATTAGGCTGTAGTTAAGAACTGTTAGTTTTATGGACAGTTAGAATGTTTTGTATATGCAGACAAGGGCTTTATGATGGGCCTGATTTGAATTTAGAAAAATGTTTTATTTCTTAAACAGGTTTGAAGTTCTTAATAGATTTCACTGTTGCACATTTAGTCTTTTTATGTTTTTTACAGTAATGTGCATTTTACAGTTTCTTTACATGGTGTACATTGGATGCACATATTTATGACTTCTTGTTACAGTATTCATTTAAAATAAAAGTTGTTTAAAATAAACAACTGTGTGCACCCTATTATTAATGTAGATGTGTATTTCAGTAATAAACTTAAGTAGGGGAGTTTTAAGTTACCAGCATTTATATCAAAATATGGATCCCATGTCTGCAAAACTAACATTTTAAATGAAATATTGATAGCTAATCGATATCGAATCGAATTGAATCGAAACCATAAAAATAAGAATCGAATCGAATTGCCAAATTGGTCACAATACCCAGCCCTAATTCACATCCTAATGAATAAACAACCAAGAATTTAAATATTCCCTTCTATCTCCTCCTCTCTGACTCTCTCTTTCCACCCATCCCCCCTCCCCACTCTCACCCTAACACTCAAAAAACACACACCCACTTACCACGCACACACATAAGTGCAGAGCAGAGAGGGATCAGATTTGTTTTTTAATTTTCATTAATTCATAGATCTCTGTATAATTATGAAATGAACGGTGTCTGATCAGAATGACTAGTAGTCTGTATGAAAAAAGTTTCAAAGACTTTGGATGCTGCACTTTAAAGATATAATAAAATTACGGCTATCTTTTTTTACTCCGATTTCAATCAATCACCACATCAACGCCGTTCAAGATATCCTAAATCTGCTCGCAATTTAGCATCTTCAGAATGTTGGCATCATGTCAAAAAAGTTTGGTGTGAATTGGTTGGTTTTCCCGAGAGAAGTATATAAAATTCCACAGCCTGATTTTTCCAAATATCCACATTCAAATCAAAATAGCCGACTTCCTGTCGATCGTAGCTAATGGGTGTAAATTAGAAATGTTTCTGGCTTGATGAGATCAATATATGTACCGAGTTTGGTGACTGTAGGACAAACTAAACCCCCAACTTTTGTCAAAAGGTGGCGCTATGGAACGCCTGCTCCACGCCCATTTATGGGCTTTTATCAGTGTCTAAATATCATTAATACAGATGTGTGTGTGAAGTTTCATGAAATTCTGAGTATTTTAAGTGGCTCCAAAACACAAAAAGCTAAAGTTAAAGTTTGACAGGTTGCCATGGCAACATGATAAAAGTTATCGATAATGCAATTCACAGATTCTCATTGGCCATGTTTCAACATTATTGAGATGAAGTTTGAAGCAAATTGAGTAAAATTAAGAGGTTGATTTAAAAGCATTTAGAAAACATTGCGCTTTGTGCTGCCAGTTGGTGGCGCTATAACTTTGACTCCTAATAGTCACATCTCTGTGATCGGCATCATAAGATGAACAAACTGCTGAAGTTTGGTCAAAATCAGACAAAGTGTGTTAAAGTTATTAGACACTTCCTGTTTCTCATTTCTCGCCATAACTTTGTCGCCCCGCCACGGCCAAACCGTTCGAGATATCAAAAATCCCCTGGCAATTTTGCATCCCCAATGTCTTGAGGTCATGCTGACCGAGTTTGGTGGCAATCGGTGGAAAGGCTTAGGAGGAGTATTTCAAATTCCATTGCATGCGCTTTTTAGACATCCCTGAATAGCTGACTTCCTGTTGGGCGAAGCACTGACTTTGAGCATGAAAGTTGTTCGGCCCGATGAGGTCTATATGTGTATGAATTTTGATAAATGTAGGTCAACCGGTGTGTGCTCCAGAGTCCCTCAAAAGTAAAAATTTTTAACGCTGTGCCACGCCCCCCCCAGGTGACCCCCCCATGTCAAAGTTTGTCCGGCCCTGATGGCCGCAGGTTCCAATGTGTGTGCAAAGTTTCAAGAGTTTTCGTGTATGTTAAGGGCCCCGGAATGACCCAAAACATTGATGAAATAATAATAATAATTAAAGCTGCAAGCAGCGTTGACCGGGCCCTCGCCGTCTGGCAGTCGCCATCCCGATAGCATCAGGAAAACGGTGCCCAGTTGGCACATGCATTCACAATAACCCTTTGGACTAACCCTAACTGTCTCTCCTCCTGTCTGACTCTTTCTCTTACCACCCATCCCACCTCCTTACACTCAGCCACTTACCACACAAACACACACATAGAGTGCAGAGCAGAGTGAGATCAGATTTGTTTTTTAATTTTCTTTCATTCGTGGAGTTTTGTATAATTATGAAATGAACTGTGTTTAATCAGAATGAATAGTTATTTGTATGAAAAAAGTTTCAAAGAGTTAGGATGCTGCACTTTAAATATATAATAAATCATTGAAAATTGAAAATGGAAAATAAAATTCTAGGCACGCTATCTGCCTCAAAAACACAGGAAACAAATATTTGAATGTATTTTGTATTTTTATTTATTTGCCATGGCAACAGCATTTGATGCATCAGGGACGCCTTTACAGACTCTCATCGGCCGTGTTTTTACATCATTCTGATGAAGTTTGAAGAAAATCGAGTACAAATATATTGTTCGTTGTTCGTTCGTGTGTTAGTTCATTAACCAATGTTAACAAAAGAGACCCTATTTTAAATAGTTACCATGTTTTATGATCTACATCCATTTTTAAATATTATTTTAATGATCTATAAGCATCTGTGAAATAATTATAAACAAATATATTAAAAATAAATACATTAACTTAGTTGATGTATTTGTTTCTCATTCTAATTAAGTGAACTGAGCAGTATAGTGTCATACTTATAAGATTTTTTATTCTATCAGTGAGATTGTATATATGTATATAAATCATATAATTTTTCCTTAAAAGATTAAAAAAAGATTTTAATGCTCTTTAAGCACCTATACAAAATAATTATGTAAAAGTACACTGACAGTACAGTCTATATCAACTGATTCTATGGATTATTTTCATTCTTATACACTGAGAATGAGCTAAATAGCATTAGAGGTCAAACGATTCCTTATCTTATGAGGACCTCTAGTGTTCATCCCTGGTATTAGAGCTTTAATCTGACAAATTTATGTGACACTTTTAATGTTTTTGGGGCCTCTGAGCATGATAACATTTTGAAACTACACGTATTTCCTAAGAATTTCTTGTTCTTTATATGTAAAAAGTTTTGATGAGTTAGAATAATGCAATTTAAAGATATATGAAAATAACTCTTCATCTTTTTTATTGTTACTTTCATAAATCACCACATCAACACCGTTCAAGATGTCCCAAAGCCGTTCACAATTTAACATCTTCAGTATCTTGGCATCATGTTGACAAAGTTTGGTGTGAACTGTCTGATTCTGCTATGAGTGATATGAATTTATTCACAGCTATATTTAAAAACACAGAAAACAAATGTTAAAGTTTGACATGTTGCCATGGCAACAGCATTTGATGTATCAAGGACCCCTTCACAGATTCTCATCGGCCGTGTTTTGATATTATTCTGATGAAGTTTGAAGCAAATTGAGTAAAATTAAGAGGTTGATTTAAAAGCGTTTTGCAAGCAACACACTTCCTGCTGCCAGTTGGTGGCGCTATAACTTTGACTCATAATAGTCACATCTCTGTGATCGGTATCATACGACGAACAAACTGCTTAAGTTTGGTCAAAATCAGATAAAGTGTGTCAAAATTATTAGACATTTCCTGTTTCTCATTTCTCGCCATAATTTGTCGCTCTGCCAAGGCCAAACCGTTCGAGATACCAAAAATCCCCTGGCAATTTTGCATTCCCAATATCTTGAGATCATGCTGACCGAGTTTGGTGGCCATCGGTGGAAAGGTCTAGGAGGAGTATTTCAAATTCCACAGCTTGATTTTTCCAAAAATCCATATTTAAATAAAAATAGCTGACTTCCTGTTGGTCGTAGCTAATGGGTGTAAATTAGAAAGATGTCCGGCTTGATGAGTCCAATATATGTACCGAGTTTGGTGACTGTAGGACAAAGTAACCCCCCAACTTTTGTCAAAAGGTGGCGCTATGGAGCGCCTGCTCCACGCCCATTTATGGGCTTTTATCAGTGTTTAACTGTCATTAATACAGATGTGTGTGTTGAGTTTCATGAAATTCTAAGCATTTTAAGTGGCTCAAAAACACAAAAAAATAAAGTTAAAGTTTGACACGTTGCCATGGCAACATGATAAAAGTTATGGATAACGCCCTTCACAGATTCTTATCGGTCGTGTTTTGACATTATTGGGATGAAGTTTGAAGCAAATTGAGTAAAATTAAGAGGCTGAGTTTAAAGCGTTTCAAAAACGTCACGCTTTCTGCTGCCAGTTGGTGGCGCTATAACTTTGACTCATAATAGTCCCATCTCTGTGATCGGCATCAGACGATGAACAAACTGCTGAAGTTTGGTCAAAATCAGACAAAGTATGTCAAAGTTATTAGGCACTTCCTGTTTCTCATTTCTCGCCATAAATTTGTCGCCCCGTCACGGTCAAACCGTTCGAGATATCAAAAATCCCCTGGCAATTTTGCGTCCCCAATGTCTTGAGATCATGCTGACCGAGTTTGGTGGCCATCGGTGGAAAGGCCTAGTAGGAGTATTTCAAATTCCATTGCATGCACTTTTTAGACATCCCTGAATAGCCGACTTCCTGTTTGGCGAAGCACGGACTATGAATGTGAAATTTGTTCGGCCCGATGAGGTCTATATGTGTATGAATTTTGGTGACTGTAGGTCAACCGTTGTGCGCTCCAGAGCCCTTCAAAAGTCGCAATTTTTAACGCTGTGCCATGCCCCCCCCAGGTGACCCCCCCATGTCAACGTCTGTCCGGCCCTGATGGCCGCAGGTTCCAATGTGTGTGCAAAGTTTCAAGAGTTTTCGTGTATGTTAAGGCCCCCGAAATCCCCCAAAACATTGAAAAAAAAATAATAATAATAATAATAATAATAATCCTTAGAAAAACAATAGGGCCTTCGCCCTTTTGGGCTCGGGCCCTAATAATCCTTAGAAAAACAATAGGGCCTTCGCCCATTCTGGGCTCGGGCCCTAATAATAATAATAATCCTTAGAAAAACAATAGGGCCTTCGCCCTTTTGGGCTCGGGCCCTAATAATCCTTAGAAAAACAATAGGGCCTTCGCCCTTTTGGGCTCGGGCCCTAATAATAATAATAATCCTTAGAAAAACAATAGGGCCTTCGCCCTTTTGGGCTCGGGCCCTAATAAGAACCCTTAGAAGAACAATAGGGCCTTCGCCCTTTTGGGCTCGGGCCCTAATAATAATTAAAGCTGCGAGCAGCGATGAACGGGCCCTCGCACCTGGGCTCACCGCCGACCGGTGGCTTCAGGAAATCAGCAAACGGTGGGCAGTATGCTTTTAAAACAGTAAATATAGAAAAAATATGTCATAAGTCATTTAAATGTGCCAAACTTGCCGCTGCCAGATGGTGGCGCTATGCCTACAACTGATTATTGGCATGTAGATGTGTTCAGGCCAGCACTATTATCAAACATATGAAGTTTGGTGCAGATTGACCTTGGTATGTTTGAGTTACTGAAAGATATGATATATCCTGCTGCCAACAGGTGGCGCTATGATAATATCTGAATATTGGCCTTTAGATGTCTTCAGGCCAGGACTCTTACCAAACCTGTGAAATTTGTGGCAGATCAGACATTTTATGGCTAAGTTATAACAACTCAATGAAAACTCAAGATCTTCACAATTTAACATCTCTAAGGCCTCAAGATCAGACTGACCAAATATAATGTTGATTTAATTAAATGCAATCAATGCAAGGACTTCAGATAATGCCAACTGTGAACCAGTATGCTACAAATTCCCCATTTTCTGATGATGATGGTAAGAACATGATTCATGATGATAGAAAAATGTTATTATTGCTTGCTTTACGTCCACCACTTCTGCTTAAATGTCATTGTTGCCTATCTGTACAATTTTTGTGTGGATATTGCTTTGCTGGTGACTCCTGTTATAAGACATCACTCTTAAGTGCTACATAACTAAGAATCAATAATGAAGACGGTGCCCAGTTGGCACATGCATTCAACGTAACCATCTGCTAGTTTGGATTTTAAGTTTACAGAATTGAAAGGGTTACACTTTAAAATCAACACACAGACACATACACACAAAATATAAAATGTTGCCATCCAGTTTCATTTGTTAAAATTAACTATATTAGTTAACATGACCAATAAATAAATAGCATTTATTAATGTTAATTAATATTAAGCTAAAAAAAGTATTCATATAAAGTTTATGTACTGTGAATTAACATGAACATGAACACAGTTCATGTGGGTGTACAGCAATACACAATAAAGTGCTCTATAAACGCTTCATTCTTTCAAAATATCTTTAAAAATCAAGTTGAGTATTTTAACGGGGTGATATATGTATATATATATATATATATATATATATATATATATATATATATATATATAACTGATCTTAAAATTATGGTTTTCAGATGTTTTGAAGAGATAACAGTAACGTTTGTTTTGTTGTCAAAGTCTGTCTTAATTTTTTATTATTATTATTTTATATTCAATAAATAACACTATGTAAATATTGTCTATCAATGAAGATAAATTGATCATGCTAAAAAGTTGTATTTTTAAAATCTTTTGCTATGTGACTGAATAGGACAAGTTCATTATACAGTTAAATAAAAATAAATAAAAAACAACAACTGCAAAATACGAACAATGAAAGACTTAGTGACCCTTTATATTTTCTCAAAATATCAGACTCTCAAAGATCAGACATATTTATGTAATTACACTACATACAGTAGTACTACATATGTGCATTTTTTGTTCAAAGATGGTCTGTAGGATGGCTCTCTACTCTGTCACCCTCTCTGCCTCTCACCCCTCCCCCCTGCAATAATGAGCTTCTCTGTGCCTGACTGAACGCACACACATACTGTAGAGACATTCACCAGAGTGACAGCAGGTTTTTGAGTTATTTTTTTAATTTTCTTTAATTCATTGAAGCTTGTATAAAATTTATATTTCCAGCACTTGCTCGGAATGATTAGATCTCTGTGTGAAAAAAGTTTTAAAGAGTTTGGATGCTGCACTTTAAAGATATAAAAAATTAGGGTTATGTTTTCTACTACATCTTTAAAAAATCACCACGTCAACACCGTTCGAGATATCCAAAATCCGCTCGCAATTTAACATCTTCAAAATCTTCTCTTCATGTTAAAAAAGTTTGGTGTGAACAGCTGGTTGTTCTTAGGAGTAGTGTGAATTTGTTTACTACCTGATTTTTCAAAAAATCCACCTTCAAATCAAAATAGCCGGCTTTCTGTTGGTCTTAGCTAATGAGTTTGATTTAGAAAGTTGTCCAGATTGATGAGAGCAATATAAGTACAAAGTTTGGTGACTGTAGGAAAAACTAACCCCCCAACTTTTGTCAAAAGATGGCGCTATAGAGTGCCTGCTCCACGCCCATTTATGACCATTTGACAGTGTCTAACTATAATTAATATTGATGTGTGTGTTGAGTTTCATGAAATTCTAAGCATGTTATCTGCCTCGAAAAGACAGGAATGTAATTTTAAAGTTTGACACGTTGCCATGGCAACAGCATTTGATTTATCATCGACCCCTTTACATATTCTTATCGGCCGTGTTTTGACATGATTTTGATGAAGTTTAAAGAAAATCGAGTAAAATTAAGAGGCTGATTTCAAAGCATTTTGAAAATGACACGTTTCCTGCTGCCAGTTGGTGGCGCTATAACTTTGACTCATAATAGTCACATTTATGGAATCGGCATCATACAAGGAACAAACTGGTGAAGTTTGATCAGAATCAGGCAATGTGTGCAACAGTTATTAGACACTTCCTGTTTCTCATTTCTCGCCATAACTTTGTCGCCTTGCCACGGCCAAACCGTTCGAGATATCAAAAATCTCCTCGCAATTTAGCGTCCCCAATGTCTTGAGATCATGCTGACCGAGTTTGGTGACAATCCCATGGAATTCCTGGGAGGAGTACGTTAAATTCCAGAGCATGCGCTTTTTAAACAGCCCTAAATATCTCATTTCCTGTTGCGTGGAGCCCATGACATAGAGTACAAAAGTTGTTCAGCTCGATGAGTTCTATATGTGTACCGAGTTTCATATCAATACGCGCAAGTATGTGTGCGCAGTACATCAAGTTTTCAAACTGTGTTCCAGGGGGCGCTGTAGATGCCCTGAACCACGCCCGGGTCCCAGCCTCTGTGGCGTCCGGACGACGGCAGATTCCGACGTGTGTGCAAATTTTCAAGAGTTTTTGAGTATGTTAAGGCCCCCAAAAGTGCCCCAACGGTTGAAAAAAAAAAAAAAAAAAAAAAAAAATTAAAGCTGCAAGCAGCGATGACCGGGCCCTCGCCATATGCGCAGTCACCATCCCGATAGCATCAGGAAAACGGTGCCCATTTGGCACATGCATTCACAGTAACCCTCTGCCACTTTGGATTTAAAGTTTACAGAATTGAAAGGGTTAATTAAAATCAACACACAGACACATACACACAATATTTAAAATTTTGACATCCAGTTTAATTTGTTAACATTAACTATATTAGTTAACATGAACAATAATTAAATAGCATTTATTAATGTTAATTAATATTAAGCTAAAAAAAAGTATTCATATATTATTAAAAGGTACATTAGTACATTTATTTATATTTGTTAAAAAATATTTGTGGGTTCATGTATTAATAATACATTATGAGGGTATTCTTAAGGCATTATAATGAATGCATAACAAATTATAAAAAACCTTATAATATGTTGTATCATCTCATGAGCATTCATAAGAACAGTTTTAATGTATTAGAATTTTTTTTTTATTATAGCTTTTATGAGTATGATTACCTCCTCATAGTTATAATGTATAAGTCTCATATTTTGCCATCTTACTGATGTCACTTTACTTAAATCATACAAAGACCACTTATAAGTAATAATAATAATAATTCTCAAATAGCCATAAGATCAGGTATCAGATCAGATGAATGTATAACATGATCAGTTTAATTATTTTGATGGTACCCGTTAGACAGCTTTTTATAAGTAACTCTGCAACTGCATGTCAGCTAGCAGTAATTATTATTTGTTGTGGTAAATATATGCTAACACTGTATTTAGACAGTTCCCCAAAAGACAAACTGATTATAAGTAACTTTGCAAGAACATGAACCTTCTACTTAGCCTAACATTAAACTAAGTCTACACTGTAAGGAGTGTTAGTTGGTGAGAGTTAGTTGTTAATAGTCAATAGAATAGAATATAATGTAAAAAATAAATCTAATGTGATATAGTCCATTACAAATGAAGTAGGTTTAAAATGGTGTCTACTGTGTGTTATAAATAATCATAATCTTAAAAGTTATAACCTCTAATATTTAAGTATTATAATGTATGATAATTGTTGTTATGAATATTCATTGGATGATATAATATACGTTTTTTTATAATGCATTATGCGTTCATTATAATGCCTTAGAAATACCCTTATAATAGGGGCTTCATAGAAAGTGTTACCAAATCAGTGAGAGACAAACAAAACATTTCATAATTTTTCATTAAAAAAATAACTAATTTTTTTATGCTTTTTAGTGTTTATTTTAAAAATAGGTAAAATTATTGTGACAGTACAGTACATAACAACTCCAAATAAATCTATGCATTCGTTTCTTTGTTGCACATTGAGAATGAACAGAATAGGATTAGAGGTAAAAATATTCCTTATCATACGAGGACTTCTGGTGTTCATCCCTTGTATTACAGTCTTCATTTCTCCCTCTCTCACTTCTGGATACTTTTAATGTTTTTGGGGCCTCTGAGCATGATACAATTTTGATACCAAGCGTATTTTCTAAGAATGATTTGTTCTTCATATATACAAAGTTTTGAAGAGTTGGTATTAGGCACTTTAAAGATATAGAAAAATTTATGCAACTTTTTTTACTGTGACTTTTAAAAAATCACCACATCAACACCGTTCAAGATATCCAAAATCCGCTCACAATTTAGCATTTTGAGTATATTCTTATCATGTTGACAAAGTTTGGTGTGAACTTCTTGTTTCTGCTTTGTTTAGTATGATTTTATTTACAGCCTGATTTTTCCAAAAATCCACATTCAAATAAAAATAGCCAACTTCTTGTTTATTATAGCTAATAAGTGTTAATTAGAAAGTTGTCCGGCTTGATGAGACCAATATATGTACCGAGTTTGGTGACTGTAGGCAAAACTAAACCCCCAACTTTTGTCAAAAGGTGGCGCTATAGAGTGCCTCCTCCACGCCCATTTATGGGCTTTTATCAGTGTCTAAATATCATTAATACAGATGTGTGTGTTGAGTTTCATGAAATTCCAAGTATTTTAAGTGGCTCGAAAACGCAAAAAACTAAAGTTAAAGTTTGACACGTTGCCATGGCAACATGATAAAAGTTATCGATAATGCCCTTCACAGATTCTCATCGGCCGTGTTTCGGCATTATTGGGATGAAGTTTCAAGCAAATTGAGTAAAATTAAGAGGCTGATTTAAAAGCATTTAGAAAACGTTGCGCTTTCTGCTGCCAGTTGGTGGCGCTATAACTTTAACTCATAATAGTCACATCTCTGTGATTGGCATCAGACGATGAACAAACTGCTGAAGTTTGGTCAAAATCAGACAAAGTGTGTTAAAGTTATTAGACACTTCCTGTTTCTCATTTCTCGCCATAACTTTGTCGCCCCGCCACGGCCAAACCGTTCGAAATATCAAAATTCCCCTGGCAATTTTGCGTCTCCAATGTCTTGAGATCATGCTGACCGAGTTCGGTGGCCATCGGTGGATACACCTAGGAGGAGTATATCAAATTCCATTGCATGCGCTTTTTAGACATCCCTGAATAGCTGACTTCCTGTTGGGCGAAGCACTGACTTTGAGCATGAAAGTTGTTCAGCCCGATGAGGTCTATATGTGTATGAATTTTGATAAATGTAGGTCAACCGGTGTGTGCTCCAGAGTCCCTCAAAAGTAAAAATTTTTAACGCTGTGCCACGCCCCCCCCAGGTGACCCCCCCATGTCAAAGTTTGTCCGGCCCTGATGGCCGCAGTTTCCAATGTGTGTGCAAAGTTTCAAGAGTTTTCGTGTATGTTAAGGGCCCCGAAATGACCCAAAACATTGATGAAATAATAATAATAATAATAATTAAAGCTGCAAGCAGCGTTGACCGGGCCCTCGCCGTCTGGCAGTCGCCATCCCGATAGCATCAGGAAAACGGTGCCCAGTTGGCACATGCATTCACAATAACCCTTTGGACTAACCCTAACTGTCTCTCCTCCTGTCTGACTCTTTCTCTTACCACCCATCCCACCTCCTTACACTCAGCCACTTACCACACAAACACACACATAGAGTGCAGAGCAGAGTGAGATCAGATTTGTTTTTTAATTTTCTTTCATTCGTGGGGTTTTGTATAATTATGAAATGAACTGTGTTTAATCAGAATGAATAGTTATTTGTGTGAAAAAAGTTTCAAAGAGTTAGGATGCTGCACTTTAAATATACAATAAATCATTGAAAATTGAAAATGGAAAATAAAATTCTAGGCACGCTATCTGCCTCAAAAACACAGGAAACAAATATTTGAATGTATTTTGTATTTTTATTTATTTGCCATGGCAACAGCATTTGATGCATCAGGGACGCCTTTACAGACTCTCATCGGCCGTGTTTTTACATCATTCTGATGAAGTTTGAAGAAAATCGAGTACAAATACATTGTTCGTTGTTTGTTCGTGTGTTAGTTCATTAACCAATGTTAACAAAAGAGACCCTATTTTAAATAGTTACCATGTTTTATGATCTACATCCATTTTTAAATATTATTTTAATGATCTATAAGCATCTGTGAAATAATTATAAACAAATATATTAAAAATAAATACATATTAACTTAGTTGATGTATTTGTTTCTCATTCTAATTAAGTGAACTGAGCAGTATAGTGTCATACTTCTAAGATTTTTTATTCTATCAGTGAGATTGTATATATGTATATAAATCATATAATTTTTCCTTAAAAGATTAAAAAAAGATTTTAATGCTCTTTAAGCACCTATACAAAATAATTATGTAAAAGTACACTGACAGTACAGTCTATATCAACTGATTCTATGGATTATTTTCATTCTTATACACTGAGAATGAGCTAAATAGCATTAGAGGTCAAACGATTCCTTATCTTATGAGGACCTATAGTGTTCATCCCTGGTATTAGAGCTTTAATCTGACAAATTTATGTGACACTTTTAATGTTTTTGGGGCCTCTGAGCATGATAACATTTTGAAACTACACGTATTTCCTAAGAATTTCTTGTTCTTTATATGTAAAAAGTTTTGATGAGTTAGAATAATGCAATTTAAAGATATATGAAAATAACTCTTCATCTTTTTTATTGTTACTTTCATAAATCACCACATCAACACCGTTCAAGATGTCCCAAAGCCGTTCACAATTTAACATCTTCAGTATCTTGGCATCATGTTGACAAAGTTTGGTGTGAACTGTCTGATTCTGATATGAGTGATATGAATTTATTCACAACTATATTTAAAAACACAGGAAACAAATGTTAAAGTTTGACATGTTGCCATGGCAACAGCATTTGATGTATCAAGGACCCCTTCACAGATTCTCATCGGCCGTGTTTTGATATTATTCTGATGAAGTTTGAAGCAAATTGAGTAAAATTAAGAGGTTGATTTAAAAGCGTTTTGCAAGCAACACACTTCCTGCTGCCAGTTGGTGGCGCTATAACTTTGACTCATAATAGTCACATCTCTGTGATCGGTATCATACGACGAACAAACTGCTTAAGTTTGGTCAAAATCAGATAAAGTGTGTCAAAATTATTAGACATTTCCTGTTTCTCATTTCTCGCCATAATTTGTCGCCCTGCCACGGCCAAACCGTTCGAGATACCAAAAATCCCCTGGCAATTTTGCATTCCCAATATCTTGAGATCATGCTGACCGAGTTTGGTGGCCATCGGTGGAAAGGTCTAGGAGGAGTATTTCAAATTCCACAGCTTGATTTTTCCAAAAATCCATATTTAAGTAAAAATAGCTGACTTCCTGTTGGTCGTAGCTAATGGGTGTAAATTAGAAAGTTGTCCGGCTTGATGAGTCCAATATATGTACCGAGTTTGGTGACTGTAGGACAAAGTAACCCCCCAACTTTTGTCAAAAGGTGGCGCTATGGAGCGCCTGCTCCACGCCCATTTATGGGCTTTTATCAGTGTTTAACTGTCATTAATACAGATGTGTGTGTTGAGTTTCATGAAATTCTAAGCATTTTAAGTGGCTCAAAAACACAAAAAACTAAAGTTAAAGTTTGACACGTTGCCATGGCAACATGATAAAAGTTATGGATAACGCCCTTCACAGATTCTTATCGGTCGTGTTTTGACATTATTGGGATGAAATTTGAAGCAAATTGAGTAAAATTAAGAGGCTGAGTTTAAAGCGTTTCAAAAACGTCACGCTTTCTGCTGCCAGTTGGTGGCGCTATAACTTTGACTCATAATAGTCACATCTCTGTGATCGGCATCAGACGATGAACAAACTGCTGAAGTTTGGTCAAAATCAGACAAAGTATGTCAAAGTTATTAGGCACTTCCTGTTTCTCATTTCTCGCCATAAATTTGTCGCCCCGTCACAGTCAAACCGTTCGAGATATCAAAAATCCCCTGGCAATTTTGCGTCCCCAATGTCTTGAGATCATGCTGACCGAGTTTGGTGGCCATCAGTGGAAAGGCCTAGTAGGAGTATTTCAAATTCCATTGCATGCACTTTTTAGACATCCCTGAATAGCCGACTTCCTGTTTGGCGAAGCACGGACTATGAGTGTGAAATTTGTTCGGCCCGATGAGGTCTATATGTGTATGAATTTTGGTGACTGTAGGTCAACCGTTGTGCGCTCCAGAGCCCTTCAAAAGTCGCAATTTTTAACACTGTGCCATGCCGCCCCCAGGTGACCCCCCCCATGTCAAAGTCTGTCCGGCCCTGATGGCCGCAGGTTCCAATGTGTGTGCAAAGTTTCAAGAGTTTTCGTGTATGTTAAGGCCCCCGAAATCCCCCAAAACATTGAAAAAATAATAATAATAATAATAATTAAAGCTGCAAGCAGCGATGACCGGGCCCTCGCCGTCTGCGCAGTCGCCATCCCGATAGCATCAGGAAAACGGTGCCCAGTTGGCACATGCATTCACAGTAACCCTTTGGACTAACCCTAACTGTCTCTCCTCCTCTCTGACTCTTTCTCTTACCACCCATCCCCCCTCCTTACACTCAACCACTTACCACACAAACACACACATTGAGTGCAGAGCAGAGTGAGATCAGATATGTTTTTTTATTTTCTTTCATTCGTGGAGTTTTGTATAATTATGAAATGAACTGTGTTTGATTAGAATGAATAGTTATTTGTATGAAAAAAGTTTCAAAGAGTTAGGATGCTGCACTTTAAATATATAATAAATAATTGAAAATTGAAAATGGAAAATGAAATTCTAAGCACGCTATCTGCCTTAAATATCACAGGAAACAAATTTTTGAATGTATTTTTTATTTTTATTCATTTGCCATGGCAACAGCATTTGATGCATCAGGGCTTTTACATTATTCTGATGAAGTTTGAAGAAAATCGAGTACAAATATATTGTTCGTTGTTTGTTCGTGTTTGTTAGTTCATTAACCATTGTTAACAAAAGAGACCCTATTTTAAATAGTTACCATGTTTTATGGTCTACAAGCATTTTTAAATATTATTTTAATAATCTATAAGCATCTGTGAAATAATTATAAACAAATATATTAAAAATAAATACATATTAACTTAGTTGATTTTTTTTGGCCTTTTTGTATTTGTTTCTCATTCTAATTAAGTGAGCTGAGCAGTATAGTTTCATACTTATAAGATTTTTTGTTCTACCAGTGAGAGTGTATATATGTATTTAAATCATATAATTTTTCCTTAAAAGATAAAAAAAAAGATTTTAATGCTCTTTAAGCACCTATACAAAATAATTATGTAAAATTACACTGACAGTACAGTATCAACTGATTCTATGGATTATTGTCATTCTTATACACTGAGAATGAGCTAAATAGCATTAGAGGTCAAACGATTCCTTATCTTATGAAGACCTCTAGTGTTCATCCCTGGTATTAGAGCTTTAATCTGACAAATTTAAATGACACTTTTAACCCCTTAAGCTCTGCGGCTAGTTGGGGGATTTCCGCCTGCATTTGGCCTACCTAAATTCAAATGGTTCCCCTATACACATACAATGGAGGAAATAAAAAAAAAATGGTTTCATTGTATAGAAAACCTTTTAAACTACATAATATCAGTGTAATTCTTTATAAATGACATTATATAGATTTCAAATATTACAATAAAAACAAAAAAAACATAGGCGCTTTTTTTTTGAAAGTCTATAACTCAGGATTTAGGTGTCTCAGTTCTTTGCAAATTGTTTTGTTTGATTCCACTAGGTCTCAGGATATACCAGAAAAAAGATTTTTTCATATAACAGTTTCTAATTGAAAGTTATTGAATTATAACCGAAGGGAGTCGCATTGCCCCTTTTCCCCCTTTTTCCCCCTAAAAGTGTCCTTCTGTTTCTTTGCAAAAACAGGCTTTATAAAGCACATTATTGAGAATAGAATAAAATAGAATACTATTTTACTATGTACCATAGCACTTTTCATGATAATTGACTGAATTATGTTTCATTTTTATGTTTGCCTGTGTATTTACTGAAACACATACTGTACTTTACTGTCAACATTCAATATACACTCAATACATAGCTTAGCAGATTGTTTTGGTGTCCTTTACGTTTCAAAGTAATTATAAGAATAAAACAAACCTGAATAGAAGCACTGTTATACTTATAGACGCGCTTATGAGCCGCGGATCCTCTGCTCTCCATGGAAACGGCCCGTTATTTATTCATTTAGCGTCTATTTTGGATAATTGAGACCGCTATATTCCTCTGAGACGCCAACAGACGCATCTCTCCGGTGTAAGAGTCCAAAAACTACATATCCCACAATGCCCGGCACCGTCGAAGCATCTTTTGTGACCCGGAACCTCTCCATGGCTCTGCTTCTTCTTCGCGTCTGGAGAGGCTGAGCTGTCATCGTTCACACCTCGGAGCAGCACGGCATGCGGTCGGAGGGTGTAATCTGATCTACTGACACGCTCTAAGTGCAGCCGCAGACACACACACACCTGCTTGAGCGGCTCAGAGCGCGTTTGGAAAGCCGCGGCCGAGCGCATCTGGCAAAACAACGGTTTCTCAGCAATGGTGCAACGCAGAAACGTGAAAATGGTCTTGTTTGAAAGAAGAGATCCTAATCTAAAAGATAAAATGGAGTTTGTGGCTATTTGCGGCTAACTGAAGCAGCAGTATGTGGAGGAAAGTAATATAATATATCATCATATTCTTCAAGTATATTCTGACATCGCGATTCAATTGAAGATTATTTCATCTGTGTTTGTCACACAATAAAATGATTCATATGGTCAGATTCTTGAGAATGAGCACTTTCTTGTGATATATGATTTGTCTGTTTTGAGAAAAATATAAGAAATACACATTCTTTGTAATAATTCTTCACAATTGTTAGGCGGAAATTTGTGTGTGGAACAACAAATTCTAAGCACAATTTTACTACTTTATGAATCATAAAACTAAAAGTTATGGTATTCCTAGTAAAGAGGAGACTCTAAGCTTTCAAATGAGACCATTTATGGGCTGATACTATGTGAAGAAGGTCGTGTAAATGAAGCAGCAACATTTTGAAACACTTTTTGCAGAGTTTATGAGGTTAATGTTTTTGGGGCCTCATAACATTTTGAAACTACACGTATTTCCTAAGAATTTCTTGTTCTTTATATGTAAAAAGTTTTGATGAGTTAGAATAATGCAATTTAAAGATATATGAAAATAACTCTTCATCTTTTTTATTGTTACTTTCATAAATCACCACATCAACACTGTTCAAGATATCCCAAAGCCGTTCACAATATAGGGAACATTTTCCCTATATTCTGATGATGATGACAAGAACATGTAATTCATGATGATAACAAAATGTTATTATTGCTTGCTTTACGTCCACCACTTCTGCTTAAATGTCATCGTTACCTATCTGTTCAATTTGTGCGTGGATATTGCTTTGCAGGTGACTCCTGTTATAAGACATCACTTTTAAGCGAACATAACTAAGAAAGAATCAATTAGGAAAACGGTGCCCAGTTGGCACATGCATTCACAGTAACCCTCAGTCAGTTGGATTTAAAGTTTACTGAATTGAAAGGGTTAAACTTTAAAATCAACACACAGACACATACACACAATATATAAAATTGCCAACCAGTTTCATTTGTTAACATTAACTATATTAGTTAACATGAACAATAATTAAATAGTATTTATTAATGTTAATTAATATTAAGCTAAAAAAAGTATTCATATATTGTTTAATGGTAAAATAGTATATTTTAACATTAGTTTATGTTCTGTGAATTAACATGAACATGAACACAGTTCATGTGGGCGTACAGCAATACACAAAGTGCTCTATAAACGCTTCTTTCTTTCAAAATATCTTTAAAAATCAAGTTGAGTATTGTAATGGGGCGATATATATATATAACTGATCTTAAAATGGTAAAATTTTCTGATGTTTTGAACAGATAACAGCAAAGTTTGTTTTGTTGACAAAGTTTGTCTTGAAACTGTTAATTAAAATGTTATATTCAATTAATAACACTATGAAAATAAATGTCTATCGATGAAGATAAACCGCTCATGCTAAAAAGTTGTATTTTTCTTAATCTTTTGCTATGTGACTGAATAGGACAAGTTCATGGTACAGTTCAGTAAAAAATAAATAAAAAAACAACAACTGCAAAATACAAACAATGAAAGACTTAGTGACCCTTTATATTTTCTCAAAATATCAGACTCTCAAAGATCAAACATATTTATGTAACATCAATGTGCATTTTTTCCTCAAAGATGGTCTTTAGCAAGACAGCATGTTCTACTCTCTCTCCCACTCTCCCTTTCACCCCTCCCCCTTCAGTCTCTCTTCAGTCACTTAATGGTGACTGAACACAGACACTCAAGGCAGAGTGACAGCAGGCTTCTGATTTCTTTTTTTAATTTTCTTTAATTCGTAGAAGCTTGAATTAAATTGATATTTACAGCACTTGCTCAGAATGATAAGATCTCTGTGTGAAAAAAGTTTTAAATAGTTAAGATGCTGCACTTTAAAGATATAGAAAATGACGGTTATACATCTTTAAAAAATCACCACGTCAACACCGTTCAAGATATCCCAAAACCGCTCGCAATTTAACATCTTCAGAATCTTTTCTCCATGTTAAAAAAGTTTGGTGTGAACAGCTTGTTCTTCTTAGGAGGAGTATAAATTTGTTTACAGCCTGATTTTTCCAAAAATCCACATTCAAATCAAAATAGCCGGCTTCCTGTTGGTGTTAGCTAATTAGTTTAATTTAGAAAGTTGTCCAGATTGATGAGAACAATATAAGTACAGAGTTTGGTGACTGTAGGAAAAACTAACCCCCCAACTTTTGTCAAAAGATGGCGCTATAGAGTGCCTGCTCCACGCCCATTTATGATCTTTTGCCAGTGTCTAACTATCATTAATATTGATGTGTGTGTTGAGTTTCATGAAATTCTAAGCATGTTATCTGCCTCAAAAAGACAGGAATCTAATTTTAAAGTTTGAGACGTTGCCATGGCAACAGCATTTGATTTATCATCGACCCCTTTACATATTCTTATCGGCCGTGTTTTGACATAATTTTGATGAAGTTTAAAGAAAATCAAGTAAAATTAAGAGGCTGATTTCAAAGCATTTCAAAAATGACACGCTTCCTGCTGCCAGTTGGTGGCGCTATAACTTTGACTCATAATAGTCACCTTTATGGAATCGGCATCATACAACGAACAATCTGGTGAAGTTTCATCAGAGTCAGGCAATGTGTGCAACAGTTATTAGACACTTCCTGTTTCTCATTTCTCGCCATAACTTTGTCGCCTTGCCACGGCCAAACCGTTCGAGATATCAAAAATCCCCTCGCAATTTAGCGTCCCCAATGTCTTGAGATCATGCTGACCGAGTTTGGTGACAATCGTATGGAAATCCTGGGAGGAGTACGTTAAATTCCAGAGCATGCGCTTTTTAAACAGCCCTAAATATCTCACTTCCTGTTGCATTGAGAAAATGACATAGAGTACAAAAGTTGTTCAGCTCAATGAGTTCTATATGTGTACCGAGTTTCATATGTGTACGTTCAAGTATGTGTGCTATATGGCCCTCAAAATTCCAGGGGGCGCTGTAGAGTCCCCTTGCCACGCCCCGGTACCAGCCTCTGTGGCGTCCTGATGGCCGCAGATTCCGACATGTGTGCAAATTTTCAAGAGTTTTTGAGTATGTTAAGACCCCCTTAAGTGCCCGGAAGGTTAACAAAAAATAAAAAAAAAAAAAAAAAAATAAGAATCCTTAGAAGAACAATAGGGCCTTCGCCCTTTTGGGCTCGGGCCCTAATAATAATAATCCTTAGAAAAACAATAGGGCCTTCGCCCTTTTGGGCTCGGGCCCTAATAATAATCCTTAGAAAAACAATAGGGCCTTCGCCCATTCTGGGCTCGGGCCCTAATAAGAATCCTTAGAAGAACAATAGGGCCTTCGCCCTTTTGGGCTCGGGCCCTAATAATAATCCTTAGAAAAACAATAGGGCCTTCGCCCTTTTGGGCTCGGGCCCTAATTATTAATCATACTTACAGGTAGAGGTTCAGATGAGCAAGTCTCTGATAAACTGGGCACTGATCCATCTTTTAAGAGAAAGCGTTTGGTGAATCCCGCATTGTACTCCCCGAGTTTGTAAAAGCAGTCGTCAGTAAAATAACGAGAACACAAGATTGGAATTGTACTGCTGAGGTGTTGTTGAAAAGCCACTGTGTTGTCCACCACTGATTCTTTGTAGATTAATCTTTTGGAAGTGATTATAAAACAAACTGACTCTCCCAGCATACAATACAGTGTATTCTCGACATGATGTTAACTACATGGAAATGTTACTGTGTTTGTGGGCGGGCAAGTTGTTTGCAACGTAGAATGTGCACTGTAAAAAGTTTTCACCAGATTCAACTTAAAAACCTAAGTTTAGCAGCTGTAAGTTAAATCAGCTTAAAACTCCAAGTCATTTTAACTTATTACAATAAAAATGAGTTGATTTAAGTTGTGATTTGAAATGACTTAAGTTGATTTAACTTAAAATTTTAAGGCAGCTGCTAAACTTAAGTTTTTAAGTTGAAACTGGTGAAAACTTTGTACAGTGTGGGGAGACATTATGCAAACTGTTGTATTTGTCTAAATATCAGTATATTTAGTGGACAATAACACAATGGAGACCGAGTGCACTTAACCACTGTTTCTTCTTTACTTAAGAACTATTCAGGAGTATATACAGGGTCACACAGCGCCACCAAAAGCACAACCTAGTAATTGCAGGATTTACCCAATGCTGAACACTGAATACATAACATTTCCTCCCAACTTAAATCAAAGGTGACCATACAAAACAAGGTGCTATTACTTTTCTTGAATTTAACTTTAACCACAGTGAAACAAGCACCTTTTTACTTAAGTTTACTCAGCATGAATCTCTCTTTAACAATATATACATTAGGATGCTTGATAACGATCAGGAGGTCTAATGAGACGGGTAGGATAGCGCTTTAAAGTCTCTCTTGTTTGTACTGTCTCAGTAGGCGCAGTGTCAATGTTACCAGACCCTGGGTTATCAGTTATCACATCTACAAGATCATTAGTCTTTTCACTGATATTCTCCAGAAGGGAATGTGCTTGGGAATTATCAGAACAAACAGGAACATCTGGCTCAATCGAGGTGTCAGACAATGGGGCTTCCTGTCTCAACATTTGATCAACATGACGTTTCCAAGTTCCAGCAATGCCCACATTGACGTTGTAGGAGACAGGTCCCGTTCTTGACATTACCACTCCCGGTATCCATTTTTCTCCTTTTCGGTAGTCACGGACAAGGACAGAGTCTCCAACAGAAAATTCTCTCGACTTGGAGTGTCCCTGGCGTCGTAACTGCTGAGCTTCCTGAGATTGACTCACGGTTCTGGCAAGATTAGGTTTAAGAAGATCCAGTCGGGTTCTTAATTTGCGATTGAGGAATAACATTGCAGGTGACTCCTTAGTAGTAGCATGAGGAGTGTTCCTGTATGTTAACAGGAATCCATCAAGTTGCTGTTTGATTGGGGTTGACCCCCTGGAAGCTTTTAGAGCGTGTTTCAGTGTTTGGACAAAACGTTCAGCTTGCCCATTACTGGAAGGATGGTAGGGTGCAGAGCGGATGTGTTGCACTCCATTCGCTTTCAGAAAGAATGAGAACTCCTCAGCACAAAAATGTGGGCCGTTGTCACTGACAATGACATTAGGGACACCATAACGACTGAAAAGTCCTCGTAATACTTGAATAGTTTTGCTTGTGGTAGTACTGTCCATGATGGAGACTTCAGGCCATTTGGAGTGTGCATCAACTACAATGAAGTACATATGGCCTTCAAAGGGACCAGCAAAATCCACATGAATCCTTTCCCAAGGATGAGTTGGCCAAATCCATGGGTGAAGCGGTGCAGGACAGGGAGCATTTTGGATACGTTGACATGACTGGCATGATTTGGATTGCAATTCGATCTGTCTATCGATACCCGGCCACCAGGCGTAGCTACGGGCAAGATGTTTCATCCTTACCACCCCAGGATGGCCTATGTGTAAATCAGCTAACACCCGGTGGCGGAGTTTGGGGGGTACAATAACACGACTTCCCCACATTAAACATCCTTGTACCACTGTAAGCTCATGACGACGAGTCACAAAAGGTAGCAAGTCTGTGGGTACATCATTGGGTCTTGGGAACCGTCCAGATGAAACCATGTCCAGCACAGATGACAAAGTGGGATCCGTTAAGGTGTCACGTTTAATTTCAGCATTACTGACAGGCAGGGTGGCTACCTGATTGGCATAGAACACGTCCACTGTGTCCATTTTCTCTGTGTGTGTCACTGGCAATGGTAGTCGTGAAAGTCCATCCGCATTGGCATGGAGGGCTGCTTTCTTATACTCAAGGACATAATCATGGGCTGCTAAAAGTAAAGCCCATCGTTGCATTCTGGCTGCTGCCATGGATGGAATGCTCTTGTTAGGACTAAAAATAGCAGTTAGGGGTTGATGATCAGTGAGGAGGGTAAACCTTCTTCCGTATAAATACTGATGGAATTTGCGAATTCCAAAAATTATGCCCAGAGCCTCCCGCTCAATCTGAGCGTAATTTCGTTCTGCTTTACTGAGTGTTCGGGACGCGTAAGCAATTGGCTTTTCCTCACCATTGGGGCACAGATGTGATATCACAGCTCCCACCCCATACGGGGAAGCATCACAGGCAAGACGAATGGGTAGCTCTGGATCATAATGGGTGAGTACTGCTGGTGAGGTAAGGAGATCCTTTGCAGTTTGAAATGATTGTTCACAAGCCACACTCCAGTACCATTTCTTTTCTTTACCGAGAAGAGTATTAAGTGGATTCAAAACAGACGCCAAATTTGGAATGAAACGACCATAATAGTTAATCATTCCCAGGAAAGAGCGTAACTGACTTACATTGACTGGTGTGGGCGCTTCCATAATCGCTTTGATCTTTTCTGGTGATTTGTGGAGTCCAGCTGCGTCAATGTAATGACCCAAATACTCCAGTGACTGTTTGAAAAATTCACATTTCTCACGTCGCAATTTCAGACCATATTTTTCCAGTCTAGTGAGAACTTGGTCTAGTGTCTTGAGGTGCTCTGCATTATCTCGTCCTGTTATCAGTATATCATCTAGATAGCAGTGAGTGTTTGGAATCCCCAAGAGAACTTGATCCATCGCTTTCTGAAAGAATGCAGGAGCTGGGGCAATCCCAAAGGGGAGACGGTTATAGCAAAATAGCCCTTTTTGAGTGGATATGGTGAGTAATTTCCTTGACTCCTGTGCGACCGGCATCTGCAAGTAAGCGTTTGACAAATCCAGCTTACTGAATAACTGACCACCAGCTAGAGATGCAAATAGATCTTCTATGCGTGGAAGTGGATAGTGATCCACACATATGGCTGGGTTGAGCGTCACCTTAAAATCACCACACAGTCTCACTGAACCATCTTTCTTTATCACTGGTACCACCGGTGTGGCCCACTCACTGTACTGTATTGGTGAAATCACTCCCATCTCTGTTAAGCGTGTCAATTCAGCCTCTACTTTTGGTCGAATGGCATACGGTACTACCCTTGGTTGACAGAATTTTGGAGTATGATCAGGCTTTAACGTAATTTTTGCTTCAATTCCTTCCATAGTGCCCAATTCTTTCCCAAAAACTTTGGAGTGCCGCTTTAACACAGTGTCTACGGTGTCTGCAACTCCATGTTTGACTGTTTTTATGTCTTGCCAGTTGAGTTTTATAGATCTCAGCCATTCTCTTCCAAATAATGGTGGGGCATCACTGTTGACCACGTACAGAGGCAATTGTGCAGACTGATCGTTTAATTTTACTGCTACGCTGATGACCCCTACTGGTGATAGCGCTTCTCCAGTGTATGTTTTTAAGATTATGTCGGTCGGCTGCAGCGGAATATGCTGCAAGACATTAGCATATTTTTCTTTTGAAATTATGGACACCGCAGCACCCGTATCTAATTCCATCTCCATCAGTTTTCCTTCAATTTCTGGAGTTATACAAATGTGTGCGAGTTGCTCTCTTTTGGTTATCATATACAGTGACATTTCCTTCTCTGTATCTGTACTCGACTCACCACTTTGTTTTCCTCCAGCATCCAGATGATGTACTCGTCTTTTATCATTTTTACTCAGTCTTTTAAATGACTTGAACTTTTTCTCATGCTTTCTTTCTTTCTCAAAGTTTCTTTTATTTCTGCACACGCGTCCAATGTGGCCTCTCTTTCCACATGAATGGCAGGCTTGATCCTTATACCAGCAGTCCTCCTCTGTGTGGTTCGTTTTTCCACATCTATTACAATTGCGTCGCTGTTTGGGCGCGGAAACATGCATTGCATTCACTTTCAGGGACGTGCTGAGTTGTTGCGCTTCGCGAGCGACGGTCTCCGCGGCCACTGCGATCTCCACAGCTTTGTGAAACGAAAGTGCCGCCTCCGTTAAAAGTCGCTTTTGTGTCGCTTCATTGCGTAATCCACAAACAAATCTATCCCTTAGTGCATCCTCCAAATGTGTACCGAAGTCACAATGTTCAGAGAGTTGTTTTAAAATTGCTACATATTGTGCAACAGTCTCTCCTTCCTCTTGATTGCGTTTGTGAAAACGGAAACGTTCTGCTATTATAAGGGGCTTTGGCGAGAAATGTTCCGTTAACGCTGTAACAATCTCCTGATACGTCTTTTGTCCCGGTTTAGCCGGTGCAATCAAGTTACGTAGAAGACAGTACGTTTTAGTGCCCATAACGCTTAACAACACTGGTACTCTTTTTTCCTCTTCAATATCATTGGCCGTTGTAAAGTGTTCAAACCGTTCAATATATGTTGTCCACTGCTCGATGGCCTCATCGAAAGCATCAATATGCCCAATAGTCGCCATTCCGTTTATGGATTATCTTGATTTGATGTCCAGTTGATTGCCGTCAGCGTTTTCAAGAATGTGCACTCATCGTCTTCAAAAAAAAAAAAAAGTATGCTGGTCTATATCAGTTTGTATCAATACAAAGTTTAACTCAATATTTCCACTCCTCGTCGCCAATTTTTTGTTGTATTTGTCTAAATATCAGTATATTTAGTGGACAATAACACAATGGAGACCGAGTGCACTTAACCACTGTTTCTTCTTTACTTAAGAACTATTCAGGAGTATATACAGGGTCACACAGCGCCACCAAAAGCACAACCTAGTAATTGCAGGATTTACCCAATGCTGAACACTGAATACATAACACAAACGTGTTACTTTGTGATGTGTAGCCGTAACAGAAAAAGATTTGAATTCCTGACGACTTGTTTAAGCTATAGTGAGCCAACTCTTTATTTTTTTTGATAGACAATTACTTTATCGTGCACTTTCGGCTTCACAAGTTTGCAGGTAGTTTATGTTCACCTACATCTACATGACACACCGCATGAAAGGTCATTTTTGAAAAAGCATAATAGGAGCACTTTAAAAATTGCAAAGGTGTATTACTGATGTATGCCACAGAATAAAAGGTGAACATATCTTGAGCTTTTTTCTGCCATTTAACTAAAAAAAAAAAAAAAACACAGAACACTGACTTAAGGTTACTTTTTTTGTAATAAAATTACTATTTTATTGTTACACAGCAGACATGTTTTGCATAACTCATATCAAGCAAGAAGAAACTTATTATGAATGTTAAATAAAAACAGATTTAAAACTTAAATTATGGCATTATATATTGTCCTGCTCAAAAAAAAAAAAAAAAAAATCCCCAGAGTTGGGGAACATTGTCAGAGCAGAAAGAAGCAAGTTCTTCCAGTTTGTAGGTCACATGATGTCATCCTACCATTGTTGAGTTACATTGGAATGAGCTGGCAGTTTCGCCCTCTGTCAGTCTGCAGCTTGACTTTATTCTTATGAACCGCTGTCTTTGAAATTTTAAGGATGAAAGCAACTTGACACTTACTGTATCCTTCTGGCAGTAAGGCCAGAATTGAACCCTTTTTTTTTACTTGCTCAAAACTTTTATTTTTAACTCTTTTAACATGGCCAGTAGTTATTTGATTCCAATTACTTTTGAGGTACTACTAGCACTGATTTTGCCATCCAGCTGGTCCTATTGCAAGAATAGTGATGATCACAGCTGTGGTTTTTATACTTTTCCTCATTAAATAAGATGTGGTGATTTGTTTGAGGTGATCACCTATTCAGTACTTCAGTATAACTGGCTGTGCAGATACTCTAGATGTTGTTTTGAATATGTATAAAATACATTGTCACTTGAAGTATTATTTTACCTGCATATTTGAATATATCATAGAATACATTTATAGTTTTACAAATGACTTAATTGCACATTTTCGTGTTTTGCACACTTCATCAAATGTTAGGCCTACTCTTGTTATGGAATAACCAACTTTGTTAACATTTTCAAAACCTCCCTAATAACTAAAATGTATCCTATGTTTTCAGGGTTTTGTGTTTCTGGGTTACAACTCTTCCTGCACCATGTCAACACACTATATTAAAGTGAGTCATAGCATCTTGTTTTTAAAAGGATAGTTCATTTTCTCACTCTGAGTTTCTGCTAAAAAAATACTATGGAAGTCAATGGCTACCAGCAAATGTTTGGTTACCAACATTCTTTAAACTATCTTCTTTTGTGTTTAGCAGAACAAAGATATAAACACAGGTTTGTAACAACTTGATGATGAGTTAATGACGAAGAAGTTATGATAACTGTCCCTTTAATATTATTAGTTAAACAACTAAGCAAAGAGAACCGCAGTCTGTTTAGATCATGGTACTTGTTTCAGACTCACTGTTTTATTGTGTTTAGCACTGTGTTTCTAACCTGTAAGACCTTTATTCATCTTCGGAACATAAGATATTTTTGATGAAATCTGAGGGCTTTCTGACCCTGCATAAACAGCAACGCAACTACCATGTTCAAGGCCCTGAAAGTTAGTAAGTACATCGTTAAAGTAGTCCATGCAACATCAGTGGTTTAACCTTAATTTCATGAAGCTAGAATACTTTTCTTGCGCAAAGAAAAAAAAATTACATTGAGCCTTGTTTACAAGCAGATGTATGTAGACGCATGTGCCATGTTACTCTCATGAACACGCATTAGACTGACATGGAAGAGAAGAAATTGTTGAATAAAGTCATTATTTTTGCTTTCTTTGCTCACAAAAAAAATGTTCTGGTAGCTTTATACAATTAGGGTTGAATCAGTGTGTCACAGATGTGTGTAGAATTGAACGCACAAAGAGGAGAATACAATAACTGGTAATTTAATAAGTCCAAGACAGATAAATCCACTGAAGGCAGGAACACACATCACATAATGCAACCTTGTAGCCGGACAGAGAAACATCAACTGAAACAAACTAATAAAGGGGTGCTAATTACACAGACAGGTGATGGGAATGACGCTAATAGACAGGAAAACCAAAAAAGGGCATATAAGGACTAAACCAAAACTGACAGAACGACAGGGGTGTTACACAGTAATGTCACATAGACTATTTTAACAATGTCCTTACTACGTTTCTGGGCCTTGAAGGTGTCAGTTGCATTGCTGTCTATGCAGGGTCAGAAAGCTCTCAATTTGAGTAATTATTGACTGATTAATGAATGATTTTTGGGTTAATTATCCCTTTAATTGAAGATATTTAAGAAAATATATTAAGATAAGAATATTTCACTCTGCAGAATGTTTGGGGGTCTGACTTTTTGCCTATAAAAAAGTTTTCATGTCATTAAATTTATTTAATACATTTAGTTAAAATATCAAAACAAACAAAAAAAGTAGAAAACAGTTATATTTTTATGATAAGAATCGTAAACATTCTGTTTTTATTTTTGTTCTTTGGTGTACAGTATGCTGTTTGATTTGCACCCAAACCCATAATCTATTCCTATAGATGTTTATACAATTATGCATTAAACAAAGAACAAACAGCACACAAACTTTGACATCCATCATCAACAACTCAAATGTACAACATCCAGATCCAGTCTGTCCATAAAGCCAAATGCTGTTATTAACATAATCAATTAACCCCTATTCTACATTCTAAAAGCAATTATAAATCTTCCCTAAATTTGTACAGTTAGGAATTTGAAGCATAATTTGTGTTCCATCACATAATTTTAGAAAACATTATATTTCATTAGATCTTTCTATAATTAAATATATTACAGTGTTCTAAAACAGTGTTTCAGTATTTAATAATAAAACATTAAACATGCACGAGGGCTTAGTGGATTCTCAAATTACTGAATTTCAGCAATTTTTGATTTAATCGGTTTATACATAGGAAGCTACAGTACATAAGTTCGGATTTAAGGCAGTAAAGTAAAATAAAATCAATTAAAGTCTGCCAGTGACTGATAACGCTGAGCAGTGTATTTTAGAGTTCTCTCAACTCTATAGCTGCAATCTTTGGATTTTAAAGAATAAAAGAAAAAGTAAGGCACATTTAACAGACCATTAAACCAAATCAAAGAGATTTGGTTTAAAGGAAACAGCCGAATTGTAGAATATGTTCAGATTACTAATGTACTTTAAAAATGTGAAAATTTTAAAGTACAAACCAGTTCCAAACCCAACTAAATTATCAAGTTATTACCCAATATTCCCCTTTATATAATGTCAAGCATGTGTGAGAGAAAATATGAGACTACCAGCCTCAGTTTCACATGTAAACATCTGTTAAGTGGTTCAAGTAGGTCATTTCTACACTTTTAAAAATGAACACTAATTAACAAACTTTTAGTTAAATGATCTGTTTAATATTGTAGCACTAATGAAACAGATGTGGAGTTCACTAGTGAGAAGTTTGTTCATAGAGCTGCAGGTCAAGCCGCACTTTGACCTCTCCTGTTGGAACTTCATGAAGCAGGAGACGACGTACCAGTGGACCTTTACCATCTTGATCCTTCTTTATTGTTGCTACAGGAACTTCAGTACGACCCAGAAAATCTATATTGAAAGCACAATCTGTTAAAAAAATTATGTTTTTGTGTATGTATGTTTTGTGTGTGTGGTGCAGTGTAGAATCCCACCGTCGGGAGAGAACTGGTCCCTCTCAAAGATGGTGAGGCAGAGGACATCTTGATACAGGTCTTTGATGAAGAATTGGCAGTTGAAGTTCCATTTGGGGTTGAGTGTGTCGGGCTGATGGCGGGACGTGTAGCACTGAGCGCCCATGGTTAGCTCACAGTATGGGTTACTCTTCCCTATAAACACACACATCATTTCCTACTCAGTATATTTGTAATGTGTCTCAACGTCCTTAAAACTAGATAAATTTACAAAATAACAGCGTATACAAACAGCTTCCTGCAGTACATACAGTTAGCAATGCTAATGTCATAGGTTTGATTCCCAAGGAATGGAAGAAATTAGCAAATATATCCCTTAAAAGCACTTTGGGTGAAATGTATTTGCCAAAACATAAAAGTAAGATATTGCATTTTATTTTCAGAGAAATGTAGTGAAGTTTATGCTTAAAATATGAATGGAAATATTCATTTTAATTGGATTCTTATTCAACTGGAACAAACAAAAACTTAAAAAAAAAAAAAAAGACTCAAATAGATAAGTTTTTGGGTTTGGATTTTGGATAGTTTGGGAAGCATATTAAAATAAGAAAATAAAAAGAAAGACGTTTGTGGTCATGAAGTTGTTTGAGAGGCTGGTTTTGGCTTATCTGAAGGACATCACTGGATGCATACTGTATTCTTGAGTATGATAGCCCAGTATGGTGTGGTCTACCTAAAGGTCTCTCTGAGGAGTTAGAGAGGATCCAAAAGCCATGCTGTCGGATAATAGGCCTCCCTACTTCAACTTTTCCAGCACTGAGTGAGAGGCGTGAGGAAGCCACCATATGCACTTTTACTAAAATACTCAAGGACAGTTTATCACCACTGCATTGCTTCCTACCTATGGCTCCAACACTTGCTTATTCCCTCCGGCGGCACAAGACATATGTTGTACCCAGGAGTAACACTAAACGTCATGAACTTTCTTTTATTCCCCGTGCTCTAAAATTAGTGTACAGATAACTTACAGGTCTTTGATTAGGTTACCTTTTCTGTGATTCTGTGTTATTTATATATATATTTATATATATATATATATATATATATATATATATATATGGCATCTTATTTGTTTGTATTTGTCATGACTCTGGGCTGCGGGTTTTCCCTCCTCCTCCGGAGGTCGCTGTTTCCCTACCTCCCACACTTTCACTCCGCTGGCGGCGGTGCCCGCGGACGTTTCTCTGGCGGCGGTGCCCGCGGACGTTTTTCTGGCGGCAGTGCCCGCGGAGGTTCCTCTGACGGCGGCGGTGCCCGCTGACGCTCAGCTGGCGGCTGTGCCTGCGGACGTTTCCCTGGCGGCTGTGCCCGCGGACGTTTCTCTGGCGGCTGTGCCCGCGGACGTTTCTCTGGTGGCTGTGCCCGCGGACGTTTTTCTGGCGGCGGTGCCCGCGGAGGTTCCTCTGACGGCGGCGGTGCCCGCTGACGCTCAGCTGGCGGCAGTGCCCGCTGACTTTTCTCTGGCGGCTGTGCCCGCCAGGCTCCCGGGTCCTACGCTGGTCTCGCCCAGCCTCCCGGAACTTTCGTCTCCGGCCTTGCTGCCGCTGCACGGGCCTGGCCCACCATCCCTCCCCCTGTTTCACCAGTCCCCCGTTCCACCTCCCTCCAGACTTGTTTCGGCCTCAGGGAACGTCTGGAAGCTGTTCCTTAGGGGAGGGGTACTGTCATGACTCTGGGCTGCGGGTTTTCCCTCCTCCTCCGGAGGTCGCTGTTTCCCTTCCTCCTGCACTTTCACTCCCTTGATCGTGTACACCTGTCTTTGATTATGACACTCGTTTCTTCCACAGCTGTTCACAATCACCACAGACTTTATAATCTCCACTCTCCCACCACTCTTGTGAGTTTGCATTGTTTCCTGTTTGTATTTCGGATGTCTGCCTTTCTTGTCTCCTGAACTCTGTGCTCTAGCCCCTCGTGTCTTGTTGTGCCGTGTTGGCCTTTTGTTTTATTTGTTGGTTTTGTGTGTTTTGTTTAATTAAATTCCTCACCTGCACATTTGGACCCTGACCTCATCCTTTCTCCGTTACAGTATTTTAGCTATTTTTTTTTTTTTTTTTTACTAAGTAATGACTGTTTTGGAGTATGTGTATGTTTGACACATTTCAGGGTTTTTTGCTGCAATATCCTGTCATGTCAAACTTTAAATAAAACAAACAAACAAACCCCCTGTAGTTTGCTTACAGAGCAAACAAGTCCATGGATAAAGCCCAGCGCAGATTTGGAACAGTGCTGCCTAGCATCCATCTGGTGAATCCCCACTCTCTACCCAACAGAACAGATTAACTTCTTCTGCTCTCCTGGATGAATAAGGATTTTTCATACTGTACTCTGCTGCTCTGAGTGATCTTTAACCGATCACTGGAGCTGCTCAAAGTCCCTGCCTGCATCAAATGCTGCACCATCATCCCTGTCCCAAAAAACCCCCCAAGATAACAGGATGTAATACAGACCAGTGGCTCTAACTTTTGTGGTCATGAAGTCGTTTGAGGCTGGTTTTGACTTATCTGAAGGACATCACTGGACCCCCTGCAGTTTGCTTACAGAGCAAACAGGTCCATGGATGAAGCTCAGCGTGGATTTGGAACAGGGTTGCCTAGCATCCATCTGCCGAATCTCTGCTCTCTACCCAACAAAACGGACAAACTTCTTTTGCTCTCATGGATAAGTAAGGATTTTTCATACTCTGCCACTCTGTGTTTCACTGAAACCTGGCCTCCATCTTTTCACAAATCTTCAACAGATCACTGGACCTGTGCAAAGTCCCTGCTTTAAATGCTTCACCATCGTCCCCATCCCAAAGAAACCCAAGATAACAGAATGTAATGACTACAGACCTTTGGCTTTAACGTCTGTGGTCATGAAGTTGTTTGAGAGACTGATGTTGGCTTATCTAAAGGACATCACTGAACCCTTACTGGACCCCTTGCAGTTTGCTTACAGAGCAAACAAGCCCATGGATGAGACTCAGACAGCGCAGATTTCGAAGGGCACTGCCTAGTATCCATCTGCCAAATCTTCGCTCTCTACCCAACAAAACAGACAAACTTCTGCCCTCCCGGATAAATAAGGATTTTTCATACTCTGCTGCTCTGTGTTTCACTGAAACCTGGCTGAATGATGCCATTCTAGACAGTGCGCTACATCTGCATCTTTTCAGAGCAGATCGTGACGCAGAATCAGCGGGGAAATGCATGGCCTTCTCAAAGCATGCTTTTACATCAATGAATCTCCTTTTTGAGTTTTTGCCATCTGGCTGGCACTACAGAGCACCAAATACCAGGACAGCCAGGCACAAGAACAGAACTGCCTCATGAACATTTAAATGTTCTTTGCATTTTGCAGGTTTTTTTTATTTATATATGTACATATGTATATTTTCACATCTTTTATTATCTGTGTTGCTGTTGTTGTCTGTTGTTGTACTTTAAGCTTGTGACACTAAAACAAACTCCTTGTATGTGCAAACATACTTGGCAATAAAGCTCTTTCTGACTGTGATTCTGATTCTGAAGTGACTCTGGGATGTTTGTGTGAGCAGAGCCCAGATAGTTTGTGTGTGTGTTTTCTAACCGTTTGGTTTGCAGGGCTTCAACTCTGTGGCCTCCAGGACCGTAACTAACAGCCGCCCGATTCCACTGTTCTTCAGTGAGCGAGCTAGACAACATAGACAAGCTTTCATCATTAAAACGGCATTCAATCACACTGACTTGACATTACACTAATAATCGTTATTAAATTCCAACCTTGGTATGCCTTCTCTCTTTTCAGTTTCTCAGTCTCTATGAAGTGGTCAGATGCTGCTTTAATCTTCTGCACCCATGTAGTCCTAATTTAACAAGAAAAGGGATCAATACTGTTGTACAACAGACACTCACTATAATAACTAAGTATTTTACTTCATTCTATACACTATATTGAATGTTTTATAGCCTATATTTTACTTTAAGTTGAGTCAATCATGTTTGTTAATGATTGCAGCTTTAGCCATTTATCTGAGCATTTTAGTTTGAATGTGTGTACACTATGTGTACCTCTCATTAATAGTGTCAGCCTTGAGAGTGTAAACACGGTCAATGTGCGAAATGTGAAAAACTGGATCATCACTGGAAGGGTCAGAGGGCATTTTGACCAAGACCTCATTCAGAAACACAGGCTAGAATAAGAGAGACAGTGTTAATAAACAATCTAATACAAGGTCTTGATGCACACCTATATAACCAGTCGTGTTGCTTTACCGTTTTGTACATCTTGTACTGTGCATTTGAGTTGGGATTGAAGGGTTTGTCAGGCCCAGATGAGAACTGTTTGGAGGTGTGGGTGAGGAGCAGGAAGTCGTTAAACAGGAAAGCCCAGAGCTCCTTGCTGCTCTTGGTCTTATGTAGTTTGCCACTGTGCAGCAGTTTTCGAGGACCAAGGCAGTTCGTCAGAGAGTTAAAAACGAGGTGCTAAAGTGATAACATTACAAAATTATTTTCATATCATAACACATAATAGAAGCTGTTGTTTTACACTTAGAGATCATTATGTAGCACAAAAAGGCCAATAGCAGCTCTTCTTCAGTGGTCTCACCTCAATGATTCCTTCACACAGCACATGATTCTGGATCCATTCCAGCCGATCAGAGTTTTCTTTCTCCCTCACGCCCTCGTTCACCTGTGAGCACAACTCCTCAGCCTGCTCCAGTGCCGCCCGCAGGTTTGCGTGATCTGCGTGAGTTGAAGGGGTATTCTCCAGAATCTACACCATCAGAAATGAACAATTTGCTTCAGTAACCATCATAAAGTATATTGCTAAATTTAAGAAAGGTAAAAAAATTTAATATTTTTTTGGTTACATTTTAAAAATCTTTTATTTATTTTTTATTTAATTCTCCATTCTATTACTCATGTTCATAATTTTATTTTTCTCTTATCATTCTTTTGTTAATTTATTTCAAAGTTGAGGTCTGTAAGAGAAGTTTCTCGTACATTCTTGATCAGCAGTGGGTAGCGTGTGATTCTCTGCATGGGCTTCAGGAGGAAGCTGGACAATGGCATTCCTTTACAGCGGTAATTACTGGCAATTTTCTACAAAGAAGATAAAGACAGAATGAAGAGAAGGAAAAGAGTATAATCAATGTCTTATTACTATCAACAGTGAATTCATCCACAGTATTCCAAGAGAAAGTAGTAATCAACAGCACCGTCTTGTGGACTACTGTGTAAAAGCAACACACTGTAATATTACTCACTGATTAGTACAGACCAGTGCCAATGTTATACCTGTCTTTGTCTGTTATTATAAAGTACTGAACTCCATTTACCTTTAGGAAGAGTTTGAAGTCAGGTGATTTGTCTGTTTTCTGTTGCAGCAGGGCCGCGGCATTGAGCTGGCAGCTGCAGAAGCGAATGTAGGCCTGCATGTGAGAGAGCTCTGAAGACAGAATATCACCCACCACCTGCACCGGCATTCGCTCTCCAGCCATCTTCTTACGGACCCGCAGAGCTCTGAAAAACACATAAGATATCATCTGTGTTTTTACTGAATAGGCTGGTTTTACCTGATTATAAGCTCTTAGTTTATTAAATTAGCTGGTTTTATTTGGTTTTAGCTGGATTTTTCACTCATGTTAACATGTTAAATCACGTTAAAAACATGATAACATGTTAATCATGCTAAAATACACTAGTTACATGCTAATAATACTAGAAACATGCTAGCAACATGCAAGTGATTTGTTAATCATGCTAGTAACATTTGTTTTTCACTTATGTTAGCAACATGTTAAATCACATTAAAAAAATGATAACCCTGTTGATAAAAACAGCATATGCTGGTTAGGTTGGTTTTGATGCTGGGATGCTGGTTTTAGCCGGTCCTTGGCTGGTTTTTACTGGTTCTTAGCTTTTTTTAAGTTGGTCATGTGCTGGTCCTAAACTGCCTAAACTTGCTCAGGTCCCGCTTAGGACTAGCACATGACCAGCTAAGGACCAGCTTAAACCAGCTAAAGACCTGCGTAAATCAGCTAAGAATTAGCTAAAACCAGCATCCCAGCATCAAAACCTATGCTAGAAACGTGCTAATAATAAGTTAGTAACTTGATAATCAAGCTAGTAACATGCTGCATTGCTGATTTTTTTCCACTTCCATGTTAACAAGATGTTAAATCATGTTGAATCGCGCTAGAAATATGCTAGTCGCATGTTAATCATGTTAGAAACATGCTAGTAACTTGCTAATCATGCTACCAACATGCCAATCGTGCTTTTTTCACTTATGTTAGCAAAAATTTAATAACCTTAAAAACATGATACCAACATGTTAATAATGCTAGAAACATGCTAGTAACCTGATAATCATGCTAATAACATGCAGGATTAGTGGATTTTGTTTTCATTTATGTTAGCAACATGTTAAATCACGTTAACAACATGCTAGCAACATGCTAGTAACTTGTTAATCATGCTACCAACATGCTAGCAACATGATAATCAGGCTAGTAACATGCTGGATTGCTGATTTTTTTTCATTTATGTTAGCAACTTGTTAAATCACATTAAAAACATGATAACAACATGTTAATCATGCTAGAAACATGCAAGCCACATGTTAGTAACTTGCTCATTCTAGAAACATGCTAGCAACATGCTACTAAATGGCTAATCATGCTACCGACATGCTAGTAACGTGATAATCATGCTAGTAACATGCTGGATTACTGGACATGTTAAATCACATTAAAAACATGATAACAACATGCTTATCATGATAGTCACATGTTAGTAACTTGCTAATCATGCTACCAACATGCTAGTAACTAACTAATCATTCTAGCAACATGTTAACCATGCTAGCAACTTGCTAAACGTGCAAATAACATGTTAACAACTTGCTAATCATGCTATGTACTAAATCATGGTAGCAATATCCATCTAATCTATCCAATCTTTCAAACTTTATGCTTTTACAACTGGTTCAAACTTTCAGACAAGGTTTTTTCAAGCCAACATCAAAATTTGTTCACAAACTTTACTCAGTTTTTACTTATTTTTAACGGAATAATGTATATAAAATTAATTGTATTAAATTCGAAAACAAGAAATACAATAAATCATTGGCAAAAAATGTATAAATCATAAAAATACTGAAACATTAAAAAACAGGTTTTAATTTTATCATTCACATATTAATAATAATAACAATTCAGTATTACCTTGAACAAATCTGCTTATATATTTAAGTTCTCAACTTTAACTTGTTAATTCATCCATTGCTTACTAGTTAATAGTCTCAAGTGTAACATAAATTATTTTCAGAAGCCTTAAACACACTAATCATGTAAACATCAAATAGAACTGGAACTTGAATTAACATGAAATCAGACACTGAACATCCACCAGACACCCACTTGCAATTGCCCAGACAGGCTCTAGCAGTCAACTACTGACTCACTTTAGGAGTTTGGTGCTGCACATGATCAGTTCCCGCCAGTTCACAAAGATCATGCTCATTTCAGCCTCCGTCAGCCTCCCTGACTCTGCCATTGGCTTATGGAACACCTGAAATTCCACACACATGTATTTGTAACTTAGAGTCCAAACAAATAGAATTACTTTCCAAACACGTACACATAATAAATATTGTGGAAACGGCTGTTGGTTGACCTCTAGTGCCAGTTCCAGATCCTCCAGATAGGACTCCTCTGTCTGAATGAGCTCATGGATGTAGCCTTGCCTCTTCCTCTCCTCAGTACACATTGAGTCTAAACTGAGCAAATCGGCACACCCTACACACACACACACACACACACACACACATATGCAAGACAACCCACACATGCACATGCACTCATGAGCGACCACATCACAACAGCATCTCACAATTAAAAACTTTATTTGTGAAATTCTGCTTCGTATAATTGTGTATACTTTCCATACAAAAATGCATCCAGAGCAAAGGTTATGACATTCAGAGCAAACTCTCTAAGATCTCTAAGGTCACGACTGTTAGCTGGCTGCATAGCTGGTCAAGTACGAGGGCAAAACGTGTTGCTGGTCATCAGTTCTTTTGACTACAATTAAACACGCAGAGGCAGACTAACAATCATGTCATATACAAATATTACGTATGATTGTGCTGATGAACAGTGCAGACTTAAAGGGTAGATTACTTTAAAGGGGCCACGTCATATATGTTCTATTATTTCATTTTTGTTTACCCTGTGGTCCATCTATAATGTTATTTAGGGTTCATGTGCTGATATTTTGCGTTTTTCTTAGCGATGATTTTCATTTTAAAACTAAAGTAGATGCTACTTAAATACCATCTTCAGATACTGATGCAAAAATAGTTCTCTGGCAGATTGGGATACATATTTGCTGTTGGGGTTCAATAAAGTTAACAAAAAAATTTGGTTTTTCATAGTTTACTCAAATTGTTTGGAAAGGGCAGATCAAATTACTGAAAACTGAATAGACATATTTCAATTTACAGAATAGTCAGCTAGGAATTTCATAATGAGCCATTTTTGCAGCTCAGTAAGTGTTTTTTGTTGGTTTGGGACTGTACAGGAAGTTTAGAGTCGAAATGTACAAAATAATTAAGAACTTTTATTTCAAAAATACTCATGATATGGCCCCTTTAATTCATGTCACTTCTTAAAATATAGAAAAGAAGCAAGTCATAACTTTACCCGATTAAACATTTTGCAATTACAGTAAGAAAAATATATCCTAAAGCCAGTGGAGGTAAACCGATGTGTTCATTTGCGATTTAAGCGAAATCTAAATAGAAATAATTGAAAGGGAGGGGTTAAATTCAAACAAATCTAGTCAGTCTTGAGTCTTGAGGCTGCTTCCTGGACCAGAGCAGTGTTCTGATTGGCCCAGAAAAGGAAGGAAGAGGAAGGAGGGCCAAGAGCTATCATCCTACAATAAAACACAGATGAGGCGAATGTTGTGGAAAAAGGGTGGAAGATAGAAGGTAAGGGCAGAGGAGAGAATGAATAATGTAGAGATGGATAGAGAACATATATTAGAAATTGTTGAAAATAAAGACGGAAAGAAATAAAGACTGACCTAAAAGCAGTTGTGTAAATGTGTTTGCATCTTATTAACTCTTTTTTAAAAGGTTATTTCAAACCCAATTAATTTGCTATTTTCCTATTCCTATTTTCCTCACCCTTGCCTTATAAACGTATAACTCAGAATGTGAATTCTGATTTGGAAACAGGAACTGATAAAGTAACTCTCATAGTACTCACATTGCTGGCTGGGATCAGATTCTGTGGTCATCTTCACATAATTAGTTGGAAACAGCCCTGTGACCCCAGCGACCTCTCCTTTCCACCAGTCAGGGTTGTCCTTGTTGAGTACGGTGATCAGCTGACCTTTTTGGAAACTCATCTCATCCTTATTGGCCGCTTTGTAGTCATACATTGCAATAACCTGACACACTACAGGGGGAAGGGCAGAAAAGACAGAAAGAATGGATGGATGGAGCAGAATGGAGCAGAATGAGGGAAAACAACACAGACACACAATCACATACAAAAGAGCATGAATAAAAGAGTGTGCCTTACGTGGTTGAGATGCAGGAGTTATTTTGCCGCTGTTGGCCTCTAGTAATCTGACATTAGAGGAGTGGAACCAGCCCTTTTTACGCTTCTTACCCCGTGCCTACAAACACACACATTATTAGTTTTTTAAAAGCTGGTGACTTACCACTGAATTATAATGTTTTTATACTAAGCTATCTATCTATAGTTGAAGTGAAAAGTTTACATACACCTTGCAGAATCTGCAAAATGTTAATTATTTGACCAAAATAAGAGGGATCATACAAAATGCTTGTTATTTTTAATTTAGTACTGACCTGAATAAGATATTTCACATAAAAGATGGTTACATATAGTCCGCAAGAGAACATAATAGTTGAATTTATAAAAATGACCCTGTTCAAAAGTTAACATACACTTAATTCTTAATACTGTGTTGTTACCTGAATGATTCACAGCTGTTTGTTTTTTTTTTTTTTTTTTGTTTTTTTTGTTTAGTGATAATTGTTTATGAGTCCCTTTTTTGTGCTGAACAATTAAAACTGACCGCTGTTCTTCAGAACAGTCCTTCAGGTCCCACAGATTCTTTGGTTTTTCAGCATTTTTGTGTATTTGAAATTTTTTTTGTGTAAAATTTATCCCGATCTTCAAATTCAAAAAATTTGAGTCCATCAGTTGTCCTCAGTGTGAAAAGATGGATCTCGAAATCATACAGTCATTGCTGGAAAGGTTTCAAATACACAAGAATGGTGAAAAACCAAAGATTTTGGTACCTGAAGGATTTTTCTGAAGAACAGCTGAAGAACAACTGTTCAAGACAAACAAGGGACTCATGAACTTACAAAATTTTTTTAGGTAAGAACACAGTATTAAGAATCAAGTGTATGTAAATTATGAACAGGGTCATTTTTTATAAATTCAACTATTATTTTTTCTTGTGGACTATATGTAAACATTTTTTATGTGAAAAAGCTTATTTAGATCAGTAGTAAATAAAAAATAACATGCATTTTGTATAATCTCTCTTATTTTGGTCAAATAATTAACATTTTGCAGATTCTGCAAGGTGTATGTAAACTTTTGCAAATACTAACCTGTAGTTCACCCAGCCACCAGCTATTTGAGTTCTTATGCAGCACCACAATCAGCTGACCAGGTGTCAGACTCAGTTGTTCTGGTGTTGTGGCAGCACTGGCCGTAGTCACCTGAGCAATCTCTGAAGACCAATAAAGATGGCAAATTAATAATGTCTGAAACAACCAGTCTTCATTTTTGCTTCTGTGTGATGGTACTCCACTGTCAAATCTCACCTGGCTTTTTACTGGGAACTCCAGAATTGGCAGTCTAAAATAAAAACACAGTGAGCACATCATTATCAAAATACAACTAACATAAAATGTCAGCATTAGGTAATTTAAATGAAAAAGTCATATTCATTAGGCAATTATAAATACATAATAAACTATTATCTGAATATGCATACATCAGACTCTTTGGGTTTAACGTAGTTAGACGGGAAAAGGCCAGACTGTTCACCGATGCACCCTCTCCACCATTCTCCTTCCCTGTCTGTTACCAGGACAACGTCCTCGGCACAGAACGTCAGGTCACCAGACTCCGGACTCTCATATGTGTACAGAGCCACATACTCTAATAAGATCAAATAAAATAAAAACAGACAAAAGCCTCTGAAATGACAATTCAATTTAATGTCGTAATATCTCGCCTGGATGACTAGAGCTCAATGAAAACATAAACAGATTCCTCACCCTCAAACAGACCAGAATCTGAAATTTCAATCTCGTCCACAGTAGAATATAAAGGCCTAGAAGAGACACAAACAACACGAATGCTTTAGGTTTGGTATCAGATTGAAACAAACAGAGTAGTACTACCATCTAAATTTGTATTTAGAGAAAGACTGAATTTGAATACAGTTTAATTAAATGTTACAATCACACCGCTGTATCTTAAATAAGAGCACATCTAGCTACAAGAATACTTTTTGTGTGCAAAGATAAAAATAAAAAAAAACTTCATTCAACAATTTCTTCTCTTCCATGTCAGTTTTTTTCAGCGTGTTTACAAAGGTACGATTCTTGTAGCTTCATAACATTACGATTGAGCTACTGATGACACATTCATTTAGTACTGCCCTTCAGAACCTACAGAAGATACTACATGTTTCCCAGAAGACAAAGTAAGTAAAATTTACCCCGATCTTCAAATTCAAAAAGTTTTCACCCCCGGATCGTAATGCATTGTTTTTCTTTCTGGAGAATCAGTGTGCATTTGAACCTTCTGTAACTGAGTCCCTCAGTTGTCCTCAGTGTGAAAAAATGGATCTCAAAATCATACAGTCATTGTTGGAAAGGTTTCAAATACACAAGAATGGCGAAAAACCAAAGATTTTGGTACTTGAAGGATTTTTCTGAAGAACAGCGGACGGTTTAACTGTTTAGGACAAACAAGGGACTCATGAACTTACTAAAAAAATTAGGTAAGAACACAGTATTAAGAATCAAGTGTATGTAAACTTTTGAACAGGATAAATTTGATAAATTCAACTATTATTTTCTCTTGTGGACTATATGTAAACATCTTTTATGTGAAAAAGCTTATTTAGATAATTAAATAATTAAGGTACGAATTAGGTACGATTCTTGTAGCTTCATAACATTACGATTGAACTTCTGATGCCACATGGATTATTATATAGATGTCCTTAATACTTTTCTGGGCTTTTTTTTCTCATTTTTGGGTGAACTATCCTTTTAATAATTATTTAATTTAGCATGTTTGTGAGGTTAAGTGAGAGGCATCCCATTTCTTACTCGGTTTGTGTGTTATTGGTGGTGACCATAGAGACATATGAGCAAGGGAACCAGCCCCGGCTCTCGTTGAGTTCTCCGTACCACCAGTTCTCCTGCTTCTCCAGAACCGTGATGGTATCATCTTTAGAGAAGCCCAGGTGACTGTCAGTCTTAGCGCTCCACTCACACAGAGCTACAGCCTTTAGCACAGAAAAGAGATGTGCAATGATCAGAGGATCACAATGAGTATATTCTTCCCAATGATAAAAAACAACATTGTATGTGAGACATATGGTGTGTGTGTGTGTGTGTGTGTGTGTGTGTGTGTATATTAACACATGCCGACCTTTGAGTGCTGTGTGTTTGAAGACACTGGAGTGTGTGTTGGTGTTGGTCCTTCTATGTCCACTCGAGGAATTCTGAGGGAAAAAAGGACTGTAAGGATTTTTCATTTATCTAAAATAAATGCATTAAAAGTACTATCACAACCCTAAATCAAATTTAGATATAAGTTACTCTGTTAAGATCATGTCCCAACAGCTCAACAGCAGTCAAGGATGTCACACTTACCGAATGTTGCTGAATCTCTGACAAAGGTCTTTCACACTTACTGATTAATAATAGAAGAGCGGTGACAGACTAAATGACTGCATCTGACTTTTTTCCCTGAACGTCTGACACTTACTAATGCCACATTTTTGGCAACAAATTGTGAAGCTTTTCAAAACAGTTTATATGTTAGTAATAGGGCTGGGCAGTAAATCAAATATTCACAATATATTTGTGTTAAATTTAGTTGTTTAACGACACTGTGAATATTGTGATTGCGCCAGTAATATCTTTTTATTTGGCCATTAAGTTTGATTAGACTAGTTTTACAATCCTTCTTTGTCTTTGTAAATTTGATTCTTTTCTGTGAATCACCTCAAAATGTTTTAGTGAATCTGTTCAAACATCTGATTGTATGATTAATTAGAATCATTACTTTTCATTTAAGTCTCTATATGTGACCATGGACCACAAAACCAGTCACAAGGGTTACAAATAGAGACTTCGATAATTTTAAAGATACATAATCTGAAAGCTGAATGGACTTTCTATTGATGCATGGTTTGTTAGGATAAGACAATATTTGGCCGAGATACAACTATTTGAAAATGTATTTATGGTAGAAAATTGACAAAATAACTTCATGATCTTTACTTAATATCCGAATGATTTTTGGCATAAAAGAAAAATGTATCATTTTGACCCATACAATGTATGTTTGGATACTGCTAAAAATATACCTGTGCTTCTTAAGACTAGTTTTGTGGTCCAAGACCACATATGACTTTTTTTAAAGAATAGTAAAATGGTTCTCTATTATTTTTTCATTGTGGAAAAAAATCCTTCATTATGTTTACCTTGTATTTGTGCGTAACCTCAATAATAATATTAATAATTTTGAATCTAGTGGGCTATAATAGATGCAAAATTGAAAATGATGCTTTCTCTGATAAAAAAAAACACACTATTAATTAAGACATTTAAGTTAAATTACACAGTTAGAACACTATAAAAACAACCCAAGTTGGGTTAAAATGGACAAACCCAACGAATGGGCTGTTTTGATCTTGTGGTTGGGTTAAAAGCTACCTGCTGGGTAGTTTTCTCAACTCAACTATTATTAAAAAGTTCTATATTTCTTGCTTAAAATGAACCCAAAATAGGTTGAAAATTCAAATTAGTTAAAGAAGTTTACTTCTAGAACAATTATTTACAGATAATTTACTCACCCCCTTGTCATCCAAGATGTTCATGTCTTTCTTTCTTCAGTCATAAAGAAATCATCAAATGCTTTTTGAGGAAAACATTTCAGGATTTCTCTCCATAAAGTGGATTTCTATGGTGCCCATGAGTTTGAACTTCCAAAATGCAGTTTAAATACAGCTTCAAAGGGCTCTAAATGATCCCAGCCAAGGAAGAAGGGTCTTATTTAGCGAAACGATTAAAAAAATTACAATTTATATACTTTTTAACATCAAATGCTCGCCTTGTCTAGCTCTGCATGTACTCTGTGTATTCCGGTTCAAGACAGTTAGGATATGTCAAAAAACTCCCATCGCATTTTCTCCTCCTTTTTGTAAAGCGTGTTTGATCTTCTTTGCACGTTTACTTTAGCAATGTAAGACGATTTTGAAGTTAACGGAGAAAATGAGATGGGAGTTGTTCAACATACCCTAATTGTCTTGAACCGGAATACACAGAGTACATGCAGAGCTAGACAAGACAAGCATTTGAGGTTTAAAAGTATATAAATTGTCAACTTTTTTTAGAAAATAACTGATCGTTTCCCTAGAAAAGGCCATTCTTCCTTGGCTGGGATATTTTAGAGCTCTTTGAAGCTGCATTTAAACTGCATTTTGCAAGTTCAAACTCACGGGCACTATAGAAGTCCACTGTATGGAGCGAAATCCTGAAATGTTTTCTTCAAAAAAAACATAATTTCTTTACAACTGAAAAAAGAAAGACATGAACTTCTTGGATGAGGGGGTGAGTAAATTATCTGTAAATTTTTGATCTGGAAGTGAACTTAAATAAATTGCTTAGAATAAATATTCACCTTTTGATTATTAGCTACTGATACCTTTAGTAATTATGTGTCTGATTTTAAATTTCCAACCTATTGGGGTTCATATTTTGGGTTCATATTAAGCCAGCAATATAGTCATTTTAAATAAGAGTTAAAGCGGTTAGCCAAATATTAACCCAACTGCTGGGTCAAAACAACCCAGTCGCTGGGTTTATCCATATTTAACCCAACTTGGGTTGTTTTTAACCCAGCATTTAGAATGACAACAGAGTAGTTTTAGTGCCATACCCAGGGTAGTTGGTAGAGGGCGCTGTGGGTTGTGTATCAGCTGCAGTCTGTTCAGTCTGACTGTCTATAGTGCATCTCTCAGCATAACTCTCTGGAAACCAGCCGCTGTTACCACGGAAACTCCCATACAGCCAGCCGGTCTCTCTAACCGTTGATTCATCTACCTGTGGATCCACAGGATGTCAAATTATATGTGTACTTGAATGAGTAAAATTACAACTGCGTGAGTGAATGTGTTGACAAATGTACAGAACCTCGATCAGACAGTCTGCCTCCAGTGTGAGCTCGTCAGAGTTGCGTGCTGTGAAGGGATAGAGAGCTCTGTAGGTGGTAAGGGAACGACATGTAGCTTCAGTAGACACCACTGGCTGCAAGCCTGCAAAAACAAACATAATCAGCTTATCACAACCAGCTCACAACCATTAAAGCATAACACAAATGTGACTGTGGATCACAAAACCAGCCATAAGTAGCATGGGTGTATTTGTAGCAATAGCCAACAATACATTGTATGGGTCAAAATGATCGTTTTTTCTTTTATGCCAAAAATCATTAGGATATTAAGTAAAAATCATGTTACATGACAATATTTTGTCAATTTCCTACCATAAATAAAATTAGTAATATGCATTTCTAAGAACTTCATATGGACAACTTTAAAGGCGATTTTCTCCATACTTAGATTTTTTTTGCACCCTTAGATTTTCAAATAGTTATAACTCTGCCAAATATTGTCCTATCCTAACGAACCATACTCTACATTAATGGAAAGCTTATTTTTGTGATTGATGATGATGTATAAATCTCAATTAAAAATGAACATTTATGACTGGTTTTGTGATCCATGGTCACATTTATCTAATGTACATATATATAGTATATTACATATACACTACCTTTCAAAAGTTTGGGATCAGTAACATTTTTTTTAAAGTTTCTAATGTTAATCAAGGCTGTGTTCATTTGATCAAAAATACAGAAAAAAAAATGTAATATTGTGAAATATTATTACATTAAAATTTAATTTATATCTGTAATTAAAGTTGAGTTTTCAGAATCATTACTCCAGTTGTCAATGTCACATGATCCTTCAAAAATCATTTTAATATGCTAAAATTTTTTAGGAACTTGTGATATTTTTTTTTCAGGATTCTTTAATCAATAAAATGTTAAAAAGAACAGCATTTATTTCAAATAGAAAGGTTTTCTAACAATATACACTACTGCTCAAAAGTTTGGGGTCAGTAAATTTTTTCTTTTTTTTTAAGAAATTAATACTTTTATTCACCAAGGATGTGTTAAATTAATAAAAAGTGATAGCATAGATTTACTTTGTTAGAAAAAGATTTATATTTAGAATAAATGCCGTTCTTTTTAACTTGTTATTCATCAAAGAATCCTGAAAAAAAAAAAAAGAATCACAGGTTCCAAAAAATATTTGGCAGCACAACTGTTTCCAACACTGATAATTCTAATAATAAATCAGCATATTAGAATTAGAATTTCTAAAGGACTATAAGTAAATTCAGCTGATGAAAATTCAGCTTTGCATTACAGGAATAAATTATATTTTAAAGTATATTAAAATAAAAGCCATTATTTTATATTTGAATAACATTTAGCAGTATCGCTGTTTTTTTTTCCTGTTTTTGATCAAATAAATGCATTCTTGATGAGCATAAGATACTTCTTTAAAAAACATTACAAGTCTTACTGATCCCAAACTTTTGAGCAGTAGTGTATGTAATATTCTATTGTGAGTTACAGTAGATTTATTCATTGAATTTACTGAACCAGTTTACAAACTGGTCTGAATGATTCATTCACATGCCAGGCTGATCCAGTTCTAAAGTTCACTAAGAAGGCTATATTAATCCTAAATAATGAATATGATTGCAGCCAGTTCTAATTTAATTATTTAAATTAGAGTCTGTTTCTCAAACAAAACTGAATTCAGAAGACTAACACACAGGTTTTATAGAAAAGAGTGGCCAGTAATTCAAACGTTTTTCTTTTGTGTTTCACAAAAGAAAGTAAATCGACATTAGAATGTGATTTAATGTAGGATTTTCTGTTTTGGGTGAATTAATAAGATATTTATATAAGTATTAAGATACAGTACACAGTATGAGTTTAGAGTATGATCTGAAATGAAAATAAAAATATAAATACATATATACTGTACAAAACTATATGTTTAGCAGCCTATGACCTTCTCTCAACACACTCACATTCTAGTGGAGTCTGTCATATTAACAGAGATAATTAACAGCAGGTAATTAAGGTGAATCATGAAGCTGTGAGAGTAACGACACCCATTACAATGAATATAATAAAAACATAATTTTCATGGCCAAGTGGATGAATACAAGCCATTTCTAAGCTTTGGCAAAGCACCTCACCCACTCACACACACACACACACACACACACACACACACACACACACACACACACACACAGACACACTCACTTTTGTTCTCTGTGCTATTGTATGTCATGGAGGGCTGAGCTTGTAGAGGCAGTTCATTCCTATCTCTCTCTTCCCTTTCCTTCTCCTCCCTCTCTCTCTCATCAGCTCTCCTCTTCTCCTCTTTCTCTCGCGCCTGCTCCTGGGCTTCCTGAAGTCGGGCTAGGGCCTGACGCTGCTGTTCTTCCCTGAGTTTGGCTTCTCGCTCCTGGGCAAGCTTCCTTTGACGCTCTGTTTCCTCCTGCTCCAGACGCTCCTGCTCCAGCTTCGCCTGTCTAATGTACACACGAGTGGGTAAAAGAGTGGGTGTTTAATTTAGCCATTTTAGGAGGTATATTTGATTAAAAATATCAACTCTGTAGATGGTGTGATAAATACATATGTATTTGTTTACCTGGCAGCCTCCTCTTCTTTTTTCCTCTTTCTTTCTTCCTCCTCTTTCTTCTTCTTCCTCTCCTCCTCCTCCTCTTTTCTGTGTCTCTGTAGCTCTTTGAGTTTCTCAGATCTTACCCTCCTGAGCTGCTCTAGGACGTCTTGTTGTTGGCTCTGTCTCTGTCTCAGCTCCTGCAATGTTACCCACACAATTCCTCAACATATACATCATGTTTAAAACAAAACTTAGAATAATATAGTGCAGGTTCAAATACACAGTATGTGGTATTGCATTATGCTTTACTTTACTGACTGCCAAAACTAACATAAATGACCACTATTGCGTAACACTAAGCTCATATAAATGATCTGTTCTATTAATGTTATTTCAGAAATGTAATATATAAATATATCAGAAATATTTAATCAAAAATGCAGTAAAAACAGCAATATTGTGAAATATTGTTACCATTTAAAATTAGTGTTTTGTATTTTATGTAATTTATTTCTGTGATGGCATAATACAATTTTCATTAGCTGTTATTTCAGTCCTTCAGAAATCATTATAATATGCTTATTTGGTGTTTAAGAAACATTTTTTATTATTATTAATGTACAAAAAAAACAGTTGTGCTGCTTTTTTGTGAAAACTGTGGTATATTTTTATCAGGATTCTTTAAGTAATGGTCTTTACTGTTGCTTTTGATCAATTTAACGCATCCTTGCTGAATAAAATTATTAATTTCATAAAAAAAAAATCTTACTGACCCCAAACTTACATAAATATAAATATACACTACCAGTCAAAAGTTTTTGCACAGTAAGATATTTGATGTTTTTAGTCTCTTTTTTAAAGTCACTTTTGCTCACCAAGCCTGCATTTATTTGATCCAAAGTACAGCAGAAACAGTAAAAATGTAAAATATTTTTTACTATTTAAAATAACTGTTCTCTATTTGAATACATTTTAAAATGTAATATATTCCTGCAATTTCAAAGTTGAAATTTTAGCATCATTACTCCAGTCACATGAGCCTTTAACATTTTTTTTTATTGTTATATTGAAAACAGCTGAGTAGAATTTTTTTCAGGTTTCTTTGATCAATAGAAAGTTCAGAAGAACAGCATTTATATGAAATAGAAATCTTTTGTAACATTATAAATGTCTTTATCATTACTTTTGATCAATTTAAAGCATCCTTGCTAAATAAAAGTATTAATTTCTATAATTTAATTCCTAAAAATTGTATAGTGTATACTGTTACAAAAACTTATTATTTCAGAAACATATTCATCAAAAAATTCTGAAAAAATGTACTCAACTGTTTTAAATATTGATAATTATAATAATTAAAAATCTTTCTTGAACAGCAAATCAGCATATTAGAATGATTTCTGAAGGATCATGTGACACTGAAGACTGGTGTAATGATGCTAAAAATGTAGCTTGTATCACAATTACATTTACAATAAAAAAAAACAGTTATATTAAATAGTAAAAATACTTCACAATATCACTGCTTTTTCTGTATTTCGAAATCCAATAAATGCAGGCTTGGTGAGCAGAAAATAATTCTTTAAAAAACATTAACAATCTTACTGTTCAAAAACTTTTGACTGGAAGTGTATAGTTCAATAAGATATTTAACTGTTTTCACTAAGTTATAAGCAAAAATAATAACACAGATCACAGATTTTCACTTGCAGCATCATATACTTAATAAATGTTTAACTTTGATTGCTTTTTAAAGTTTTTTTTTTAACTGTTTACACAAAAAAATTATTTAAAACAAAAATCTCATTACTTTTTAGTTAGTTTTTAGGCAGTGAGTCGAAAACGTGATTAATGACACCATTATGAGGTAATGAAGTGGCACAGACGGACACAAAGATGTTATAAGGTCATGAGGTCAGACATTGAAGCACATTTCAGTATAACACGGGTAAAGTGAGACTTCATTCATGGAGAATAACTAGGGCGAAAGGTGAAATGAATGAAAGGCAGGTAGCTTTGAGATGAGTATGAGCTAGGAAGAGATAAAGAGAGGTCAACCTTTATTAGAAGGAAGAGATTGGTTAGGCAGCCCAGCAAAGACAGAAGTCCTTGAAGCACACAGTCATCCATTTCTACAAACTATAAAGTCAGCCGGGGGGAAAGAGGAAGAGAAGAAAGAGGAGAAATACAGTGGAAGGAAAGAAAACGATAAAAGTGGGCACAAAGAAAGGCTTGGAGGAGAAAACATTAGACGTGTACTGAACAATAGCTGAGTGGCACATGTATAATGCTCGGGTTTCCGATCCGACCAGCCGGTGCAGTAAGTGTGTTAGTGATAGTGTTTGTGTGTTGGGTTTTCTTTAGTAGTGTGAACGTTAGTGTGTAATGAAGTGCGCTCATTCCTCTGCCTTCAGGGCTGGGAGTTGAGCTGTAGGTTTTAATCACAGGAACAAGGAGAACAGCGAACTAGTGAGTCCCTCACAGGGACATTAAGGTTTAAAATAAATTTGAAAAGAGCAAGCCCCCACCCAAAGCCCACATTAGCTTTAATCAAAACATGGCACTTTAATGTTGTTGAAGTTTACACCGGGAATGTAAAACGAGCCGCTGACCTTGATTTCTCTGTTGTACTGCTCCATTTGTGAGAGTTTCGCAGTGGTCTCTCTCTCCAAAACATCCAGCTGCTCCTTGAGTTTCCGGCAGCTCAGATCTTTCTCGCACACAGTCTGTTTCACATCATTTATCAAAGGACCTTAAAGGGGGAAAAGAACGAGAGAAAAAAGGACACAGAAAACATCAATGTTCCCGGGCCTTGAGTTCAAGAGGGATGAAATGGACACAAATGAAATTAGTCATCCACTCGTCTATTCATTGATTGCTTTAGGTCTATGTGAGTGCTCTGCTCACTTGAGTTGTTTGGGGTAAGATGTAGAAGTCTGTCTGTCAGACGCTGCTTCTCAGGACCAAGATGACTCAACTGCCTCTGGATTTCCTGCAAAAACACATCCATATAGATTTAATTATGAATTAAATTACATTCATATACTATTTCATTCAGAAGATAAAGTTTTTTATGTTTTTGAAAGAAGTCTCTTATGCTCATCAAGGCTGCATTTACAGTATTTGTTAAAAAATGGCAAAAACAGTAATATTGTGAAATTTATTGCAAATTGCAAATGTTTTCTTTTTGAATATATTTAAAAATCCTGTAAAATCCTGTGATGGCATAGCCATATTTTCAGCATCCTTCAGAAATCATTCTAATATGCTGATTTATTACTTTTATTATCAATATTGAAAACAGTTGTGCTGTTTAATATTTTGTTTGCTTGTTTTAGGATTTTATAATAAATAACAAGTTAAAAGGTACAGCATTTATTTTAAATAGATATATTTTGTAACTAAATAGTTTGAGGTCAGGTCGGCGCCGATAGCCTTGTGGGCAGTGCGTCGACATACAGCGCCGTTGCGCTCCGGGCATCCCGTGTTCGAATCTCGGCTCGAGGACCTTTCCCCATCCCACCCCCTATCTCTCTCCCACTACGTTTCCTGTATATTCTGATCTGTCCTATCATAATAACAGCAAAAATAAATCTTTAAAAAAAAAGTTTGAGGTCAGTACATTTTTTATTCTTTTTTTTTCTTGAAAGAAATTAATACTTTTATTCACCAAGGATGTTACATTGATAAAAAGCGATACCAAATACTTGTTAGAAAAGATTTCTATTTTTAATAAATGCTGTTCTTTTTAATTTTGTATTCATCAGAGAATTCTGAAAAGTATTACAGATTCTAAAAAAAAAACATTAATCAGCAGCAATGTTGTCAACATTGATAATAAAGGTACTAAACCAGCATATTAGAATGATTTCTGAAGGATCATATGACACCGAATACTAGAGTAATGGCTAATGAAAATTCAGCTTTGCATCACAGGAATAAATTTTAAATATATTAAAATAAAAAACCATTATTTTAAACTGTAATCATATTTCACAATATTATTTTTTAACAAGTAAAGGCAGCCTTAATGAGCATTAGAGAACTCTTTAAAAAACATTAAAACTCTTACTGCTCCCTAACTTTTGAACAACAATATATCTATATATATATATATATTTTTTTTTTTTTTTTTTTGTAACATTATAAATGTCTTTACTGTCATTTTTGACAGTCTGAAGATGATCGGTAATGGAGGAGTTAGAAAAAGTAGATTTTCAAGATAAATCAAAATGGCGGACAAGAAGTTCAGCCAACTATGTCAGAATTGGTATCTATGTTGTCGGCATGACCCAAGGAATATTTTTAGACAACTTTCATTACAATAGGCTAATGCAAACAAAAGTAATTAACATTTTTGTAAATTTCAATATTAATGGTTAATGGATGATTTATTACTTTTGATTAATAGGTGGCGCTATTATCAAATTTATATAGCGTAGTCAGTGTGAGGTGACAATTGCACATTCAAAGTTTGGTGTCAATATGTCAAAGCTTTGCAGAGATACAGCCTCAGATGCAGTTTGGCATCTTTCAAGCAAATTCGTTGATGTGTTAAACAAAAACCATTTAGTATTTTGAAACAAAATCCATAACTTTTTGTCAGCATGGTCTAAAGAAGATCCTAGTCAAATTTGGTGAAAATAGGACACACGGTTTAGGAGGAGTTTGAAAAAGTAGGTTTTCAACATTACTCAAAATGGCAGGCAGGAAGTACATACAATTATGGAATAATTGGTATCAATGTTCTTGGCATGACCCAAAGAAAATATTGAGATAACTTTCATTTCAATAGGCCAATTTAATCAAATGTTACTTGGATTTTATAACTTTTGGCCACAAGGTGGCACTGCCCCCAAACTTTTTGAGTACTGTCAGGGTATGGTGCCAAAGACACATACCTTTCCGTAACGACACACCAATGCGTTCATAAAATATAGCATTTAACAACAAAATTCAAAGTGGCCGACACCCAAAATGGCTGACATGGGAAAATTGGGTATGGTTCGACTCTGAAGAGACAAGTTTTGTGATTTTTGGCAAAACCATTCAGAAGTTATAAGCAAAAATAGCAATTTTTTATATTTCCCGACCACTAGTGGCACTGCAGGTAGTAGAGCCCGACCGATTTATCGGCAGGCCGATATTATCGGCCGATATTAGGCATTTTCCAAACTATCGGTATCTGCATTTATAATGGCAGATAAATGAATATTTCAAAAATAAAATAAGAACATTTAGACATAGAGAAAAAGTATCAAACGTAGCTTGTGCATAAAAGTTAGCTTTTCTTTTACACATGTGTGAAATCCAATGACGCCAAGTGTGCGTTGCAGACTGTCGTTCAGTCACATAATGGATTTAGATCGCTAAATAGTAGGTTTTAGAAGGCAGGCAGCAACTGATGATTGAAAATGGTTTGATGTAGCTTGGTGGAAAGAATTTAAAAAGTGCAGGTAAAGGGATAAGCAAGCTGACATTGTAATTATAAGGTAGCTTATAAGTTTGTATTTTTTACATTTTATTTATCAGAACTTTAATATATTTTGATGTTCCTCTGTTCTGTTGTGACAATAAAAGAAACAAGTTTCTTTTTAAAATGCATTATCATATTATGTTAGTTAAAACTCATAAATAACTACAAATAACTAATGTTAGGGAAATCTGTTAATATTTTGTTGCACGTTTCTGAAATTAAAAAAAATATATATATATCGGAATATCGGATTTTAAAACCAACAAATATTTGTTTCGGTATCGGCCTTCAAAATCCTTTATCGGTCGGGCTCTAGCAGGTAGTCTCAGGTCATGTTTGTTATAACACACACCAAGTTTGGTCTCAATACACCAAACCGTTGTGGAGATATAGCCTCACATCCATTTTTGCATGCAATTCGTATAATTTGTTTGCGTGTTATTTGAGAATGGTTGGACTTGAATTCCATAACTTTTTGCCAGCATGGTCTGAAGATGATCTAAGCCAATTTTGGTGAAAATCAGACAAGCCTTCTAGGATGAGTTCGAAAAAGTAGGTTTTTTCGAATGATTAAAAATGCCGAAAAAACTAAACCTTACAATTTTTTTTATTTTGGTGTCCGTTTGGCTCGGCATAAGCCAAGGATTCAGAGAATTTATCTTCTTTATCTACAGAGTTTGAGTTAGAGACTCCAAACTTCGTATGGTTAATGTTGGGACTGTCCTCAATCAGTGTGCCAAATTTTACAACTTTCCTGCAAGCGGTTTTATGGGCTGCCAAGAAGAAGAAGAAAAAGAACACCAACGGATACTATAGCACCTTCGGTGCTTGGCCCCTAATAATAAATGCAATGATATTCATGCAAAAAAAACATAACCTACCTCAAACTGCAGCTGTAGGGAATTGATATCCGTAATACGACCTTCTCTCTTCTGATTGATCAGGTCTAGCTCGGTCCTCTGAATCTGCTTCTTACTCTTGGCGTCCCGCAGCCTATCGGAGATCTGCCTATGCTTGTTACCCTAGAAGACAAAAAGACTGAATTGTTTTTAATTTGTAATATAATACAACCATCAATCATCATCAGAACAGGGTGTATGAGACTGGACGTGGAACAGGTATATGGAAGGAGAAAAAAAATTGAATGCCACTCTGACCACCGCCTCCAGCTCCATTTCGAGACTCCTCTTCCTGTCTTTAAGTCTCTGTATGTCGCTCTGCTCTTTTTCTCTCTGTGTCTGAAGCTCCACTCGTTTACTCTTCTCCCATTCCATCCGCCTCTGTCGCTCCACTTCCTAAAACAGTGAGAAAGAAAAGAAGAGGTTTTAATCAACAGATGTACGGTCTAATCACTCATTCTGACATGAATATAGTACGTGATTACGCTCCCATCATTTTCTCCTAGGGCCAGGAACCACCCCACTGGTACGGTATATTAGGGTTAACTCATGAGTTAATTAAATATATTTAACGGCACTGCATTTTGTAAAGCAATTAACCTATTTTTCTACTTTGATATTACAACAGTTACATTCTGTTCTTTGTGATTTCTAAAGACCACCGGTGCAGGTGTTTAACACACCCACATTTTGCTTGTGTAATGAAATTCAGCATTAGATAGGGGATAGATAGAGAAAACATGGACAGAATTACAAAATCCAGTCATAATAATGGAATTTACTGTATAACATTGAATGTCACAGAATATGCCAAATTTTGGATGAATAAATCAAAACGAGGTTAGTACTCTTAAATCAAAACCTAATATGTACTAGTGTCTGTGAATATTAAGCCGCATAAATACTAGTTAATATGAATCCTGCAAGTTGTGCTTATCTTTTCATGAATGAATGGCCCAGATGTGCGGTTTCAATTACTACATGAACACATAAACATAATCTCTAGAACTGCTCTGAGAGTCATTTCATGAGCATTTTATTATTTCTTTGAGAAAAACTATTGACATATATATAAACAAACACTCAAAGCAACCCTTCAAAATAAAAGTTTAGTTTAGGAAGAATTTGAAGAGCTTGAAGAAATTGTGATGGAAATATATTACTTAATGTAATGTAACTACATTAAACTATTATTTAATTATTTAAATTCTGTTAAAAATGATGAAAAACACAGAATTTGGTCAAAAATAACACAGAATTTGAGAAAAAAATATTTTATAGGGCCCTAAATTTTTTTTTTTTTTTTTAAACTTTTTATAAATTGCTGTTAAATTTAATTAATCAGACATGCTTTTTGATTAATATATTTTTTTTATTTAACAATTAAAACAGAGTCTAGAAAAAACTGAATCCAGGAAAATTAAAGCAGAAAAAACGGAATTTGGAAAAATTAAACGGAATTTATTTACCAGAAAAATTTAAATACACAAGTGTTTCAGATTTTATTTTATTTTTTTAATTAATTAGATTTTTTTTCCCATAAAATCAATTAATTAGAGATGGAATGGAATGACAATGGAATTCAGAAAAATAATGAAAAACATGGAATTTGGTAGAATAAAACTGAATTTGAGCAAAAAATAAAACATTTCATAGGTCCCTAAAAACAACATTTTTGTTAAACTTTTAATAAATTGCGGTTCAATTTTGTACGTTTAATGATTTTAATTAATTAGACATGCTTTTGGATTCATATTTTTTATTTAACCATTAAAACAGTGTCTTGAAAAATGTAAAAAAAAAATTAAAAGATAATTTATTTACTAGAAAAATTTAAATACAATGCAGTTTTTTCTGTTTTTTTATTTTATTTTTTATTTTTCTATAAAATCAATTAATTAGAGATTGAATGGAATGGAAATGGAATCCAGAAAAATTATGAAAAACATGGAATTTGGTCAAAATAAAAAAATTGAGGAAAAAAAAACATTTCATTTTTTGTTAACCTTTTAATAAATTGCTGTTAAATTGTGTACTTTTCATGATTTTAATTAATTAGACATGCTTTTTGATTAATATTTTTTATTTAACCATTAAAACAGTGTCTTGAAAAATATAAACAGAAAAAACGGAATTCATATTCATAAAATCAATTAATTAGAGTTGGAATGGAATGGAAATGGAATCCAGAAAAACAATGAAAAACACAGAATTTGGGAAAAATAAAACATTTCATAGGGCCCTAAAATTATAATAAATTGCTGTTAAATTGTGTACGTTTCATGATTTTACTTTAAAAATCTATTAAAAATAGATAAAATGGAAAAAAATGAAATCCAGAAAAACAAAAGTGGAAAAAACAAGATTTTTCTGTAAAAAATAAAATGGAATTTGGGAAAAAATAAAATAGATTTCGTAGGGCCCTAATCAGAAAACCATTAAACTTTGTCATGAAAGACTAAATACAGTAACTACAGTAATTCATAATTAATGACCACAAGCTTTCTGATTTGTAATAATAATAATTAATAATTTTTTAATCATAATATTTAATCAACCACTACATTCCTAACTACATAATTTAACATTCATTTCATGACATTATTTTTGCAAATTCAGTAAATTTATATGTACATGTATATGCTACTATAACTACAAACCTTCATGAAATGAATCATTTTTTGACAGCCGAAGTGTATGTACAATTTGTACCTACAATATGTACGAATGTGGAAAAAGCATAAGGCTTTGCTGTAATATTCTAGTGGTCGTTCAACCTCTGTGTGCCCTTGCATGCTCCACTTGCCTCTCGTCGCTCTAATTCTTTCAGTCTTTCTTCTTCTCTCTGTCGCTCTAGCTCTCTCTGTCTCTCGATCCTCCTCTCCTCCTCCCTCTGCCTCCTCAGCTCCATCTCCCGGGCTTCTCTCTCCTTTCGTTCTCTTTCCTCCCTCTCCTTTTGTTGTCTCCTCTCCTCCTCTCGTCTCTCCTCTTCTCTCCTCCTCTCTTCCTCTCTCTTTTGTTCCTCCTGCAGAACCACACGTCGCTTTTCCAGCTCTGCATTTCCTCTCTGGAAATTCTCTTTCAGTTTATCCTCAAACGACACTGACAGAGACAGACAGAAATGTTAGGCAAATGTCATAAAAGTCAACAAGATAAAAATAGTATAATACAGAACAGATAAGTGTATACTCAAAAAAATGACTGTATCTTGAGGTTTAATCTAAAGCATTTTTTCTCAACACAACTCAAAAGAAACTGTTCATCTGAATCAGCAATATTTCATTTCAGGAATCATTTACAATACTGTGTAGAAAGGAGGACAGTGTGTGTTTGTGACCTGAGCATGTATTTACATAATTTATTCAGCAAGGATGCAATAAATAGATCAAAACTGACAGTAAAGATATTCATAATGTTACAATAAAAATTCTAATAAATGCTGTTCTTTTGAACTTTCTATTCATGTAAAAAATGTATCATGGTTTTCATGAAAATTATAAAAGCAGCGCAACTGTTTTCAACATTGATGGTAAATACAGCTGCATGCGCTTTAAGGCATTGAAGCACATATGAAAAAAGACATTAGATATTATTTAGCAAGCCTGTAACCAACTAAATAGAACTTCCCATAGAAATACAATGTTTTTTTAACTTTTTTGACTGTTATAGCAGCAACTGTGGTCCGATCTCCCTAGAATTTTGCATGCTCGTTTAGAATCACCTATCGCATGCGCTCACCAGGTTTCATAAAGTTTTGAGTTTTCATTTAGGCTTTGTAGGCTTTTTGGTATAATTGAACAATCGCCCCAGTGGCCCATTTCTTTCAAATTTGTCACAGACCTTAGAGCCATGAGTCAAACAGACCTTAGAGCCATGAGTCAAACCGAGTTTTATTCCGACCGGCCTCCATTAACTATGTCTAATAGGTGCTCAAAGTTCACCGGCCTATGGCGGCCATGTTTTTTGAGATATGCAAATGTCCTTATAGAGTTGTGGCACTTTGGACCAAGAAACAGTTACATAGTTATGGCTGTTTTTATGTTTTTTCCCTCTTATAGTGTCAGTAAGTGACCAAGCTCCGCAATTTTTTTTATGTGACATCAGATTCAGCTCTTACATATGTGTCGTGAGTTTGGCAAAGATATATTTGGCCTGCCCCTTTCGAACGTTTTGGTGTCCCTTTTGGAAAGTTCAATTTATCAGTGTTGGAGAAAGTTACTTTTAAAAGTTATGCATTTCAATATTGAGTTACTCCCTAAAAAAGTAACTAATTACGTTACTTAGTTACTTTTTATGGAAAGTAATGCATTACATTGCTTTTGCGTTACTTTTTAAAACTGTGCAGGGCTTGCTTGTTTGTTTTTAATATAAAAAGTTCTATTTTTGGCAAATGTAAAAGCCTCTTCACACCAAAAGCCTCAGGTTTAAACAAAAGTAAATTCATGTCCGAAGAAGTAAAAATGTCAACTCGTCAGCAATAAAAAAAGGAAAACAAATGTTAGATTATCTTGAGTAATTTTTGCTTATTAGTGTGGATGAATTGGATCATCAAAGGTCGGCAGCAAAGACACTGGTTAATAAAATGGGATTAAATACATAAAGGATATTTGTATTATTTAACATATTTAATTACTGCAGGTTTGCCTCATATTCTGAGTTGAATTTCACTGTTTTTATTCATTTTGAGGAATACTGTATTTTTTTTTTAAGTTAGATGAATTAATGCATGTTCACATTTATTAGAACTAAAGTAACATCTTACTCTCGATTTCTCTCAACATGGGGACAGGAGAGCCTATAATCAATAAATGGGGGAAAAGTAACTGGCTATTTGAAAAAGTAAATCAGATATTTTCGTCGTCAATTAAAAAGTAAAGCGTTACTTTAGTAGTTACTTGGAAAAAGTAATATTATTACGCAACTTTCAGTGAATCTTCCTGCACTGGTTTGGTTCTGATTGGGTGAAAAACCTAGGACTAGTTCGCAAAAGTAGGTTTTATACATCTTCTCAAGCATTAAACTAACGGTTTGATTGACAGCAGTGGTTCTACAGGCAAAATTGTTCGGAACGAGGATGTCTATCGTATGATACAAATTTGTGCGTATGTGTGAAAAAACCGCCCAATATACAATAATTTACACCATTCAAAAAAGCGATATCACCCCCCCCCCAACCACCACCAAATTTCTTTTAAATTTCTCACAGTCCTTAAGGGCCATGAGTCTAACAGGCCCACTGAGTTTTGGTCCGATCGGTCGCCGTTAACCTTGTCTAAAAGGTGCTCAAATTTCATCAGCCTATGGCGCCCATGTTTTTTGAGATATGCAAATGTCCTTATAGACGCTTGTGGCACTTTGGACCAAGACCGTGCATACCGAATTATGTCAATAGGACAAATGGTTGCATAGTTATGGCCACTTTTATGACGTTTTTCATCTTATAGTGTCACCAAGTGACCAAGCGCTGCAACTTTTTTCATGTGACCTCAGATTCATCTCTTACATATGTGTCATGAGTTTGATGAAGATATATTTGGCCTGCCCTTTTAAAAAATGAAAAATGACCGTGATTTTAACAGTAAAAGGCTAAAAATGCCACAGTAAAAACCTATTAATTGGTTAATGGTAAGTTCCCCTATTATATACGGTACATGTATTTTTACAGTAGTATACAGTTTTTGGAAGTGAAAAATAACATAAAATTTACAGTGAGTAAATTGACATTCCCAGAATTCCCTGTTACATTTTTCTTGAAATAACTGTTTCTTCTTTGTTTTTTCTTATCAGTTGTGTACATTAGGGTTGTATGTTGCATCTAATGTTGTTAATAGAAAGTTTATTGCATTATTTCAGTTTTGTGTGTATTACCATGATAGTGTTTAGTGTTTGTGTGAATGACACTGCATCTTCTATATATGTTAGTATATAAAAGCTGCTTTTGATCAGCTTTGGTTCATCATGTGACTTTCTCATCACTACCTGCTTTTGGTGCTTATCTGTGTACTACAAAGGTAGGTATATTATCATTATACCAGTTAATTAAATTATGTTTAAGATAAATCCGTAAAACCTAAAATGCTGCTACCGTATTTTTTACTGTGAAATTCTGGCAACCGCAACTGCCATTTTTTTTACCATTAATTTTACAGATTTTTTTTTACAGTGTTGTCTAATAGGTGCTCAAAGTTCATCTGCCTATGATGGCCATGGTTTTTGACATACGCAAATGTCCTTATAGACGCTTGAGGCACTTTGGACCAAGACAATGCGAACCAATTCATGTCAATAGGACAAACGGTTTTGGCCGTTTTTATGGTTTTTGCAACCATTTGACCAAGCATTGCAACATTTTTCATGTGCCCTCAGATTCAGCTTGTACATACACATTGTGAACTTGGCGAAGATATCTTTTGCCTGCCCCTTTCGAATGTTTTGGTGTCCCTTTACGACAGAGAGTCAAAAGTTCAACCTTTTTTTTTTTTTTTTTTTTTTACAATTTTTGATATTCACTCTTCAGAGAATCTTCCTGCACTGGTTTGGTTCCAATCGGGTGAAAATCCTTGGATTAGTTTGCAAAAGTATTTATATATATTTTTGAACCAAGGATTTTGATTGCCCGGCATGAGCCAATGACATAAGACAACTGAGCTTGCGATGAATGGTTAAGGAGCTATCAGCGATTTCGTACTTTTGAATGCTGTAGCGGCCCCCGTCAGGCCGATTGGGGCAAGCCTTGGTGACGTTGTAGATGGTGAGAGTACTACCACCCCTTAAAGTTTCAAGTCCCTATGACTTACGGTTTTGTCTGCCAGGTCATTTTAGATTATAATGCACATACAGTGCCTTGCAAAAGTATTCATTCATTCATTTTTTTTTCAATATTTGGTTTTGTTGCAGCATTATGTTAAACTGCTTTAAATTAGTTTTTCCCCACATCAATTTACACTCCATACACCATCATAATGACAAAGCAAAAACCAGATTTACAAATTTTACAAATTTATTAAAAATAAAACACTGAAATAAGTACATTGCATAAGTATTCATACCCTTAACTCAGTACATAGTTGAAGCACCTTTACAGCCTCAAGTCTTTTTGGGTATGATGTGACAAGCTTTGCACATCTGCGTTTGGCAATTATCTGCCATTCTTTGCCTCATCTTTTCACCTCTCAAGCTCTGCCAGCTTGGATGGGGGCTGGCAGACATTTTCTAGAGTCCTAGTTGTTCCAATCGTCTTCCGTTATGGATAATGCTTCTGTGAACCTTCAATGCAGCAGATTTTTTTCTGAACTCTTCCCTAGATCATTGCCTTAACGCAAGTCTGTCACTGAGCTCTACAGGCAGTTATCTTGACCTCAGGATTTGGTTTTTGCTCTGATATGCATTTTCAGCTGTTAGACCTTTTCTGAGAGGTGTGTGCCTTTCTAAATCATACTCATTCAAATGAATTTGCCACAGTTTAACTCCACTCGAAGTGTAGTAACATCTAGAAGCAATATGAATGCTCCTGATCTAAATTTCGAGTGTCCCAGAAAAGGGTATGAATACTTATGCAACGGGATCTTTTCAGTTTTTTATTTTTAATAAATTTGCACAAATGTTAAAAACCTATTTTTTGCTTCGCCATTATGGAGTAGGGAGTGTAGATTGATGTGGGAAAAAAAGTAATTTAAAGTAGTTTAACATAAGGCAGCAACATAACAAAATGTGAAAAAAATGAAGGGGTATGAATAATTTCGCAAGGCACTGTAGATAATGATTATTTTGATGGCTTTCCAATGTGAACATAATGAAATCAAGGTAAATACATGCATTTTGTTACAGATCATGTTTAATATGCAACACACTTAATGTTGAATAAAATTCAGCAATTCCGTGTATGGCGCATATAGCATAATTAAAATGCATTTTAAACATACCATATATATTATACAGTATATAGGCAACATATTGGATGCTAATAATCTGTTGGCCACTAGTATGTATTGTAAAGTATATGCAAATACCATTACTCTTGCCTTTCTGTGGCTGTTCTGGCTCAATCAGCTCAGTGTTAATCATAGGAACAGGTCCGTTCAGCAGGTCACATGACTTCGCTTGTCTGAAAACAAACAAATGCTCATAGAATAAACACAGTCACCTCCATATCTAACTCATTCCAGCATGGGCGGGTCTGTGTGTGTCTTACCTGAGTGAAGGTGGCACAAGGTCAGGAGGTAGAGTCAGAGGTAAGGGCCGCCCAGTCTTGGCCATATCAACCAGATGCATTGCTAGAATAAACTCCTCCGCTCTCAACTGCCCATCACGATCTACATCAGCAAGAGCCCTGAAGACAGAAACATATACACATAATGTACTCATGCAAAAGCACACACATTTATGATTAACCTGGAAGCATTTCAATTGTTTAATAAATAAATCAGCTCCTAATTATCCAACTGGCACCTAAACAGCAGATGCAACACTGTGGAAGAAGGTGTTTAACACACCACTTCAAGCAATAGTGTGATCCAGGGTTTAATGTGTGCCAGTGATTAATGCATGGGTCTTCAACAAGTTTCTGCCATTTTTTAATGGAAATAGTATTAAACAATGCAAAGGAAGGAAGATGTGTATGCAAATAATGTCATCAAAACATGTTCTTCTCAAGATTAATGAGTGTTTCATATGATGAGTACAGAGTTTCATCAACTCACCATATGGTGGCAAGCTGTGTTTGTGTAAGGTTTGATGCAGTGAGGACATTTCTGACCTGGGGACCTTCGAATAAACACAAAAGAGTTAATGCATGACACGTTTGCAGATGCTATCATATTCAAACAATGCCTTTGACATCTACAAACACACACTCACCTGACAGGTATCCGCTCATCAGCTTGTCTAGACTGTTGAACTGCTGCCGGTATTTCAGACGGGACGACTGAGGTACTGCCCAATCAGATGCATTCATTTTGGGAGAGTTACTCGCAAGGGAGGTGGTGGAGGAAGAGTTAGAACTGTGGAAGTTTAAGAAAAAATGATTAATATGCTTTTCTATAACGGTCATAATTTAAGATCTAATAGATCTCACAGATCTAATATAAACATGCAATTTCTTTCCCAGCTGTTTACCTTCATAGACATAACTGACTGTTTTTTGTAACTTGTGTGTTTTTAACATAAACGTATGTGTATTTCACAGTTTAAGCGCAATAAGACAAGAAAGAGAACTAGTAACTAGTAAGAACCAGTGTGACAGCTGCTTTCTGTGCGTGTGATTCGGATGTGTGCACTCAGAAGTTTAAACTAATTTGGTTTAAAATGCAAGATTTGAGCGCGATAGACATGATAATCAAAACCAAACAGAAGTTTTTTAGCAGAGTATCCAAGGTACGAGCTGTAAAGACACAGCTCTACAGAGTGTTTTCACGATGCGTCATCAATTGTCCATATTGGCGGCACTGCACTAAACAATAGAGTTGAGCCGGATACTCGGCTGAAACGAGTATCCGGCACGGATAAAGCACTTTTGCCGAGTACGAGTATCACACGAGTAATACGAGTCAATATCTGTGCTCGGATTAAATAAAAATTCTCATTGGGTAGTTTACTGTGTCTGCGTTCTGTGATAGACTAATCACAGCGCCCCTCCCCTATACACACATACAGATTTAGGGGCCGTTCACATGTAGCGTCTTTTGCAGGCTCAAATTCGTTATTTTAAATGTAGACGCGCGGCTTGCGCGCGCATAATGGAAGCGAAACAAATCAACTTTTCAGAATGCAGAAAGCGCGCCGAAGCTTGGAGCTAGAGCGCAGCTGATGGTTGCAGAAACGGCAGATGCTAGCTTTTTCCACGCGTTTTCCACGCGTTTTTAGGCGCGACATGTGAACGGTCCCGCTCTGCTCACACACACACAGAACACTGAGAAGAGAAGAGAACAGCGCGCTCTCTCTCGTTCTCTCCCTCAGTCACTCAGGTTTGCGGGGTTTTTTTTTTCCGTTAACGTTTAGGGTATCAGCCTCAGGTTTGTTTTTTTACTTTGGTTTGTTTGTAGTACTTACTTAACCAGTAGAGTTCCGTGGGGTTTGTTCAGACGTGGTGCTTGGTAAAAGCGACTCGCGTCTCTGCCTGTCGGAGAATTTTTTTTCTTTTTTAAACCGTCAATTGGCTCTGACCAGTTTTTTTTTTTTGAGTGTCTGACACTTTCTTTTTTGTATTTCATAAATAAATAAATAAATAAATAAAAAAAGGACGTAGTGGTATTACAAATTAATTAGTTACACACACACACACACACACACACACACACACACACACACACACACACACACACACACACACACACACACACTCTCCCTCTCTCTGCCGTTCGAGTTCTTTTTTTTTTTTAAACCTTCTGCTGGTTCGAAGTAGTGGTATAAAAAAAAACTATATTGCACATGAATTAGCTACACACACACACACACACATACCTGGTGTGAAAAAAAAAGAACCCAAATAAATAAAAAATCAAACTGCTCAAGGTTAAAAAAAGAAAGTTATGTTGAAATGAAAACTCCTGTTCATTACATTTTACTTCATAATTGCAACCGCATGTGTTGTATTCATTGTTGCAAAACTTGTTCTGTATATGGTTCGTTTGTTATCATGATCAAAACCACTGATCTGAAGCTCAATGCTGATGCTGTCATGTAGTTTTCTAATCAGCAATAAATATAACAATTTCTGATCAACCCATATCAATTGCATGCTTAAAATAACATACCGGTTAAAGCCCCGCCCATTTCAAGACAACATGACCAACTTCCAGGTTAAATCCCACCCACTTCCGGGTTAGGCCCCGCCCACTCCGAGTACAGATACAGATACAGATAATTCATATGGTTAACAGATACAGATACAGATAATGCTGTACTCGCTCATCCCTACTAAACAATGCCACAGAACCGAACAAAACTTGAAAATTTTGCTGATTATTGTTGCTGAAAATGGTCAATTATTGTCATGTTTTGTGCTGTACTAATTGGTCGGACCGGGGAAAACATTTGGAGTACTATAGACTGCCAAAAGTTATAACAAATCAAGATAAGGCTGCAAAAAAAAACTGTCTAAGGAACAAATAGGGGTTGGTGGTTAGCCAAACTAAACCAGGATTTCCAGGGAAAGAATCTTGACAACACTTGGATTTGTGCTTATCATTTTCGGTCAGGTAGGTGAAATATTAAGCTAATATCTTAATTAATACTGCTCGCATGTATCTTTATGTAACGTGGGGTTTTGTTTTGGGGTTTCCATGTTCTTGTTTTCATGTCTTTTATTATGTAGTCGTTTCATGCTGTTGTGTCTTGCTTCCCTTGCCCTTGTGTATTCCTGTCATTGGTTCCCTAGTTCCATGTGTCATGCTCTGATTGGTTGTCTTTGGTTGCTATGTCTTGTTCCTTGTTTTTCATTGGTTGTTGGTGTCATGTGACCTGTATTGTTTTGTATAAATAGGCCTTCTGTTTCATTGTTCATTGTCGCGTATTAATGTTGTAACCTGCTGTCTGGTGAGTGTTTGTTCAAGTCAAGTCTGTTTCAAGGTCAAGTCAAGTCTGTTAATATCAAGTCTGTTCAAGTCTAGTCACGTCATTGTTTGGATCTGTTTGTTTGGATTACACTTTGGATTATGGATTATCGTCACTGTAAATAAAACTGCACTTGGGTTCTCACACATCTCATTGTTCAGTGGACTGATTGTTACACTTTACCACCTATTAACTTTAGTTTGTCAAAATATTGTGCCCCTTCCTGCTTACTAAGTCCTTCTCTATATGATTTGCTGCATCCACATGGCTTTTCCATGGTTTAGACAACATAAATTAGCAGAACAACATATTCAGCAGTACATTAACCATGAAATCCATGCTGTTGTTTACATCTGAGTATCACTAATATGGCCACACATCCGGGTAACTGACAAAATCGTGACGTATGCTTCCTCTCAAAATGGGCATTTTCAAAATGATATAATGAATGATCTGTGAGGTATTTTAAGATGAAACTTCACAGACCCATTCTGGGGACACCTGAGATTTACATGACATAATGTAAAAGGGGGCATAATAGGTTATTATGCAATGCTTTTAATTTACAGTAAATACACTTACTTATTAAAGTTTTAGTTTGCACCTAATTAAAGGGTTAATTCACCCAAAAAATGAATTAACTCTCTCTCCAGGCATCCTAGGTGTACATGACTTCCTTCTTTCATACGAATCTAATCAGAGTTATATTAAAAAATTGTTCTGGCTCTCCCAAGCTTTGTCATGGTAGTGGGTGGGTGCTTCATTTCATCAGTCCAAAACAAGTCCAATAAAGTGCATCTTTCCATAATACAATAATAATAATTTGTCTGAAAGAAGGAAGTTATATACACCTAGAATGCCTTGAGGGTGAGTAAATAATGGGCTAATTTTCATTTTTGGGTGAACTACCCCTTTAATAAACGTATGGTATTCTTGAATGCAGTAACTAATGCTAAATATAGATCCTTTTCATTCTCCAAATCTACATGTGTTTAGATAATTCCTGAGAGTTTTCACTTATACAGCGCTCTTAAATTCAGAAATGCACTTGCATGCCAAATTTTTATCAAATGAGCTCCATTTAGCAGCTGCTCATTAACACTAATATAATGAAGCATGACCAATAACCCAGACCACCATAAAACACAGCCAAAACTGGTCTCAGGCTAGCTGCAAGATCAGCTTTTTCTTCAGTGCTGTGAGATTCTGCTGTGACATCGTACTTTAAATAATTGATATGTCTGAGCAACATTTGCTGAATCCTTGTTAGTGCAGTAATTACCACTATGGGGACCATTAAAATCATAATTAAAACTCATAATTATGAGCAATTCCGCAGTATTCTGACTCACTGCTGTCAGTTTACTGATTTTTTAAATATTCTGAGATAACGCTTAACAGGATTCAGCAGCTTTCTGCAGTTCGGCATGGGCTGGAATGATAAATAGAATGGGTTGAGATGTTCAGAAAGTGAGATATGTTTTAAATGACACGTAGGCTCAGATGTGACCTGAGGGAAATGATCATCCTGGTGACTGGCTAATACACCTACAAACAAACCCAAACTCATTTGTACACATGGGTGGACACGCACAGACAAAATAAGGATGAGTGATGTAGCTAAAAATATATGTGTTTTTCATTCTATTCCACTCCAAACCCAATAATTACAGTTCTATTATGACAACTCTTAGAAGATGGTAATGGATATGAAAATGTTAATGTATTTGGTCTTGGCGGAACAGATATGCTACGCTGCTATCGTTGTTGCTGCTGCTGCAAAGCAAGTACAGGAACTTGCTACTATGCCTACTATGTTAATACATATGCCGATAAGGTGTTGAGAGCATTTAAGAAATGTTGCTACACAAATAGCATATATAATAACTCGTAGCAGATCTATACAGGTGGAGCTGGGGAGGTGGAGGGTTTCAGAGTAAGATAAATGTGACCCTGGACCACAAAGCTGAATAGATAAGCTTTTTATTGATGTATGGGACAATATTTGGCCGAGATACAACTATTTGACAGTCTGGAATCTGAGGATGCAAAAAAATCTAAATACTGGAAAAAATCACCTTTAAAGTTGTTCAAATTTATCTTAGCAATGCATACTACTAATCAAAAATTAAGTTTTGATATATTTATGGAAATTTACTAAATATCTTCATGGAACATGATCTTTACTTAAAATCTTGTTTTTTTTTTTTTTAAATAAAAGAAAAATCAATAATTTTGACCCATACAATGTATTGTTGGCTATTGCTACGAATATACTACTTACGTGCTACTTAAGACTGGTTTTGTGGTCCAGGGTCACAAATGTTTAATCATTGTCATTTATATGGATTGTTACAACAATGCATAAATATAAACAGCAGTATTTCATATTTAGTTTATCAATATATATTTTCACTAAAAGATTTCTATGAACATTTCTGAGTTCAATTTTAAAACAATTCTTTGAAATGGACAGATTTCATGGAAATGGAATCTTAGAAAAGTTTACGGCTAAATAAAAAGTGCATTAAAATGACTGCGATATACATGATGTTGCTTATTTTATTTATAAAATAATCATCCCGCATATATTGTATATATTAGATACGCATACCGCACAGCCCTAGACCCAAATTTATTTCAAACAGGCACAGAGCAGGAATTAGTGGGTTTATTACAGGCTTCTGTACCACCACGCGGAGGTTGGATGACTCTCAGAGGAACCCTAACAAGATCCTGTTAAGATACAAGGAGACAGCTGTGCTATTCAAGCAGTCTGTCAGCAAACACACTCTTATTTACTACAAACTTTTAGTACTGGCAAAACAAGCCCAGAGTAACAGGGTGTCTCAGAGCACAGTTCTAAGAAAATCACTGTCTTTTTTTAGCTATGACTGAAACAAACACACTCAATCGCTTGCATGCAACAGATATTATGCCCAATTCCAATAAAACATGGGCGTTGAAACTTAGTATGCATGGTTCGCACCTGCTCGAGCCAAGGTCCAAAAGTGAATGAGATTTACTCAAACCACTGGAGACTGGGAATGCTGGAAAGATAACAGAACAAAGAGAATTACTTAAAGCACATGTAGATTATGATTATGCAATAAATCAATGCATAAGTCTCACTGAATACAGATTTAATAGTTAATACTGAATGCTTATCTGTCCAAAACGGTAGTTGTGCATGAATTTAGGATAAAAGGTGTTACTGTACCTGGAGCTGGTGTGAGAAGAGTAGCATTGCCATTAGGTAAAGCTGGCACACTGAGTGAGCTTGGCATCTGAGGCATTGGTCCTGACATCAGGGTGGGCACAGGAACCAAAGGGTTCATAGAAGGGGCTGCTGGGATGGGCGCAAGGATGGGCATCACTGACATAGCAGACAGATTTGGCATGGAACCCATACCTGAAACAAAACAGCCAGTTTATATGAGATCATTTCTATGCAATATATTAGTATCGTATTGATTGTCATTTTTAGCGATATTGTACATTCAACTATATACTGAATATTTAGACGTTTATACTTTTGCCTTCATTTAATGCTCAGTTTAGGATAATCTTTAAAAATATGTTAAAATAATCTAATAACACTGTTAAAGGAGTAGTTCACTTTCAGAACAACAATTTACAGATAATTTACTCACCCCCTTGTCATCCAAGATGTTTATGTCTTTTTTTCTTCAGTCGTCAAGAAATTATGTTTTTTGAGATAAACATTTCTGGAAATTTCTCCATATAATGGACTTAAATGGTGTCCCGATTTTCGAATCTTCAAAATGGCATTTAAATGCGGTTTAAATGCAGCTTCAAATGGCTGCAAACAATCCCAGCCGACGAAGAAGGGTCTTATCCAGTGTTTTTCAACCACTGTACTAGACACACTTTTCTATGAAATATATAGACCTACAATTTATTGGCTGAATATTATTTACCTTTTGAATATTGAGCGTTATTAACTGTTGAATAAATGCTGACACGGGACAAAATGCCCGATTTCCAACACGTTGAACTGAGCAATGCTGTACCATTTTAATAGGCTACTTTTAAACCCATATAGCTCAGTAATGTCAGCTTTATGTATTTTCTGAGAGGGGATGGGATTTTTGTTGGGAAAGTCGAGGGAGAGACGCACACTTCGATTAGACTGGATAAACACATGCAGCATCTTAATTGTTAAGAAAATAGTATTCCTAATAAATGTCTCAAATATTTTGATTATGTCCAATGCTTCTCTTTCTTTTTGGAATTATTAGACACATTTTACTATGTCTTTTCAAATGCCTAGGTCTGTTTAATTTCTTTAATTATAAAATTTCTAGCACTATTTGTAAACGTTTATTCAAGCAATAATATATAAATTATCTCATGTATATGCTTGTTTAAAACCAGGGATTAAAAACGAATTCCAAGTAAAAACGATATTTTTTCTTTACATTTCCAGACAGCGAAACGAATGAAATTAAACATTAGCCTACTTAATAAATTCAAGGCACTATAATTTCCTTATTCATTTGATACAACTATTATAGCTAAACAATTAATATGTATAAAATAATATTATTTTGTCATATTCGTGATTCCTGAATTTAAATATGAAAACTTCATTTTGAAGTGCATTCGTTATGTTTGTATAAGAAAATTCGAGAGAGAGCTGTTGAGGAAGAGCTTTGTGTGTGTCTTTCTTCAATTCCTGCCAGGATATCAGCTCTGTGTTCATCCAAACAGGCCCAGGTTGTGTTTATTTGATTCCTGTTCAAGACACTTTGATAAGAATGGCTGTATATTGTTAATATCGGCTACAGAGTTTCATTTTTTACATTCAGTTTTGATTGTTGGTGTGCCTTGTGATTTTTTTTCAATTAAAAATGTACCTTGGCTCAAAAAAGGTTGAAAAACACTTATCTACCGAAACGTTCGGTCATTTTCTTAGAAAAATATATTTTTATATACCTTTTAAGCACTGAAACTCGTCAAGCACTAGGGCTTGTAGTGCACGTTCCCGACTTTACGTACTCACGTCGAAAGGTCACGCGTGACATATGCGAAACTACAGACCCAGTGTTTACAAAGCGAACTTGAGAAGAGAGAAGTGTAACGCAACCAAATACTCTTTAGCAACAAGGTCCAACGACGTCGGACGACTTTTAAGCTGGAGGAGCACATGAGATGGAGTTTTTCACCGTTTCCTTCCTTTTTGAGCCGGAATACACAGACGATGAACTCTGTCAGAGAGAGAAAACTGCGACAGCCGCGGTGGCGACACAAGCCTCGGGCAGACCGCGTTCAAACGAGACGAGATGGTGGTGCAAGTGTGGAAAATGCCAGCCATTTCCAGCGGAGCAGGAATCTCAGTGCTGTCACGACTGGACCACATCTGTTCCACTCGACAAACAATCGGCGAGTCAGGTGATGGGACTGCTTCAAGCATTCGCTGCGTTGCAGAGCACGGTGGACGCATTACGTAAAGTCGGGAACGCGCACTACAAGCCCTAGTGCTGGATGAGTTTCAGTGCTTAAAACGTATGTAAAAATATATTTTTCTAAGAAAATGACCGAACGTTTCGGTAGACAAGACCCTTCTTCGTCAGCTGGGATTGTTTACAGCCAATTGAAGCTGCATTTAAACGGCATTTTGAAGATTCAAAAATCGGGGCACCATTTAAGTCCATTATATGGAGAAATTTCCAGAAATGTTTATCTCAAAAAACATAATTTCTTGACGACTGAAGAAAAAAAGACATAAATATCTTGGATGACAGGGGGGTGAGTAAATTATCTGTAAATTGTTGATCTGAGAATGGACTACTCCTTTAAGGCCTTTCCATTCTGAGCGCGAAAAAATGCGAAAAGAGTATTGGACGTGATGAAACGCTGGAATAAAACAACAGATTCCTATGGTTGCTTCCACATAGACTGCGAACATTCGCGCACCAAAATTGCGAATGTTTTTTTATCAACCAGTCCGACAAATCGCAAGGGGAAAACATTGCCGTCCAATAAGATTTGAGTATTACATCACATAGCCAGAGCAACTGCTGTTGCAAAAAAGGCAATAGTGGTGGCACTGTTTCGAAAACTAGTGTAAACAAACACAGAAGAAAAATGTAAATCAGTAGAAAGTCTCATAGTATAAAAAAATATCAATTTTTGCATATCACATACCTTTAAAACGATTTTAGTGTTTTATTTTTTTAATTTATTTAGACAAAACTGTATTTTATTTATTATATTTTATTTTTATTTATTATTTATTATTCATTTTCTTATTATTTACATACTATTATAAAATATTCAGTATTTCAGTTTTCAATTTAATTTTAGTTTTTGTAACTGTGCGTTTTTAATTTTTTTTGTAATTCTACATTGCTTTAGTTTATTTTTATTTAAGTTTTAGTCATTTTGTACTTAATTTTAACATTATTTAAGTTAGTTGCCAATAAAACATTTAAAATTTTTCATTTAAGTATTTTAACTTAATTTTTTTAATCTAAATAAATAAATATTAGATGGTATTATATATATATATAACCACACACACACACACACACACACACACAGCTAAAGTCAAATGTTTACATACACCTTGCAGAATCGGCAAAATGTTAATCATTTTACCAAAACAAGAGGAATATTTCAAATAAAAGATGTTTACGTATAGTCCACAAAAGAAAATAATAATTGAATTTATAAAAATGACCCCGTTCAAAAGTTTACGTACACTTGATTCTTAATACTGTATTGTTACCTGAATGAACCACATCTGTGTTTTTCATGAATCCCTTGTTTGTCTTGAACAGTTAAAATGCTCAATGTTCTTTAGAAACATTCTTCAGGTCACACAAATTCTTTGATTTTTCAGCATTTTTGTGTATTTGAACCCTTTCTAACAATGACTGTATGATTTTAAAATCCATCTTTTTACACTGAGGACAACTGAGGGACTTATATGCAACTATTAAAAAAGGTTCAAACACTCACTGATGCTCCAGAAGGAAACATGATGCATTAAGGGCTAGGTAAAAACTTTTTGAATTTGAAAAGATGTACACATCTTCATTCGTGTACACCCCTGGCTCGTTCATTATAAACTATTTTCAACTATTATTTTCTCTTGTGGACTACATGTAAACATCTTTTTATGTGAAACATCTTATTTATGGCAGTACTAAATAAAAATTAACATGCTTTTTTGTTTGCTCATTCTTACTTTGCTAAAATAATTAACATTTAGCAGATTCTGTAAGGTGTATGTACACTTTTGACTTCATTGTATATAATATTTCTTATACATAACATTTCTGAGATTTTACATAAAAATAATAATACATAGCTTGATAACAGCGTCATCTTCACAAGCAGTAGTATGAGGCTTACTAAACTCATTAACAAAGCAAAAATAAACTCACATAACCAGCTATCAACACATACCAAAGCGTGATGATGATGATGATGTCATAGCAGGGGCAGGCGTCTGCTTCATGATGATTGGTAGGCTGGATGGGAGGGGTTGACCCTGCAGCTGCAGTTTAATTAGTTTCATTGCAATGGAGAACTCCAATCTGTCCATCTTCCCATCCTTTCCTATGTCCGCCAATGCCCTGAAATGAAGGAAGCAGCCATTCTCATCAAAAGTGGCTTAGAGAGCACTAACTGCTAGTACAATCCCAGTGGAAAAACCCAGAAGTTGGTTTGTGATTACTGAGCGGCATTATTGAATGTGGGCTCAGATCTTTGTTATGCTACTGTATTTATTTATGAACAAGAGAGTTTTAGAACAAGCAAACTCTATAAACCCAAGTCAGAGATTCTGTATCCTGTATCAGTAAATCTACATCCTGTTTGTGGACGGGCGACATTGTTTACACCAGCAGTCTAACCGCAGACAGGAAGAGGTTACTTTTGGGAACCTCCACCCTCCAGAGACGTATGTGGCTACAAATGCACATTGTCCCACACACATTCATTTCAAATGATAGTTTGATAAATTCAGCTCTGCTACAGTAAACTCATATGTGCAGTTTATTTGTATACACATAGATATACAAAATCATTAAATGTTTAAAGACACTAGTGAAAATGCTTCCATTAACATGCTTTTCAAATTTTATACATTTTTGGAAAATGGGAAGGGCAAGACAGTCATTTGAAAAACAGAAGAACCGGATTAAGCGTGTATGTACATTAAGGGTGTGTGTACATGTGCGTATGCTTACCAGATGTCTGCAAGGATTGTTGTAGGAAGACCAGATTGTAGGAAGAACTTTCGTGCTTGATCTCCTAGACGCAAAATAAAGTTATGTGCACTGTATAAGCGCAGGATACTGTATTTGTGTGGACTGAAAAGTTTAGGGTCAGTAAGATTTAAAAAATATATACACGGCCATTCAAAAGTTTTTGATCAGTAAGGTTTCAAGAATTCTTTTATGCTCATCAAGGCTGCATTTACTTGATCAAAAATACAGAAAAAAACTGTAACATTGTAAAATATTAAAACTGGTTTTCTATTTTAATATATTTTAAAATATAATTTATTCCTTTGATGCAAAGCTGAATTTTCATCCGCCATTACTTCAGTCTTCAGTGTCACATGATTCTTCAGAAATCATTCTAATATGCTGATTTATTACTTTTATTATCAATGTTGGAAATAGTTGTGATGCTTAATATTTTTTTGGAACCTGTGATACTTTTTTTCAAGATTCTTTGATTAATAAAAATTTTTGAAGAACATAATTTATTCAAAATATACTTTTTTTTCTAACAATGTAAGTTTTCGTTATCACTTTTTATCAATTTAACACATTCTTGATGAATAAAAGCATTAATATCTTTCTACTTTATTTTTATTTTAGTTTATTTATAAACTAAATTACATTCTAATATATTCACATAGAAAAGTTATTTTACATTGACATAATATTTCACAATATTACTGTTTTTTTGGATTTTGATCAAATAAATGCAGTCTTGATGAGCATAAAAAACGAAAAAAAAAACATTAAAAATCTTACTGATCCAAAACTTTTGAACGGCAGCCTATGTTCACCAAAGCTGCATTTATTTGACTAAAACTACATTAAAAACAATAATATTGTGAAATATTATTACAACTTAAAATAACTTTTTTAAGTTTTCTATATAATATATTTTAAAAGTTAATATATTCCTGTGACGACAAAGCAACATTTTTAGCATCATTACTCTAGCCTTGCATGTCACATGATCCTTCAGAAATCATTCTAATATGCTAATATGAAACATTTCTTATTATTATCAATGTTGAATACTGCAATGCTGCCTAATATTATTGTGGAACTGTTGATACATTTATCAGGATTCTTTGATGAATAGAAAGTTTTTGTTTTGAAATAAATTATTTGAAATTGAAATCCCTGTAATCCCAGAGTCTTTACGGTCACTTTTGATCAATTTAATGCATCCTTGCTCAATAAAAGTATACATTTCTTTCAAAAAGGAAAAAATCTTACTGACAAGGTAGTTTATGTATGTGTGTGGACTTACCTGACAAATAGCCCAGAGTGGGAGCCAGAGAGTCAAACTGTTTGTCATGTTTCCCCCTCTCTTCTGGAGTTATAGCCCAAATATTGAAACCACCTGTGACAATGAGAGAGACAAAGAAAGTGAAAGAGATTTTTTTGGATTATTTTGTTCTGTCTCCTCAAATCTCATCCTGGATCAGCTGTTGTTTTTCTCCTCTCGGGGTCTTTAAGTTCCTGCCAGTTCTCTGTGAGAGTGTCTGATGCTTTGACAAAGGCTGTTGGCTTGTGTGATCCAGAAATTAGAGATGTCTGGCTGGAGAAAGGCTGCATATTTTACATATTTTTTAATGGAATGACAGCGGCATTAATAATTATTTAGAATTTATTGTAAACCATGATGTCTTACAGAGGCAGCATGCAAAGATTTATCAAAAATCTCAGTGTCCGATAACACCCTGCTGCACTTAACATGCTCAAAGTGGGTCAATCTCAACACAGCTTTCACACAGAGTGCTGAAGACAAGCCTTTTATCACCTGCTGGTGTTTTGGCACTGCTCTTAATAGGTGCAGACAGTACCTCATTTGAAAAATACAGCGGCATAGCAGCTCTGACTACAAGGTTTCCCTCAAACAGCTAGAAAGAACATTGTTTTCATACCTATGCACATTATACACAACTATGATAAATAAATAAATAAATAAATAAATATTCATTATTTTAGAATAATATGCTAATTGCTTCCTTCCAAAAATGAAAATTTTCTGGAAATGTAATCACTCTCTGGCCATTCAAGACTTAGTTTGTTTTTTCATTAGAACAGATTTGGAGAAATTTAGGATTACATCATTTGTTTACTAATCGATTCTCTGCAGTGAATGGGTGCCATCAGAATGAGAGTCCAAACAGCTGATAAAAGCATCACAATAATCCACAAGTAATCCAACTCCAGTCCATTAATTAATGTCTTGTGAAGTGAAAAGCTGCATGTTTGTAAAAAAACAAATCCATCATTAAAAACCTTAAAGGTGCCATAGAATGGAAAACTGTGTTTACCTTGGCATAGTAGAATAATAACAGTTCAGTACATGGACATGACATACCATGAGTCTCAAACACCATCGTTTCCTCCTTCTTATATAAATCTAGTGTTTGCAAAAGACCAACGAAAAATAGGTAAATTCCAACATAACACCGACTGTTACGCAACATCCCCGGGATCGTTAATAGTTACGCCTCCAACATTTGCATCGCCCAATCATCACTAACGTCAGCACATCAGTAAAACAAGGCAAGCCACTGAAGGGACATGGTTAGCTTAATGCTAGCGCTAGCCTGTTACATTGCAGTACAAAAGATTTCACTTACCACATAAACAGAGATGACTGCGCTGATGATGGCGAATGATTTACAGATCCCGAGTATCACTGACAGGCAGCTGAACTTGTGTGGTAAGTAACGTAAGCACTCCCTCTGCATTATAACTTTACACAGAGCACATACTATCACAGTAATGAGACTAAAATGTCGGCGATTCAAAACGGCAGATTCAACAAACCACATATTAAAAGCTGCTAGAGCTCCTAATTAAATATATATTTTTATCAATGTGTTCCAATATACATTGGAATAAAGGACTTTAGTCAAAAGCAGCTGTTTAAAGTGAAAAAACATCTTGATAATGAATTTGTTTATTACAAATATACAACTTTTTGATGTTAACTAATGGACTGGAGTCATGTTGATTACTTGCGGGTTGTTGTGATGTTTTATCAGATGACTGAAAACTCATTCTGACGGCACCCATTCACTGCAGAGGATCCATTTGTGGGCAAGTGATGATAAATTTCTCTAAATCTGCTCCAAAGAAGAAACAAACTCATCTACCTCGTGGACGGCCTGGGGGAGAGTTTATTTTCAGCAAATGTTCATTTTTGGGTGAACTAATCCTTTAATGAAAGAATTGGGCAAATGTTAACACACCCTCTTATTCATTCTTTCTTTCTCAGTCTCTCTTTCTCTCTGGGGAGAAAACAAACTACTTTCAGCTCACGTTTCCTGCATTGTCAGCAGCGCTAAGATTCAGAAAAAGGCCATCATGATTAATTAAGTGCAGGTCGGTGAAATCATGTGAAGTCTTTCTTCACAGAAATGTAGCTCTTTTAACAAAAGATAAAAACTATATGACAGTTTGAGATAATCAGCCTTTACTTTAAAAAATTTAACTTTTTACAACAAACAAAGGAGCAATATAGTCCAACCTTGAACAAACTAGTTGCACTCAGAAAATTCTTTCATATGCTTCAAGTCTACAGTTGAGGTCAAACGTTTACATCCCTTTTCAGAATCTGCAAAATGTGAAAACTTTTGAACCGAATAGAGATGTGTACTTTTTTCTTATTTTGCCTAAATATCATATTTTTTCATTTAGTACTGCCTTTTCAGATACTACAAAAGATAGTTACATGTTTCCCAGAAGAAAAAAGTTAATACATGTTTTTTTTCCTTCTGGAGCATTAGTGAGTGTTTGAACCTTCTGTAATAGTTGCATATGAGTCCCTCAGTTGTCCTCAGTGTAAAAAGATAGATCTCAAAGTCATACAGTCATTGTTGGAAAGGGTTCAAATACACAAAAATGCTGGAAAACCAAAGAGTTTGTGGGACCTGAAGGAATTTTCTGAAGACCAGCAGGCAGTTTAACTGTTTAGGACAAACAACAGACTCATAAACAACTATTACTAAACAAAAAAACAAAAAAACACAGCTGTGGATCAATTCAGGTAACACAAGACTCAAGGGTATGTAAACTTTTGAACAGGGTCATTTTTATAAATGTAACTATTATTTATACTGTATGTAAACATATTTTATGTGAAATATCTTATTCAGGTCAGTACTAAATAAACAACAACATGCATTTGTATGATCCATCTTATTATGGTAAATTAATTACCATTTTGCATATTCTGAAAGGAGGATGGAAACTTTTGACCTTAACTGTATACTCTAGTCATATCAGTAGTTTAATAGTCAGCAGTTGTGTTTTGTTTTTCCATGAATTGGGTTGCCTTATGGAAGCCAATGTTCCTTTAAATAAAAAAAATCTTAATAATTTAAAAATGTTTTACATTGTGAAACAGATATACTATAGGCTGATTTGCCAAACCAATTTGCAATAGCAAAGCAACAGCTTTTTTTTCTCTGCAATGTCCTTCTATTGTAAAGCACATATGATACCAGAGGCAGTAACTACAAGGACATTAAGGATACTCAATGTTAAGTGAGCATTAAAGCAGAACCTGTGACATCCCTGCTGAAAAAAACAGCTAATACCAGCCTAGGCTGGTCGGCTGGTCTTAGCTGGTTTAAGCTGGAAGTAGCTGGTTTTAGTTGGTCTCCCAGCCTGGCCAAGCTGGTCAGGCTGGTTTTAGCTGGTGGTTTCCCAGTCTGACCAGCTAAGACCAGCGTGGCCAAAACAGCTCTAAAACCAGCCTGCCTTCCAGCTATGACCAGCTAAAACCAGGCTGGTTGACCAGCTAAAACCAGCCAACCAGCCTAGGCTGGTTTTAGCTGTTTTTTTCACCAGGGATATTTACATTTTTGGTGGAATTGTTGGGACACAGCTCATTCAGCAGTAAAAAAAAATATCATTTAAAACGGCTGAAATAACTTGACTATATATTTCACATATTTTGTTGAAACAACAAAATAAAATTTTCAGCACTTACCACTATAACAACTAGCTATTTTTACATTTCACAGAGTATGCAAGGACAAACAGTTCCACAGTCTGGTCTCCTTGAAACCTGGCAACAGACTGTGTCAGTGTGGGAATCAGGGAGTCTGTGTGATGGTGTATTCAGGTGCTCCTTTGGGAAATTTTGATCCCTCCAGGCCACACAGTGAAACATGTACTCAATGTTTATTACTAATTCAGGCCCAATTAGCTATTAAAGTGGTAAGTAAGGTTTCACTGTTTTGAAGATGTAGCAGGCTAATTTAAGATTCCAACTGGCATATGTAATTTACAGATGCATTGAACGCATCCAAAAATACCAAAGATTATATGCAAACAATATCTGTTTCTAATTGTGCACCTCCAGGTTGATTAAACTGTGAAGAGGCAACGCTTTCCCAAAAGCGCTAAGAGGATTAACCACTACACGCATATACATAAACAAATTAATGAGTATTCACAGGGACAAAATAAGCTCACACACACATATTCCTAAAAATGTCTAAAATGTTTTTCACAGTGCTGAAATTAACATTTATGGGATGATGTAGCTATTTTTAGCCCATAAAGTCATTTTCACAAATATGACTAATGTCAAAAACCAACTACTAGTATTTAAACCTGCAACCTCAGCGTTCATACTTTTTACCCTCACCCTGATGCTGGCTTTAACAAATAGACCTGAAAATCCCTCCTGGGATTTTCTTAAAGTCAGGAAATGGTAGCTAAAATCAAATGCTTCAATTTTGCTTCACTTTAAAGTCACACATCAAAACACACCCATAATATTGAACAAACTCCACTCACCCTGCCTGCTCCCTTTCTCTAGCTTATCTTGGCCTGTAAGATAAATATTTTATTAAAACATTAGCGAGAGCTGACTTGAACCGCTGCAGATTGGTGTCTCAATCAGTACATCTGAAGGGCATCTTTCTCAGATTTCACTCACAAACAAGTATAAAAGTATAACCAAATTTTTGGACACAGAATACATTTATTGTATATATGCCATATATTGTATTGTATTGTATATAGCACTCAGCTAATGTATCCACTGTTATTGTTTTGTAAAGTGTTTACAGTTAAGTTTAGAAGCTAAACTTTAGCTGTGGGCACGATTCGCTTGCATTGTATATGGAAAGACCAATCAGAACAGGACGTCTAGACTGGACTATTGTAATGCACTACTAGGTGGTTGTCCTGCTTCTTCAATAAATAAGCTACAGGTATTCCAAAATGCAGCTGCTAGAGTCCTTACCAGATCAAGAAAATATGATCATATTACCCCAATTTTACAATCTCTGCACTGGCTACCTATTAGGTTCCGTATCACTTACAAAATACTACTTCTTACCTATAAGGCCCTTAATGGTTTAGCTCCTGCATACCTAACTAGTCTCCTACTACGCTACAATCCCTCACGCTCCCTAAGGTTGCAAAACTCTGGACTTTTAGTAGTACCTAGGATAGCAAAGTCCACTAAAGGAGGGAGAGCCTTTTCTCATTTGGCTCCCAAACTCTGTAATAGCCTTCCTGATAACGTTCGGGGTTCAGACACACTCTCTATGTTTAAATCTAGATTAAAGACTCATCTCTTTAGCCAAGCATTCACATAATGTATCTCATAACGTTGTACTTCAGTTACATCTGATCAAATGCACATTAATATTCTTCAGCTTGGGCTAAACACATCATTTTTGTTTGGTTGGAAGTTGGAACAGCAGCTACGCTAATTATTTCTCTATTTGTTTCTCTGTGTCTGCCACGGGATTTCCATCCCGTGGTAACTAGGATTTACACAAGATTCAGTCTGGATTCAGAAGAAGAGATGATGCCAACCCCCCAGAGGACCGCAGATGATGCCAGCCTTGAAACAACATACAGCACTACATAATTTTCCTACAAGTTTGATTACAGAACATAATCATTGCAATTAGTGTTCATCATCTGTTTGATTACACAGTTACTGATTTTAACATTTATATCATATGTACATCGACTTAACATAAATATATTGTAGTAGCCTAAACTTTTGTACAGCTGCTTTGCAACGATTTGTATTGTGAAAAGCGCTATACAAATAAACTTGAATAAAACTTGAACAGACTTGGTCAGCTGACCAATCAGGGCAGAGTAGGCTTATGGAAGGGAGGGGTTTACAGACCTGAAGCTCAAAACTGCTTCAAACGAATCGTTTCGAAATCATTGAAAAATGATTATTAAATGTGTATTCTGAGAAAATGACTGTTTTCTGACCTTAGATCCATTTAAACCTGTTATAGGGGACTCCAACACAATATTAGGACACTTTAAAATACCATATGACCTGTTTTTTAGGGTTAAAGGTAAAAGTGTTTTTATGAAAGTGTAGCAAATATCAAAAAACCTGTTAAAATCCTTCAGAGTTTGGCAAATATTAGCCTATCCCTATATAAATAGTGAAGCAGTCATTAACATTAACTTTCAACTGGGTGTGTTCTGTACAAACACTGTGCTGAATCAAAAATAATGTGAACGTTCAGAAAACAACATTACTAAGAGTCTGTTCAATCTTAGAAGATCCTACACCAGAACCTCTCAGGTTTTTCTTATAGTGCAGCTCTGCTAATGTACTGCGCTGTAGTGATTCAGCACACAAGCCAAATGAGCTGAATCTGAATAATTGTCCATAGCCTCTTCATCCTTTTTAGAGGAATAGTTAAACCAGAATTTAAACTTGTCATCATTTACACACCCTCATCTTGTTCCAAATCTTTCTTTTGCAGAACACAAGCTATTTAGTAGACTGTCTGAGCTGCTCTCTTCTATATACAGTGAGGAAACAATTATTTGCTCCCCTGCTGATTTTGTATTTTTGCCCACTGACAAAGAAATGATCAGTCTATAATTTTAATGGTAGGTTTATTTATACAGTAAGACACTGAATAACTTTTATACAGGTAACAAGCTGAGATTAGAAGCACTTTCTTAAAGGGAGTGCTCCTAATCTCAGTTTGTTACCTGTAGAAAAGACACCTGTCCACAGAAGCAATCAATCAGATTCCAAACTCTCCACCATGGCCAAGACCAAAGAGCTGTCCGAGGACAGTGAGAACAGTGAGGAATCAGACCATACAGTAGCTACACAGGAGGATCTCAAGGCAAGATCTCAAGGCAGCTGGGACCATAGTCGTCTAGAAAAAAACTGGTAACACACTATGCCGTGAAGGCATAGTCTCTCTTCTCAAGAAAGCACATGTACAGGCCCGTCTGAAGTTTGCCAATGAACATCTGAATGATTCTGGGGGGAACTAAGGGGAAAGGACAACTGCACCGCATCAAAGGGGCCATGGACGGAGCCATGCCATGCCATGTCAGGGCCAGGGCATTGAAAATGGGTCATGGATGGGTTTTCCAGCATGACAATGACCCAAAACACACGGCCAAGGTTTACTTAGTACTTGGTGACAAAAACCTTGTTGGCAATCACACAGGTCAGACATTTTTTTGTAGTTGGCCACCAGGTTTGCGAAGGGGTCAAATACTTATTTCACTCATTATAATGCAAATCAATTTCTAACAATTTCTTTGAAATGCGTTTTTCAGGTTTTTTTTTGTTGTTGTTATTCTCTCTCACGGTTCAAATAAACCTACCATTAAAATGATAGACTGATAATTTATTTTTCAGTGGCAAACGTACAAAATCAGTAAGGGATCAAATCATTTTCCCCTCACTGTAATGAAAGTAGATAAAGGCCAGAGGCTGTCAAGTTCCAAAAAAAGACAAATATGCACAATAAAATGACTAAATGACTATATTCCAACATGTCTGAAGCCATATAAACCTGTATGAGGAATGGGGTGAAATTTAAGTTCACCATTCACTTCTATGCACTGAAAAGAGCAGCTTGGACATTCTGCTACATCTCCTTTTGAGTTCCACAGAGGAGCATCAGTCACATGGGTCTTAAAAGACATAAAGGTAAGTAAATTATAATGTGATTTAAAGAAAAATAATGCCCCTGACACACAAAAGAGCAGTGTTCTTACCATTCATGACTGCAGGTGGGATGTGTGCGACCCTCTACTCGACTGGCTGGCTAATACTCATCTGGAGAAACAGAGAAAGAGAGAGAGTGAGGATGATTATACATGCAGACAAGCAACAGAGGACACACTATGATGGGAAGAGAAAGAGGTGAAGCAAGATTGTGAACAAGTGAAAAGGATTTAATGGGAAGAAGAGAACAAGTAGAGAGTAATGAGAATGGAAACGAGGGCTTTTAAAGAATGGACAAAGGGAGATGCACCTCTTCTCAGCTGCTCTTGAATATTTTGGCCAATGCTTCTATCCATTTTCCTCTTACACTCAATTATGTGCCATGACACACACATGCAACAAGCCACATCCCCTGTGCACCATCACGTACTCGCACACAAACAGGATATCGATTGTGCCAGAGCGTTTTCACCTAATGCAAAGCGATTGTTCGTCTCTGTCTTGGCTCTAAAGATCTTTCTGGGAAACCAGCCCTGCATCTCACAGCTGAATCTCAGTCTGTGCTCTATGGACAGATTGAACAAACACAAGCTAAACACCATCTCCCATAACAGCTGAGGAGGTCTGAGCCCATTTAAACACTTACTGGAAAAATCTAGAAGTCCAGTAAGGGTGTGAGTTATGGTGTTTACTGCTACATTCACAAAGCAGCAGGTTGTCAGTCTGCAAAGTACTGTATGCTGCTCTAAATACTGTATAGTCCTTTTCATGCATAATTTATTTATTTCTTTATTTGTTTTTTAATGAGCTGCATGCATTTTCGGTCACAAATGTTAAGGCTTTAAAGGTACCCTGGATTTTGAAAAATGGCAACATAGGTGTACTGTATTGTGTGGACAAACAGTGAGACAATATATAGGGAAACAAAACAAAAAAAAAATCCTGAACTAAAGCATTTAGTTTAGCATTTAGACAGATCTTAGAGAATGAAACACAGGAGTGGCAAATCCAAAACATACAATATTTTTAATGTTTTTAAACACATTAAAAGCTGTAACACTATGAAATATCATAGCAAATCAAAATCACTTTTCTATTTGAATAAAACATACTTTATTCCAGTCATGGTAAGGCCAAATTTTCAGCATCCATTACTGCAGTCTTCAGTGTCACATAATCCTTCAAAAATCATTCTAATATGTGACCCTGGACCACAAAACCTCTTAAGTAGCACAGGATTTTTCTTTTATTCCAAAAACCATTAAGATGTTAAGTAAAGCTTACATTTTTTATTAGTAATGTGCATTGCTAAGAACTTCATTTGGACAACTTTGATTTTCACTTTTGTGATTTTCTCAATATTTAGGTTTTTTGCACCCTCAGATTCCAGATTTTCAAATAGTTGTATCTAAGCCAAATATGGTCATATCCTAACAAACTACACATCAATGGAAAGCTTATTCAGCTTTCAGATGTGCAATCATTCTCAATTAAAACTGACCCTTATGACTGGTTTTGTGGTCCAGGGTCATTTATGCTAATTTGTTGCTCATGAAACATTTCCTATTATTATCAATGTTAAAAATAGTTGTGCTTTTATAATGAATAGAAAGTTCAAAGGAATCTTTGCTACATTGCATGTACTGAAGACAAACTTATTTCATTTTGCCTAAGCTGAACTGTAACCCTACAGAACCTGGGCAGACACAGCTTCTTCCTAGTTAAACTGTCACCAGTGTGAGAAAGTTCCATGTGTACAAACACTAAAATCAGTTGTAAGGTATTTTAGTCAGTGACTTTACAGGCTAATATATTTGTTTACAAGAGAGCACAGCTTAGGGCAATGTGTTACAGCACTTAAAATGAGTTTACCTTTTTATATTTACATACTTGATACATAGAGTTTACATAATTTCAGGCAACGTATAGGTTTAATAAAAAGTAATCCATAACTTACAGTAATTATTGATGTTGACTGCAATTTTTGTAGTATTCTCAAAGAAAAGCATTTAAAGGGATAAATCACCCACAAATGAAAATTACCCCATGATTTACGCACCCTCAACCCAACCTAGGTGTATATGACTTTCTTCTTTCAGACAAATACAATTGGAGTAATATTAAAAAATGTCCTGGCTCTTCCAATTTTTATAATGGCAGTGAATGGGTGTTAAGATTTTGAAGTCCAATAAAGCGCATCTGATCCATCATAAAAAGTGCTCCACGTAGCTACAAAGGCATTTTGAAGCAAATTGATGTGTTTCTGTAAGAAAAAAAATCCAATTTCAAAACTTTATAAACCATAATCCATCATATGCGTGTTCATGAAAGAGTGGCGTTCCAGTGGATGACTTGGGAGCGTAAGCCAAAGACTATAGAATACCAAAATGCAACGCTCATTATGGCTGCGAAGCCCCGCCCTCTTAATGAAAGAGCCAATCGTTGATTAGTAAAGTCAGCGCGTCACTGCAGCTGCCGTTAGAAGTCCCGGTTGCTATAAAAACAATCAGGCGTGCGTTCAGTTTTAACACTACTAAAGCACAAGGAATAATATTTCTGAAGTAGTTATTGTCAGATTTCATTGGTGATTTTAAATATGAACTTTAATAGCAAGCTTGGTGAAGTAAGCCCCATTCAATGAGAGCTGCACTTGCATGCTTGAGAGGCATTTCAAAGATGGCCACCTAGTGACATGACTTCCCTTAAAGGGACTTTGGCGTAAGCTCCAGTGAGAATACACTAGTCTCGTGAGAAGTTTTGTTTACAGCAAAGACAAACAGTCTCCTTTTGGCTTGTATCGAAATCCTCTGACATTTTTCTTTACAAAATCCTCATTGTGTGATTCTAATTCATGTCTGGTGTTTTGTTGTACTCTCTACTGCGGTTCTGCATTCATCAGTTCTCACTGGAGCTTACGCTATGCCTACGCTCTATGTCATCCACTGGAACTCGGCCGTGTGGAGTACTTTTTATGATAGATAAGGAGAGGACATTTTTTAAAATAACTCCTGACTGTATTTGTCTCAAAGAAGAAAATCATATACACCTAGGATGGCTTGAGAGTGAGTTTATCCTAGGGTAATTTTCACTTCTGGGTGAACTATCCCTTTAAGCAGTCTGTCTCACGATTATTTTAGAGCCATTTTCACATAGTTGATAGAAGTTCAAATTCCATAACTTATCTTTTGTTTTTAAATGGAAGTCATTGGAATGTTTTCAAACGGATTGGCAGTATTTCAGCTGAGCCACTGCTATGGGGGAGGCAGTAGTTTTGCAGCTAGGTTATTATCCACTGAAGTGAGAGACAAAATATTACATCTTTTAGTATCTGCTCTGTTATGCTAGAGTGCATTAGTATACAAATCAGCACGTCTCTGCACTTTAGCGCTCAGCAAATATTCCTGCAGTATTGGGAGTGTTTGAATGTACTTTTTCAACTACTAATTAGTCTTGCCTGCCAGTGACTCAAGTCCTGCACAAACCTCTTCCTGCTCATTTGCTCTAATACTGTTAGATCAGGCTGCTACATCCAGGCAGCAAATATCTGATTATCATGTGGTTGAGAACATGCTATGCACCACAAATACTCACTTCCGATGGCCTACAGATTGCTGTATATATAGTATTATCAGTAAAGCTGTCTTTAGGCCAATTGAATTCAAAAACTGGAGATAACAGCTAAAAGACATTCAAATAGAAATCAGTCAACTTAAAAACTTCACACAGCTACTATATGAAAATGTTTAGAGATGAAGTGTAAACTTTACATTTACATTTTTACTAATATTAATAAATGAATCATTACTCATTGACAAAAACAAAGACCTTTGTATGTCATAGTGCTTTTTTGTGAATCTTAACTTATAATGCCACAGCTTAGTGGGTCCCCACTTACAAAACAGCATTGCATTATTGCATTGCACTGTGTTGTGTTGCTTTTATGGCTCCCAGGAGAATCAGAGCTCTGTAATAGCATTGCCTGCTGGATTATCTATGCTTTTATGCATGAATCACATTTTGGGTAGCACATGATTTCACACCATTATAACAGCATCTGGTACCTTTATTACCTCTTCACCAGCAGGCTGCAATGCAATAACAGCAAGTTACTTGAGTCAGAAGTGTCAACCAACTGAATAAACAGAATGAACTATGCAAAACAGCACAGTGCAAAAGATACTGTCTGATCTACAAATTCTAGGCCTACTTCTTTTTCTCTTAGTGCCTTAATAAAAAGTGACCCAAGTTGGAGTCCCTCCTCGAGGTCCTTTCCAAATTCTGTTTCCCTCTTTCTTTTCCCATTACTTAGTGTCTAGACTTCGTTGTCCTATCTCATTTATAATGCGAATGAAGGAGAGAGGCATCATCAGTTTTGCATTAAGCAGTACCGAGGCTTAGAGCGATATCTCTGAATATGATTCATGAACAGCACAATATCATTCATTTCTGCAGACTACAGAGGTTAACGGTATCATTACAGTGTAACTGAAGGGATCAGATATTAAGGCCTCTGTTGATCTCGGTTTCAAACAAAGGCTTATGTTTGACCTTAAATCCATTCATCATGTGCTATGATTGATCTTATCCCTCATTATAAAACATTTCCATAGTCAAAGGAATGCCTTGTGGCATATCAAACTTTCTTTTAAAAGTAGCATGAATAATACTAATCTTTAATTTCAGTTTCTTCACACTATGGAAATGCTTAAAAATCCACTAAGTTATACCGCTTCTTTGCAGAATTCATCTTAATAAGCGCTGCCACTCTTGAGATTGCCATTTGAGGCAGAAGAGACAGAGGTAATGAGACTGAAGATGTGACCCAGGGTTCTCATCCCCTACTAATCTATTGTGTGCAAATAAAGAGTCCATTACAGATCAATAAATGGAGGGTTAATAGACTGATGGATAGATTAAAGAGCTGAAAGCTGAGGCAGACAGGATCTGTGGTTTGGACTGGCTTCTCATACATTCACACACGCTGAAACTCAAAACCTCTTTAGGATGCTGTGATTGCTTTTACGACATAAAAATGCTCTATAGTCTTTTACTTTGCAGTACTTTGGCTTTCATATTTTACCTTTTTTCTGAACACCTTACAACAATAAAAGTAATAAATGATCATTATTATTACCAGTATTATCATTCACTGTAATGGCAATGATCTATTTTAGTCTTAAAGGATTAGTTTACTTCCAGAATAAAAATTTCCTGATAATTTACTCAGTCCCATGTCATCCAAGATGTTCATTTCTTTCTTTCTTCAATTGAAAAGAAATTAAGGTTTTTGAGGAAAACATTCCAAGATTTTTCTGCATATAGTGGACTTCAATGGAGATCAATGGGTTGAAGGTCCAAATTGCAGTTTCAATGCAGCTTCAAAGTAGCCTAGAATCTAGACGCGCCCCTAGCGGCAGCAAATTACATTTGCTTCCAAGGTCAGTCTAGTTACTCTCAATTCACAATCACGAGTCGGTGGGCGGGCTTAACATGACGACGACTGACCTGCGACCATAAGTTCCGTCAGACATGAATTCCTGGTTCCGTGAATTAAGCGTGGAAAACTGAACAGTATTTATATAATTTTTTACTTTTGATACACAGCCACGTCCATGTGTCCTGAGCAGGAGCTCGTTACATCTGAACGCGCTGTGGTGTAGAATACGCAAACACCGGAAGCGATCTGTGGCGTGTATACGACACTCATTGTTCACACAGTGCACAGAGATTGTGGATATAGCGGCTATTCAAAATGGTAATTACTTGTGCTTGTCCTGGTTGTTCAAACCCATTTAAAGCTAAAAGATTACGTTTGCTTGCGCAAACTCATCCTGGACTTTTTTTTTTACATATTTCCCCTTTCGGTGTTTGCGTATACTACATCAAAGCGCGTTCACATGTGACGAGTCGAATCATAGATATGCTAAACTCGTGCTCATGACAGATGGACGTGGCTGTGTATCAAAGGTAAAAAGAAAATTATATAAATACTGTTCATTTTCTTGCAAAAACCGATCGTTTCGTGTCTTAGGACATCAATGTATCGTCACGAGCCACAGGGTGTAATTTGGATTTGTCTGTGCATGTCTTTGTTTACTTTTAAAGGTTTAGTGCCCATCTATGTCTATTATTTAGCTGACAGACTGCACAGTGCACTGATTTTTGTTAAAAATCTTCGTCGCTCTGACTACGTCACCTAACCGACTACGTCTCTGATTGGTTGTAGCGCTATCCTATTGCGTGGAGAGGAGTTTGAAAGACAACCGTTTATCCCACCCCTCCGGTTGAGCCCTGTCTATGGAGAGTGCCCAGACCCTACATTTATGTGGGTCTGGCTTGCCAGGCTAGCTTCAAAGAGCTCTACACAATCCCAGCCATGCAATAAGGGTCTATCTATCTAGCAAAACAATTGACCATTTTCTAAATAAAAAAAAGTACAAAAAAAATATATACTTTTTAACCACAAGCTCATGCAACTTCACGCATTACGCAATCACATTACAAAGACCACGCGTGATTAGTTCTTCGTCTGTGTACTTTGGCTCAAAATGGTAGGGTAGGGCAAAAAATCCTCTAATTTTCACCTCCAACTTTAAAATCATCCAACATCTTTGTTTTACCTTTTTTTTGTAATAGGCGTTTGACTTTCTTTGCACGTTCGCTTTGTATACACTTTTGAGTGAAAGGATTTGGGTTGGTACTTCTGCCTAATTCATGCATGATTACGTAATACGCAAAGTCATGGATGCAGAGCTAGTGCAAGATGAGCATTTGTGGTAAAAAAAAAAGTATGTATATATATATAGTCAAGCCCAAAATTATTCATACCCCTGGCAAATTCTGACTTAAAGTTACTTTTATTCAACCAGCAAGTTGTTGTTTTTTTTTGACCGGAAATGACACAGGCTTCTTCCAAAAGATAATAAGTCGATGTACAAGAGGCATCACTGTGGAAAAAAATATTTCTCAGCTTTTATTTTCATTTGAACAAAAAGTGGCATGTCCAAAATGTTCATACCCTTTGCAAACTGTCACAGTCTATGGAAAAATCCAAAGTTCTATACCATTACAAATAGTCCAAGCTGTTCTAAAGCATCCTAAATACCCTGAACAACTGTTTTAATCAACTCAACAGTTGAAAAACAGTAGCTTTCTGCTGTTGGTTTGTGGACAGTCATGGCTAAGACAAAGGAGCTAATTGAGGACCTGCGGCTGTGCATTGTGGCTGCTCACAAGTCAGGAAAGGGCTATAAGACCATATCTAAATTCTTGAAGTTCCATTGGCTACAGTGCAAAGTATTATTAAAAAATACAAGCCGTTCCGCACTGTGAAAAATCTCAGAGGACATGGTCTGAAGCCAAAAGTGACACCTGTGCTGGCCAGGAGGATAGAGAGAGAGGTAAAAAGGAATCCAAGGATCACCACCAAGGTCATCCTGATGAATCTGGGCTCTGCTGGTGGCAACATCTCAAGGCAGACAGTCCAACGGACCCTGCACACCGCTGGGTTCCATGGACGCAGACCAAGAAGGACACCACTTCTCCAGATAAGGCACACAAAAGCCCGCTTGGCCTTTGCGAATGCTCATTTGGACAAAGTCATTTGGTTTTATTGTCAGATGAAACAAAAATTGAATTGTTTGGCCACAATGATGTAGTATTCATTGGGCGTAAAAAAGGAGAAACCTTTAAACCTAAGAACACCATCCCCACTGTCAAACATGGTGGTGGGAACCTAATGTTTTTCAGCTGGTGGACAGGGAACCTAATCACAGTAAACAGCACCATGAAAAAGGAGCAATACATCAAAATTCTCAACAACAACATCAGGCAGTCTGCAGAGAAACTTGGCCTTGGGCACCAGCGGACATTTCAGCATGACAACAACCCAAACCGCACAGCAAAAGTGGTGAAGAAATGGTTAGCAGACTTTAAGTCAGAATTTGCCAGGGGTATGAATAATTTCGTGCTTGACTGTATACATTTATTTGTTTAGAAAATCTATCTAGATCGTTTTACTAGATTAGACCCTTATGGCTCGTTTCCACTGAGCGGTACGGGTCAGTACAGTACAGTACAGTACGATATGATTCGGGATGGAACACCCTGATCCAGCTTGCGTTTCCACCACCAACAGTACCCTTACTTGATAGGCATAGTAAGTAGTGATCAACAATAAAGCGCGACAATAGCCGTTTCTCAATACGACATAAAACACAACTCTGCCTCTTTTTGTTGTCAGTTTTAATGAACAATAATGGCCATTATAAAAGTATAAGATGCTTATATAAGAGGAAATAAAGACCAAACAATTCAGTCAAACGTATGCTACAAAGTCAGCACTGTACTACGGTAAAGTTCAAATTAAATATATAAAGTTTTATATAAAGCCAAAAACGATATGACCAGGAACAAATAATAGATTCATAAGACCAACGACTGCCTGTTAGATAGACCCAAAACAAATTGTTTCTCATGTTTAATCACTACAGAGACATCAGAACCAGCAGCAAATGTCAGAAGAACTAACCAAGTTAAGGCTGCTCTAGGCGGATACATGAGCACTGAGTACCCGGTGATCGCCTGGAGCTCATGTCTCCAAAATCAGCATTGCAAATTTTCAAATAGGCACTTTTTGCATTTTGAGTTTGAGTTTTAAAAAACTACATTCTCGCCTGAAAACTACATTTCATGACACAATAATTGTAATATTTAGAAAATTATGTGGGTTTTTGGCCAATGACTGGTAATGTTTCACAAGTCTACAAGAACAGACAAGAACGCATATTGAGAAACAGCTATTACCTGTGTAAAAATATAAAACTATAAAAAACACTTTTATATTTTTTTGTGTTTGCACACTCTGAATTTTTTATTCTGGAAGTAAACTAATCCTTTAAATAAACAAAGATGAGTGGAAGGTGAAGTGGATCTCAGACATAAAGACTAAGTCTTTTAACACACACACATATACAGACCACATCCACATCCCTCCATACTCATACAAATATTTTTCCTATTCTGGTTTAACCCAATTATTTCATTCAGGGCCTAAATATAACTGAGATTTTCCTTTAGTGGTCAATATAAGGGAATTAAAATGACTATACGCTCCAGTTTCTCTCTTGGTGAAGCTAAAACTCGAAGATGAAAAAAGTGTGTCCAATTTCCATTTATCATTCCAGTTAAAATACTTCCTCTCAGGAACAAGAGAAAGTTGTCAAAAGTCATAATTAAATTTAAAATGCCAGGCCCTGGGTAATATTTGCAGAAAAAATTATTAGATAGAGAGAGTATAAGAGAGATATTCAAATTTAAATATGATGTTCAAAGCTAAAGTGACTAATCAACTTTTGTCAAATATGTATAAGAAAGAAAAACATCCACGGAAACACAAAACTAAAGGTCAAAGAAAAAAACACATTTTGTTCTCACACAGTCATGGAATTCTTAGCTCATTTATATGTACATAGTCAATACCTGACATTTGCATGTCATTACTAGTTGAACATGGGGAATATTCTGATTCATTTCTAAATCAGCTTTATACTGTATAATCCACCACATAATTTGCATAAAGCCGCACAGACAAACAAATATCATCCTCAGTTCATTCAGTCGCATTGTTCACCAGAACTGGAGTGCTGATGGGAATCAGGCAGAGAGCCATTTCTGTTATTAAATTCTGAATTTTGCAGCTTCGCAGTGAGGATTTCTAGAACAACCTGCGCTCTAGAGAGGCTTGGGATGTGGTTCAGAGAGGTTCAGAGGTGTAATGGACCCAGGATGAATTGCTTATTAAAACGGCTCTCTAAATTCCATTCTCAATTTCACCGTTCTCATGTAGACTAAACTAGATTGAATATTAAATTGAGTCTCTCTGTCTAATGCTACAGAGATGAGGCGAGAGAGAAGAGGAGAGAAGAAAGGACTTGGTACATCAGTGATCTTATAGCACCGTCTGCAGATCCATGTTTATTACAGTAACTCTAACAGGCACGTGCACACATAGACATCAAAGGGGGCTTGAGCACCTGCCCTTTTTATTCCTGGAGAGAAAGTGCCCTTTTTTCTGGGGTGCTTTTTTTTTTTTTTTTTTTTTTTGAAAAATAATATATATTCCTGTTTGTGCACAGCTTCCCTGTCAAACAAATATATTTATTGAAGAATAGTATATCTAAATATCAGGTCAGGAGTTCTGAAGCAGATTTAACATTACTTATTATTGTAAGAATGACGTGAAGAAAAGAGATTATGCACGAGTATATATACTTTTTTATAGTTTGTACATGTGTAGTCTGTTCTGAAATAGCTGCCGATAATGTCATGTAAAAAAAATCGTAAATCTATCGTAAAGGAGAGGGCTCCTGCAGGTCCTTAAAAACTCCTCAATTTAGTTGTATCAAATTTAAGGCCATAAAAAGTTTTTTAAATGTTAAATTAAATAGTATATGAAAAGACTTAATCATAATTTAGTTGGTCTTACATTGGAGACGGAAAGACGATAATCGCAATAGGGCTGGATTAAACTTCAGAAGGCAATGATGTCATTGAATAAATATGCACGCTGCACATTTCAAAGTCAAAACGCGGCACTGATGTCTTAATATGAATGTATCTGAGGGGAGCCGACTGTCCTCAGTGTCGTTGGCATTTTCATTTCACATTATGATAAAACAGCGTCAATGCTGCTTTGTGTTCAGCCGTTCCCATGGAGACCGTAGTATTTCAGCGCTCCTAAAGCGCCCCCTTGTGATAGAGAATTAATTTATTTCCACATTTTTCAGCTCTTTATGGTCAAATTATTGCAATTATCGACCTAGTTTTTATGCAGAACTGCTTCACAGCATTGGCTGCTAGAAGCCTCTGTGATAATACGTGTATCACCAAGGATTGTGTCACAATATACAGTACAGTATTGCTGTACTGATGTTTTGAGCACAGCCCTATTTAGAGAGCCCCTTTTATTGTGATACAAATATTACTAATTCTATTGTTTGAGTCCTGAACTAAACATAAATGCAAATTAAAACTTTGAATAATGCATTATTTGTCTTATTAATGACATTGTTACTTATTACGTAAGTAACTGGATGCCTACGATGAGGTGATGGACCCGAGGGGCTCTTAAATGCCTTGTTCAAGGTGCCCTTTTTATACTTTGAGCACCTGCCCCTTTAAAGGTCTCTGCACGGCCCTGAACTCTAACATACCTCGCTTGCCTTTTCTGGCCACGTACACACTGCAGCTAAATATATTGTCACTATTCTTCTGAGTGCTTAATCCCATGAGTGACAACCACATTGTAGGATCAACCAAATGTTAACACAAGTAACACTGTTAGTTTATCGCCTCTCTTGACATTAGTTTACAGTAGTGAAGAAGAAAAGACTGTTCATGTGTCGATTGATCTAATAAGGCAATACAGTGATCTGTCAAGACATATTAAAGAGCCACAAAATGTTATTTATTGTTTGAATTTCTTAAAAAATGCCAACATTTTAAAGGTCAGAAAACATTGTAATTTTCTCAGAATATATGTTTTCTAAAGCTGCACAGGTATATCACATATTAGTATTAAAAACTTTATATTTTGAACACTCAATTGAGAATGTACACATAACGTATCAATTGGTTGTGGTTTGGAGACGCTTGTTGGTCCAAATAAAGAAGGTACGGACTTATCTTTGATAAACTAAAACTTTTAGCGAATCCGGCGTTAAACTCTTCAAGATTAGAGAAGCAGTCCTCTGTAAAATCTTGAAAGCTTCAAAGGGCTCTAAATGACCCCAGCCCAGGAAGAAGGGTCTTATCTAGCGAAACGATTATTTTTATTTTCTAAAAACATTTAACAACTTATATACTTTTTAATCTTAAAGGAACACTCCACTTTTTTTTGGAAATAGGCTCATTCTCCAACTCCCCCCGAGTTAATAAGTTGATTTTTACCGTTCTGAAATCCATTCAGCCGTTCTCCTGTTCTGGCGATATCACTTTTAGCATAGCTTAGCATAGATCATTGAATCCTATTAGACAGGGAGCGTTCCTCGTTGGAAGTTACCTAGCTGGGAACTAATTTCAGGCACTGCGTGATATTACTGTGCCTGCTGCGTCCATATTACAGCAGCAAACTTCCTTGACTATTACGCCAGATGGGAGTGTAGTTCCTAATCTTATCGGCCTAGAAAATCGCATTTTTACATTTTCCGCCGGTCTTAGTACACAATCTAATTACAGAAGAGTCAAGTTTTAAATAGGACAAATACCGAAACTCGTTGGTCATTTTTGAATGCGATGCTATTGGTCTAATAGGATTCATGCTAAGCTATGCTAAAAGTGATATCGCCAGAACAAGAGAACGGCTGAATGGATTTCAAAACGTAAAAATCAACTTATTAACTCGGGGGGAGTTGGAGAATTAGGCTCAATCCCAATTCTACCCCTTACCCCTACACTTAGCCCTACCCCTCCGTTTGGCGCGTTCACGTGAAGGGGTAGGGGTGTCTCATTTCTCTTTTGGTTGGAGGGGTAGGGGTAAGGGGAAGGGCCAGATAGCCCTCCAAACGAAGATTTTTCAGGACCTCACTTAAAACGAAGGGCTAAGAGAAATTTCCAACATGGCTGCTCACTCGAGCAAGCAGACTCGTAAATATAAGTAATTTTTGCCTTTAATACGGATTTTCATGACAATGTTTCATTATATGTATATTACCTTCAATCTTGTGTTTGTGTTTATGGTGTTGTTTTGTAAATAAACGTTTGCAAAAAAATCGCTAAAGTTTGCTAGCAGATAGCACTGATTGCACGATATTACAAAATATATTTTTATGTCACATACACTTGACTGCATGTTAGAAACATGAAAGACCAGTGGCACGGCAATTTGCAACGGTGGTGTAGTGGATGGTGTACGCAGGTAACGTATACGGTGTATACACACTTCCACTTTTTAAATCCCCTCTGATGCGCATTATTCATTGTCCTGCATTCGCCAAAATCATGGCAGTCCACCACATCCAGTCATGTGAATAAATGTAAATATTCGCTCAAAACACCCAATAAAGGCAGTGATGATGCAGTCAGGACCGTGGAGCCGGCTTGCTTTGAAATGTATTTGATGATTGCGCCTAATGCACCTGCGCCCGATACGTCTACCGCACCAGTAATTTAAATCAGTACATAATAATAAAAACGATACCTTACAAATAAAAAGAAGCTGATTTTTACGATCAGCAATTTCTTAAACCAGTGAACCCCTGTAAACATTTTAGTCCAAGGATCCAGAAAACGAACGCGTTCAAATAGAAAGTTGAAAACGAAATTCACAAATGAAGCATATATACTTCTCCAGGCACCACTACGCTGATTAGCAATTTGCCGCGCATGTGATAATGCGTTGTTTGTTTTGCTTACGGCCACATGTGAATGAACGGTGCGTACACCGTACATTTGTACTTTTTGCAACATGACAACATTTTGACATCTTGGAATGAGTGATAAACATCTGCGCATGTCCTCTGACGTAACATTAGGAACTAGCGACAACCTATGATGACGTATCACAGTGTTGTAGTGGTGTCCCATTTTTTAGGGGAAATATTTTAGCCCTTCCCCTTTACACTTTGTTTCAAGGGACAAGGGGAAGGGGCGAGGGGTAGGCGAAGGGGTAGAAAATAGAATTGGGATTGGGCCTTAGCCTATTTCCCCAAAAAATTGAGTGTTTTTTTAAACGCTTATCTTGCCGAGCTAGACAAGATGAGCATTTGAGGTTAAAAAAAAGTATATAAATAGTTTTTTTTTTTTTTTTTTTTAGAAAATAGCCCATCGTTTTGCTAGATAAGACCCTTCTTTCCTCGGCTGTGATCATTTAGAGCCCTTTGAAGCTGCATTTTGGAAGTTCAAACTCCGGGGCACCATAGCAGTTCATTATATGGAGAGAAATCCTGAAATGTTTTACTCAAGAAACATAATTTCCTTACGACTGAAGAAAGACATGAACATCTTGGATGACAAGAGGGTGAGTACATTATCTGTAAATTTTTGTTCTGAAAGTGAACTACTCCTAAAGGTGATTTAGAATAAACTCTCTTTTGAGACCTTGTTTCATACCAGAAGTAACCTGCTCTGTCTCGTCTGTCGGCGTGTTGTCAGTTTCCTCTTTGCTCCGTGATGTATTTTTTTGGGGAATGACTCTTAAAATCTGTACACAGAATTATAATTTTAAGTGAAAACCCTAATTCATGCTACGCAACACTCTTTCTAACTGGAATTTAAGTCACTGTGAGTCTCACAGATTTTGTGCAATAAATTTAAGATGGGCAGTAGCAACATTTCTATTTACACCCACACAAATATGTCTCCCCAGTGCTCTGAGAAAACATGAGATTCAGGCTGAACAGATATAAACTGATGACTACAAAGACAGACAGACAGACATAAGGTTAGAAAGAAAGAAACCACTCCTTCTCTGAATCAATAAGTCTCTTTTTAACAACCATGGGGTTTTTATTAAATAGTATAGACGAGGACAGGCAGCTGTATATCTTTAATGGTACAGTGCACAGCATAAATGAGTACACCCCCTCTTAATATATATAAAAGAAGTATTTTCTTAATGATCACTAATAAAATTCATGGAAAGATGGCAATATTTAAATGTATTAAACATATACTTAATAAAAACAACAAAATATATGCCAATATTTCCTGTAATATAAGTAAATTAGCCAATTTTGTTTAAATAATGGATTGCAGAAATGAGTACACCCTACATGCAATTCAGCAAATGTATAATATTCTAGTACTAAATATGTCCTCCAGAATATTAAGTATACTGCTCTGTCCCTTCTTGGCACTGAGTATATAAGTTCATGGCAAATTTTCACATCTGTCCTGTTTAACTCATGGAAGATGACCTCCTTAAATGCCCTGGTCTTTAATGGGGAGTTTTGCTTAGCTCGTCTCTACAGAATCCCCCACAGCTGCTCAAGAGTGTTAATACTGAGTGAAATACATTGTCCACTGAAGGATTTTCACCTTGGGAGAATAAATATCCTCATTGTCATGCTGAAAAAATGCCCAATAATGCAGGGAATGAGGGGAGGGTAGCATCTGCAGTTTCAGTTTTTTTGTATTCCATCACACAGTAGTGTGTGAATTCATGACAGCACTGATAAAGCACAGCTCCCTCACACCTTCAGCACTCATACATCCCTGTAGAAGAGCTTTACTACCACTGAACGCCACTGTAGGTACCAGGCACTTCTCGCTGTACTCCTCCTGTAGCAACACCAGAACATTTTGGATGCTTTTGGATCCGAAATGATTGACTTGGTTCCTTGACACCAGAGTATGGATTCCCAGAAGTCTATATTTTGTAAATATGGGCCTTGGAAGAGGTTAAATGAGTTTACTGTGCTTTGGCTACAGTAGGTAATTCTAGTGGTGACAATAACCATGCATGTCACTTCTGCAGGCTGCTTCATACTCTGTGAGATAAAGTGTCACTCTTTTCATAGCTTTTGCCGGCTCTGATACTCTTACATGGTATTTCTCCGCCTCATTTTGTAGCAAAAATTCACTCATCATTAAATGAAAATTTAAAGTGAAGACCTGGTTATTTCATGAGCCTTGTCACAAGTCCATTGTTTTTGAATGTCAGTGCTACTTCTGCTATATTTTCACCCTTAAAACAATAATTTGGTATTCCTCTTGTACCACTGTCCTCTTTTCTGCTAAGAAATAAGTCACCTGGCACTTCTCTCCCAAGTGGTTTCATTGTTGACAGCATTAAGTCTGTGTATGATTCAGTAGGCTATAAAACGCCTTTAACTGTCAGGAAATTACTTGTTTTAAAAAAAGTTTTGGTTCAGTATACTTACCGGTTGAGCAAAAATAGCTTTAAACCTACACTTTTGTTTTCTTTTTTTAGTTTTATTTAGTAACTTTCAGGAAGGTGTACTCATTTTTGCAACACAACATTTTATCACTTTGACAGGAAAACCTTAATTTGCTAAATAATTTTGGCATTCTTCTTTGGTAATTGATCACGCAGGCCTGTTGGAACATTATATCTCCAAAGAATCCTAATATGTCTTTCAGGTGAAGAGTAATTGCTCAATTTGTTAAGTTTTAGAGGGGGTGTACTCATTTATGCTGTGCACTGTATATTGCTAAAGAAGTGCATTGGTACCAAGGTCATGGATTTGATTCGCAAAAAGTGGAAACCGATAAAATGATACATTTGGATGATAAATGTATAGAATTGAAATAATAATTATAAGAAATTATGTTTTTTGAGGAAAGCATATATAGATTTTTCTCTATATAGTTGACTTCAATGGGGATCAGCGGGTTGAAGGTCCAAATTGCAGATTCAATGCTGCTTCAAAGGGCTCTACATGATCCCAGCCAAGGAATACGTCTTTAGTCTACAATTTCACACATTACCTAATTACATTGGAAAGGTACAAGGTACATTGGAAAGGTAATGCGAGTTACGTTATCAGGAATTTTTTTCAAGTTACTAGTAAAGTAATGCATTACTTTTTAATTTACAAGAAAATATCTGAGTTGTTTTTTCAAATAAGTAACGCCAGTTACTTTGTTTTCCCATTTATTGACTGACAAGTCTCCTGTCCCCATGTTGAGAGAAATCGGAAGTACAGAGGGCATTCTGTGTGCTGTTTAAACGTGTTACTGTAATTCTAGACTAAATGTGAACATGCATTAATTCACTCGCAAAAAAAAAAAACATATTTATTATTCATCAAAATGAATTAAAACTGTTAAATGCAAACTCAGAAAATGACGCAAATCTGCAATAATTAAATATTCTAAATAACACAAATCTTCTTTAAGTATTTAATCCCATTTTATTAACCAGTGTCTTTGCTGCTGACCTTTGATGATCCAGTTTAACCATGCTAATAAGCAAAAATGACTTTAAATTAACTAACTTTTGTGGTTCATTGTTTCTTTTATTGCTGAAGAGTGTTGAACCACCTATTCTGTGAATGTCTTGTGCCAATTCAGAGATGAAGCTTCTTGTTGAGTCTGTCTTTTACCCAAAGCATTGATTGTTTGAAAGTAAAGTGCAATAATGACTACTTTAAGCATGCTAAATGAGATACAGTATATAATGAGTATAACAAGGAACATTTCTGGTTTGTTCTCAAAAGGAATATTGAATTGGGTATTGAGTCTCACAGATGGGGCTGTGGGATACTAGAAAGCCTTTAATTGTCATTTGTTACCTACAACGCTTCCTCATTTGTGTCACTGTGGACAATATCACTATTATGCATGCAGTGTGAATGTGCGTTTGTGTATGTGTAAGCCCAGAGTTTGTGTTTCAACTGCAAACAGAGTCGGAGCCTTCAAGCCACGGAACATGATATACAAGCTCTCCTTAACATACACAAACACATTAACATGCCACCCCACCCAAAATCCAGTCAAAACAGCCCCAAACCTCACATACAGGAACACGCATGTGAGAAACAACAGGTAAGGCTAAATTCTACCAGTGTGAGTTCTCCTCACAACCTTACTCGCTCTTTCTTTGGGCCAGAGGACTGTTTGTCCCATCCTTGCACTGCAGTTCATCTCGCACAGCCACATACAAATGTCTCTTGAACTCTTAGTGATGGACACCTGCGGCACTAGCAAATCAGCATTCAACATATCACTCCCCTCACACAGCACATGTCTGTTCTGAGTGTGCTACCCAGCATGCTTTGTGCAAAGAAGGGGAATAAGGACTCCTCTGTCCACACAGGAAACAAGCATATGAAACATGCCAGCAGAGACCACACTAGCCATTCAGAGAGCTGTACTGAATGATGCTGCAGAGGTGAAAGCGAGCAGCAAAATATCAACACAAATTAAAACAGAGCAGCAACTCCCTATATTATACATTATCTGATGATTAGCAGACTCATATTCATACGAATCTCCAGACGCTGACAAAATAAACAGCAGCGTATCCACAGAAAAGAGAGGCAGCTAAATGAATGCTAATTCTATGAATGCTAATTTTACTATATCACTGTTTTCAGATTTTCTTGCTGAATTTCTTGCTGTTGCTGAAAGAAAATCTTGTCTTTTTTGAAGATTTCTGTTTGAAAGCAGATGGAAACTGCGTACTTGTACACCACTTAATTTGTAACATCAATTTGGGGCTAATTTGCTAATGGAAGCCTCATTCGCTATGAGTTTCCCTCATGAGTTTTAAATGAATAAATAAGCTCTGTGGTTAATACTGCTTGAAGGGAGTTTTACATTTTGTTATACAACATTAATTTAACCCAAAACTTTACCATTCAATTTGAAAACACTGTCTGCTTTAAAAAGTAGGTCGTATGGTATTTTCTAAGGTCAGAAAACATTGTATTTTTTCAGAATACACATTTAATATTAGTAATTTCTCAATGATTTCAAAACGGTTTGTTCGTATCAGATTTGTCTGTAAACCCCTCCCTTCCATAAGCCTACTCTGCTCTGATTGGTCAGCTAGTCAAGTCTGTTGTGATTGGTCTTTCCGTATACAATGCAAACAAATCGTGTCCACAGTAAAAGTTTAGCTGCTAACTGTAAAAACTTCACGAAACAATAATGGTGAATACGTTAGCCGAGTGCTAATGTGACAGTTTGTAAACCAAAATATGTCTACTGTTGTCTTAAGAATGACAAACAAAAGACACTCCATGTTATTTTTGCCACTTTTTAGGCCTTGAACAGATAAATACACACTTGTATGTGTCAAAATCCCCATCTTTGCAAGTATCCTGGTAAACAGTAATTTAGGTCTTAAAGGAACACTCCACTTTTTTTGGAAATAGGCTCATTCTCCAACTCCCCCCTAGTTAATAAGTTGATTTTTACCGTTTTGAAATCCATTCAGCCGTTCTCCTGTTCTGGCGATATCAATTTTAGCATAGCTTAGCATAGATCATTGAATCCTATTAGACCAATAGCATCGCGTTCAAAAATGACCAACGAGTTTCCATATTTGTTGTATTTAAAACTTGACTCTTCTGTAGTTCTATCGTGTACTAAGACCGGTGGAAATGCAAAGCTGCGAGTTTCTAGGCTGATAAGATTAGGAACTACACTCCCATTCCGGCGTAATAGTCAAGGAAGTTTGCTGCCGTAATATGGCCGAAGCAGGCGGAGTATTAACAGAAATGAGTTCCCAGCTAGTTTAGCATTTGCACATGTGCTGCGTGGTATTACTGCTCCTGCTTCAGCCTTATTACGGCAGCAAACTTCCTTGACTATTACGCCGGAATGGGAGTGTAGTTCCTAATCTTAGCATAGAAAATTGAAGCTTTGCATTTCCACCGGTCTTAGTACACGATATAACTACAGAAGAGTCAAGTTTTAAATAGGACAAATATGGAAACTCGTTGGTCATTTTTGAACGTGATGCTATTGGTCTAATAGGATTCAATGATCTATGCTAAGCTATGCTAAAAGTGATATCGCCAGAACAGGAGAACGGCTGAATGGATTTCAAAACGGTAAAACTCAACTTATTAACTCGGGGGGAGTTGGAGAATGAGCCTATTTTCAAAAAAAAATGGAGTGTTCCTTTAAGTAAAAGCAAATAGCTGAGAAATAAAATAGATGTGTAATGATATATTGGATCCGGGCAGCTCTTAAAGTGGTAGCAGTCTTATATTCCTGCTGTCTGCCATTCATGTTAATCAGACACCAAAAGACAGAAAATCTCTCACTGCTCTTGACTAAATCATTTTTGTAACTTTAATAAGAAGAAATATATATTTAATTTACACAGTAATGTTTACTGTTTACTTTTCTTCAGGGAGTTTGAGTTTTTGTTGTTGTTGTTGTTACTGTTGTTAATTTAGGCTAGTATTAGTTTTTTGTAATACTGACACTGGTGACAAGAATTATGACATTTTTATGATATCAAAAATTTGATATAAAGATCTTATTTAAGTAAAAATAACTATATTGTGATATATATATATAAATATATTATATGAGGTTAAAAAGCATATCAATTGTAATTTTTTTTAGAAATGAACCAATCGTTTCACTAGATAAGACCCTTCTTTCTCGTCTGGGAATGTTTAAAGCCCTTTAAAGCTGCATTTAAACTGCATTTTAGAAGTTTAAACTCATGGGCACCATAGAAGTCCTCTCTATGGAGAACATTCCAGATTTTTTTCCTCAAACAACATCATTTCTTTATGACTGAAAAAAAGAAAGACATGGAGATCTTGGATGACAAGGGGGTGAGTAAATTATACAGTGCCCTCTACTAAAATTGGCACCATTGGTAAATATGAGCAAAGGTGGATGTGAAAATAAATCTGCATAATTTATCCTTTTGATCTTTCATTCAAAGAATTCACAATATTCTAACCTGTCATTGAAGTAAAACAATAGAACCTGCGGGTGAAATCTATTATTATTATTATCTATTAATCTATTATTGGCACCCAATTATTGCAACGTCCTTTTCCCAAGATGAGTTTGGAGAATACCTGACCAGAGATCAGAGACCATTCCTTCATACAAAATCTCTCTAGATTCTCCAGAATCTCTCTCTTCCCAGCTTCATGTTGGTGCTTCTTCTCTTCAGTTTCTATACAGGGTTCAGGCCAGGGAACTGGGAAGGCCATGGTAGAAGCTTCATTCTGTGCTCAGTGACACCATTTTGTGTTGATTTTGATGTTTGTTTTGGATCATCGTCCTGCTGGAAGATGCAACCATGGTCCATTATAAGATTTCCAACAGAGGCAGTCAGGTTTTTTTTCTGCTGGTATTTGATAGAATCCATGAAGCCATGTATCTAAACAAGACGTCCAGGACCTCCGGCAGAAAAATAGGCCCACAACATTAAAGACCCAGCAGTAGTTTTAACCGTGGGCATGGGGTACTTTTTTATCTCTGTCTGTACCAAAATCATCTGGAGGATTAGCTGCCAAAAAGCTCATTTTTAGTTTCCACTTTGTATTTTGTGAAGATCAACAAACTTGTTCTGCACATCAGAACTACATTCTTTGGTTTTACTTCTTGTGATGGATGATTAAGGGAATTTGGCCTTTGTGTTCCTCATATATATAATCATGTGGAACAGAAAGTAATGGCTGGACAATTTTGTACTCCTAGCCACCCTGGTGTGCTAAAAAATGTAATATTAATGGGAATATACTTCAGAGACATTTTACTTAGACAAATTTCTTTGGGTGCCAATAACTGCCAACGTCAACTCATTTCATAATGAGATTTCCCCCAGTTTCCATCATTTTACTTCAATGAAAGGTTAGAATTTTGTGATTTTTTTCGGATGAAAGATCTAAAGGATAAACGATGCAGATTTTTTTTTACAGTCACATTTGCTCATATTTACCAAGGGTGCCAATATCAGTGGAGGGCACTGTATGTAAATTTTTGTTCTGGAAGTGAACTCCTTTAACGTGAAATAAAATTACTCTAAATATAATCGATAGTGGTAACAACAGCAAACCTGAGACTAAAACATGTTGTTCAGTATGGAGAAGTTTAGTAGCTGACAAATACTTTGAAATGGCTGCCAGTCGTGCCAGATGAAATTAATAAAACTTGAAGGGAATTTTAATTTGCCCAAACATGAAATTCGCAAATACTCCAAGTACACTTCTGTACACTTTTTTATTAATCGTAATGCAGGCAGGGAGAACTACAGCAACAGATCTTATACCTCTCACCTTTTATCACCAACACATATCTAAAATGGAATTACACAAATAACACTTGTGCTTCAGTTCCCTTTAACACGCTTTTTCTCACAGTGCACACAGCGTGCGTTTCTGTATAAACAGTAGCAAAGAACGCAGGGGCCACGTTGTCTTGAAAATGCACGTTCAAGGAACCACTTGTATTTTCTACTGCACTTCATTTTACTCAAGTCCACCATCCAATTTTCAAACATTTTTTTAAGTTCAGAGAGGCACGTCCATCATTCGTATTCCATGCAGAACCTCTTTCTCTCCTTAACAGTGGTGCACAACAAGCTTTGAGAAACTTTTTACATTTGAAGGTGAACAAGAACAGTAGGGAAGTTTTGTAACTGTAACTCGATTGATATTCACAGTACGAGACTGTGGTGTTCTGGATGATGCAAGAGAATTTGACTGTGGCAGGTTTGATTATATTAAAAAGTGTTTTGAGGTAGGGCTGGGCGATTAATCGAAAAGTAATCGAAATCGACATTCAGAACCTATAATCGATCAAATTTTTCAAGGTCAATTTTTTCAATTACTTTCCCTTTAAAAACATTACTGCGTGTGGAGTCAGGTGACCCCGCTCCGTTACGTTACGTTATTCCTCCGACATGTCGATGGAGAGCTTAAGCAGTATTTATACAGTAAAAAGTATTTACAGGATAGAGTAATTTTATTTAGAAGAGATACTGCTTATTTTCTACTTTTAATATTTATTATTATTTTATAAATCATTTATTTTGTTTCCAAAAGTGCAAGTTATTTATTTTCACTAATTTAGGAAAAATGTGACTTTTCGTTTTAAGCAATGTGTGCTTTAATTTCAGTTGTTCAACACTGATGTTCAATAAATAATCATACATAGTAGATAGTGTGTGCACCCTTCATTCAAAAATCTCTCACTTGTAATATGTGAGCATATTTACTGTACAAAACTTGTCAGTGAACTATGAGGGCAAAAAAATAAATATTATTTAAATATAATTAAATATAATTTTATTAATGAATAAAATAATCGTTCATTAATCGTAATCGGGTTAAAATGTTCAATTAATCGAGATTTTGATTTTAGGCCAAATCGCCCAGCCCTATTTTGAGGACACATGGACACACACACACCATTTCATTCTCTTTCTTTATCCCTTTCTCTCCTCTTTATATCTCACTGGTAAACTCACACACACACAAGCTACCATTGGTATTTAGGGCAGCCAACATCCTCTAGTAGGAAGCTATCCTCTGTGTGTGTGACATATAAGGCATATTTCTGGGGCACTCCACCCTGTTCCCACCGGGAGTTTCGCACACACACCAGTACTCGCGCAGAACATGGGTGGCTGGCATTCAGGAGTGAAAAATCTAGCAAACGACAGATGAAACTCAAATAGAACACGTCACGTCAACCATCCACATACACACTTTATATTAGGCACTTACTTCAACTTGTCTGCAAATCTCTGACATCTCTGCCTGTGTTAATGTCAGTTCAGTTTGAAGTCAAATTCACAATTTTTTAATTCATTTTCATCAGTGCATTCTAGGGTATTAGTACATACACATTACATATCAGGGATCAGTAAAATTGTAACTCTTTTAAATGCAGTCTCTTATGCTCTCTGGCTACATTTATTTGTTAAAAATACAGTAAAAACAGTAATATTGTGAAATATTATTGTAATTTAAAGTAGCTGTGTTCTATTTGAATACATTTCAAAACCTGTGATGACAAAGCTGAATTTTCAGCAGCTATTACTCCATAACTCCAGTATTCAGTGTCACGCGATCTTTCAGAAATCATTCTAATACAATGATTTCCTGCTCAAGAAGCATGTCTTATTATAATCAGTGTTGGAAAGAGTTAAATATGCTAGTTGATCTTTGCTGAATGTAAGTATTCATATTTTTACATAACAATGACACAAAAAAATCGTACTGAACCCAAACGATAGCGTGCAGCAATATGATGCAGCTTGTATACATGAACATTACCACTATTAATCTTGCAGGAAATTATGTCATCTGCATAGATGCTTTAGATAAAGGCCTTGCCAGCATTTGCGTGTGATGTCAGCACAATTCTGACTTGCAAAGGATGTATGTCTTTCAAGGACAACAGCAATACAGTATAAGTTCCACTGATATTTAGACAAAGATTAGGCCTCAAAAATCTCAAAGAGAATCTAACCAAACATTAAAACACCACATTATTCCAGAACACTGGTTGCCACCTAAGATCATGCAAATGAACGACAACTGGCGATGATTAATATAGCCATCTTGACGCATTTCACAGTGGTGAGTCTATCACCATACCAATAAGAGAAAAGGAATGATGGTCAGCATATTTCCCCTTACCAGACTCATCCATTCATCATGCAGGTTATTTACTACTGCGACTGGCCCATGCCCCACATACTGAGAAGATGCGAGAGCCGAAACAGATTGTAGCCTCTGTGCTTTGATTAACAGCGCTAGCCTTGGAGGGAGAGAGTTATGAGAATATATGACGGTTGGCACACACTTCATAACCTACTTCTACAACAGTCTGTGAATCTAACAAACTTCAAAGGAAATAGCCTGGGTCACACTTCTCATTACAGTGTAATCGCAGGAGTAAGTTCTGAGTAATACTAAAGAATAACATGATGAAACTGGTGTTTGCTCATAGACATTTGTTTTCTGACTCAACTAGGTGATCAAAAACCAGTAAAACTTTACAGGGTTCAATATTAGTTAACTACATTAGCTGCCATTAACAAATAATGAAAAATCTTTCTGTCAAAAGTTTACACACACATTGCAGAATCTGCTAAATGTTATTTTACCAAAATAAGAGGGATCATACAAAATGCATGTTATTTTTCATTTAGTACTGACCTGAATTTTTGTATAGTGATAGTTATAGTGATGTGTATTTGAACCCTTTCCAACAATGGCTGTATAATTTTGAGATCCATCTTTTCACACTGAGGACAATTGAGGAACTATTACAGAAGGTTCAAACACTCACTGTTGCTTCAGAAGGAAAAACGATGCATTAAGAGCTGGGGGTGAAAATTTTGAACAGAATGAAGATGTGTACTTTTTTCTTATTTTGCCTAAATATCTTATTTTTTTTATTTGGTACTGCCATTCAGAAGCTACAGAAGATAATTACATGTTTCTTAAAAAACAAAATAAGTTAAATTTACCCCGATCTTCAAATTCAAAAAGTTAACAACAGGTAACAAAGTATTTAGAATCAAGTGTATGTATGTTTTTGAACGGGGTCATTTTTGTAACTTCAACTATTATTTTCTCTTATGAGCTATATGTAAACATCTTTTATGTGAAATATCTAATTCAGGTCAGTACTAAAAATAAAAAAAATAAAAATAACATGCATTTTGCATGATCCCTCTTATTTTGGTAAAATAGTTAACATTTTGCTGATTATGCAAGGTGTATGTACACTTTTGACTTCAACTGTAAGTTTGTAATTTAATATATAATAGCTGATCTTAAAATTGTACACCCCACCTCCAATATTCATATTAGAGGACAAACAGATTTTCCACAGGCTGATTTAGGGACTAAATGTAATATTTTACAAATCAACCAGTCCTGAATATCTGAGACAATAAAAACAGGAAAACGCAAAAATAAGTAAATAAATACATTTTTACAATAATTTATATAGCTATATATCTATCTACATCATAATAAAAATTATATAAAATACTGACAAGTTTAGTAAACATTAAAATAATTTTAATTAACTGTGAAAATATATCAGTTTATTATACACAACTTAAATTAGCCTACTTATTAAAAACACCTTTTCTGTTTGTTGTTTCACTACTAAAACTAGTGTTGTAATGCTTTTCCAACCAACACCACAACATACACAAAATATAAATATATAAAAATACAATCCTGAATAAAAATGTGACCCTGGACCACAAAACCAGTCATAAGTAGCACAGGTATATTTGTAGCAATAGCCAACAATACACTGCATGGATCAAAATGATCATTTTTTTCTTTTATGCCAAAAATCATAAGGATATTAAGTAGAGATCATGTTCCATTAAGATATTTTGTAAATTTCCTATAATGTAAATATATCAAAACTTATAATATGCATTGCTAAGAACTTCTTTTGGACAACTTTAAAGGTGATTTTCTCCCTATTTTGATATTTATGCATCCTAAGTTTCCAGATTTTCAAATATTTGTATCTCTCTAACACACCATACATCAATGGAAAGCTTATTTATTCAGCTTTCAGATAATGTATCCTCATGCCTGGTTTTGTGGTCCAGGGTAACATTTTATTATACACAACTTAAATAATTCATGGAAAACTCGATCATCAATGTTTTCTGCTTGTTGTTTCACTACTTAAACTAGTGTTTTAAACTAGTGTGAGCATAAGTGAAAAATATAGCATTAATCCTTAATAAAAACTCATATGTAATCCCTATTTAATAAATCATACTTTTTATTAACATCTACATAACATGAGCTCTGCCCTAAACGTTAATTTAGTAAATGAAAGTACAGTTTCTAAGTGGATTGAGGCTGGATGATCAGGGTCATTGTAGATGTACACAGGTATCCTGGAGGCAGATGCACTAGTGGGACAGGTGTGTTGCATCTCTGACGACACTTTCAACGTCCGCTGGGAAACACTTACAATGATCCAGCTCTTATGTTTCAGCTTATTATAGAGTTTAAACCAGATTGAGTTGCTGTATAAGTTTACAACCTGTACAACAAGTTTGTCCGTTATGTGACTGAAATCAATGACAGCGATTCCGGTCCCTCTCGAACACGTTAACGGGCTTTTGTTTCGAAACTGCGCTCTTTTCTCTCGGACAACATGATTAAGCTTCGTAAAACATGCTTATTTAACACTGAACATACTGAAAACGCAATTTGTAAATCTTAACAATAGACAGCATCACAATAGAGTAGCCTAACCTATAGGGAACTGCAAAATATAAAAGCTTACCGTGCATATCGCGAAAGAGAACGACACAGTGTTATTGTGATTTCATAAAAACAGCGCCAGGGAAAGCGGGAATATCCTTGGATAACTGGCGATGTGTGGTTTTGGTATCCAGGTGAAGGATCGGCTGTACCTGCTCACTGCAGATCGCTGACTGCGGCGTCGTTTCACTATCCACAAGTGATAGGGTTGACGTCACTGACAACAGCAGGATGGGCGGAGCTTCGCGCGGTCGCTCTCCGTAGCGGTGCACAGATGTGCACGAGGATTAGTGAGAGCGCCTCCAGATGAGCTCGGACAAAATACCATGTCACTAAAATAATTTGACAAGTTCACGCTGTGGATTATAAATATCGAGCAGAAGGTCTGAACTGAAATAGAACGGCTGGACATTAGAAGTCCCTAATATGAAAATCTGTGCACTCCTTTGTTTCAGTGGACAGTTGACAATTGATAGAGAGATGTTCATTGAGCAGCCGTTTTAAAGATGTTTCGAATTTTGTACTAAACACTCTGCTGAGAAGCATGCTAAAACAACAAAAATTGTCTGCTGGTGACATCCCAGCCTGGGTTTAGGTAGGCTTTGGGCTATGAAGTGGCCAGAACCACTCTAAAGCCATCTTGTGTTGGTTTAAGTTGTTTTATTCAGCTATTACACTATTTTAAAAATATTTAAATATTTTAACTAGACTACATGTACTGAACATATACTTATATACTAAAAAATTTAATTAATAAGCTTTTTTATTGATGTATGGTTTGTTAGGATTGGACAATATTTGGCCAATATACAACTCTTTGAAAATCTGAAATCTGAGTGTGCAAAAAAATCTAAATATTGAGAAAAATGCTTTTAAAGTTGCCCAATAGAAGTTCTTAGCAATGCATATTACTAATCAAAAATTGAGTTCTGACAAATTTACCATAAGACATTTACAAAATATCTTCATTAAACATGATCTTTACTTAATATCCTAAAGATACTTGGCATAAAAGAAAATGTGATCATTTTGACCTATAATGTATTTCTGGCTACAAATGCATGTGCTACTTAAGATTGGTTTTGTGGTTCAGGGTCACATATAAGTCTCAGTTTCTCAATGAACATTATTCCATTCCATGTAGAAAGCATGTTTTTCCCTATGTACACCATTTGAAAGGAAAAAATGTCTCTTATGCTCACAAAGGCTCCGCTCATTTGATCAAAATATTATAACAGTTTCCTATTTTAATAGATGTAATGTTTTTTTTTTCAGGATTCTTTGATGAATAGAAACCTCAAAATCAGCATTTATTTGAAGTCAAAATCTTATGTAACATTATAAACGTGGCTTACTGTCACTTTTCATCAATGTAATGCATCCTTGAGGATTAATCTCTTTCAAAAAAGAAGTTTTACTAATCCCACATTTTGAATGTTAGTGTAATGTCTTTTCAGACTGTGAACAACTGCAGAATTACACTACATGAAACTACTTTGATCAATTTCATTACTTTAAATATGGAAGTAAGGTCAAAAAAAATTATTTAGGATATTTTATTTGCTATTCAGATATCTATTTGCATTTTTGGGGTGTTCTCTGCTGCCCTCTATTGCTCAGAGTAACTAATTGCAAGGCAGAAGAATTCTAGCACACACAAGGCATTTGCAGACACTGATGACACATATATAAGACGATAAACAACAAATGAAATAATTGTGATTATTTTAATTTAAGATGGTTATTTGTAGATAAGCATCAGAAGCTGAGCTGGTGAGAAGCATGTAAAATACACAGACACACAAAAAGTTCTGATGCATCACATGCAGTCATTTGTATGTATCTCCAGAATCCATTTTGAGGCAAACCCCAAATCCAGAACATCAGAATGTCTCACCAAAGTCAGATCCTTTCAGCCTCAGGTTCTTCAAAGGGATTGTCTCTGTCCATGTTGGAAGTGCTTTCTATGGACTGTTCACTTTCTGAGATTTTCCTGTACCTCCTTGAAGATCTGCTCCTCCAGTCTGGATGTGTCATACTCCTTCAGCATATCGTACGGCCTCCACGGTTCTCCCCACTTCTGAGCATGCTCCATCATCTCCGGGGTCAAATGTAGGTCAAAGCGGATACCCTTAATGTTAAACTTGGGACGCTCCCAACGTTTAGACCACGGCTTTGGCTTCATTTTTACTTTTAACTATAAGAGAAAGAGAGAAACCATCAGAAAACCTTTACAATATAGTGAATGAGCACCACAAGTGTACAATTGAACATTACAGAACATTACAGATAAAAAATGTTTTACTAAAACATCTTACCTGATTGACTGGAACATCTCCTGTTATCTCATAATGGACAGGTTGCATGTCAAAGTCGAAGGTGCTGTACTCAGGTAGAGCATCTCTCAAGTACATAAGATTGTCGTCGAGTCTCTTCTCCAGCTTTAACACTTCAATTTTACGCATACGTGGACTGTACATCTCATAGCATATCTCCACTCCTACAGTGAATGAAAACCTATTACTATGACATTCATAACAAAATGCCAACAAACGTCAGATTTTTTTTTAATAATCATTGTACAGTAGATAATTTTCAATTTTGTTAATACTGATTAGTTGTTGCAGCATTACAGAACCGATAATAAAAGAAAACTAAAACAAAGTCAAATTAAATGCTTCAAGTATTTTTTTACCCTGGCCATCAACCACATTCCTAAGTATGAAAGTAGCCCCCAATCCTTTTCCAGAGCGCTGAGTGCAGATTCCAACAAAACGATTCAGGTTCTCGTTCATGTGAGGATCAGTCATGGTCACTGCTAAAACACTGCCTACATGAAATAATAAGAAGAATATTTAATGAAGAAAAGAGAGAGATTTTTTTAATCACACACCACCATAAAATGCAGAGGCCTTGCAGGGTGTTCAAATTAAAAGTATTTCTTACCAACATAAAACTCTGGAATGTTGAGAACTTTCCGTCTCTGCATCATGTCTTTCCGTTCTGCTGAAAATTTCACAGGGTTTGTGCGCTGACGAGGAGGGATGAACTCTGGACTCAAAAACCTAATCAGACATGTATTTTGTAAAGCAGCTAAATCATGAAACATGTTACTAATATAAGTCTTGACAATTGAAATACTAAACAGCTGACAGTGATATCTAGTGATGCAAATATTTGTAGTAATAGCCAACAATACATTGTATGGGTCAAAATTACAGATTTATTTTTCTTTTATGGCAAAAATCAATAGGATATTAAGTAAAAATCATGTTCTTTGAAAATATTTTGTAAATTTTCTACTGTAAATATGTCGAAACGTAATTTTTGATTAGTAATATGCATTGCTAAGAACTTCATTTGGACAACTTTAAAGGCTATTTTCTCAATATTTCATTTTTTTACACCCTCAGATTCCAAATGTTTAAATAGATGTTCAATATCTCAGCCAAATATTGTCCAATCCTAACAAACCACACATCAATGGAAAGCTTATTTATCCAGAAAGATTGCAAAAATTTACCCTTATGACTGGTTTTGTGGTCCAGAGTCACATATTCTTAACAACCATTCATATTTAAACAAATGTTGCAAAAACTACATGTCATTTATACATTTAATATACCATGCTGATTGAGTGACAGGTTCCAATAAACCTTTTCTAATAAAACTGTTACACCTCAAGAAGCTGGCAGGTGTAAACTAAAACATAATCATATGCATTTATTAAGCAACAGCGTACATACCGTCGCAGAGATGCTTCTTTCTGTGTTTTGTCTATTATAACTGGCTTGGTTGGAGGGGTGAATTTTGGAGGTCCATCTGAGGCTGCAGCGTGCCTCATCACAGACGTCGACAGAAGTCCTAGAAATAAAATTAATATTTTGCATGTATACAAATCATTTAAGGTTTCAGTAATAGCTAACTTACTCATTACATAAATGCTTTACACTTTATAACCGCGGAGTTATTCACTTGAACAAATTATGGTTTTAATGATCCACTCTTTTCTTTTATTAGCATATAATATGCACTTGGTAATGGGGTATATAAAATACAATAACATACGTTCGTTCTGAGGGAGATTTCTTATAATTCGTAGCGAGTTCATCATTTCTCGCGTCCTCCTTATGCACGCCGCCATGTTTGACCTCTGACAGAGGAGTGTGTGTACAAAAAGCATTCTGATTGGCTGTCCAACCTCAACAACGATGACTCTGACTAGCTGGATGATGTGAAAACTAAAATGTTTCATACAATATGAATTATGTTTACGTTACAACTACCGCGCTGTAAACATGAGTAAAATAAATATAGCAAATTTGAAACTTAATTGTGTGACTATGAATAATATATTTGTATATATAAATGACAAATCTATGAACCCCTATATTTTCATTGTAAGCAGTGTAAATGCATCTTTTCATATGATTGGCGCTCATTTATCACTATGTTCATTTATTATTTCCATTCAGATGAGATAAAATCAGTAATATTTCTATGGACTATCTAATCAAACACAGACATGTGCGCATGCGCATAGAGGCTGGTCCTTGTGGCGGAAGGTTCGTGTTTAATCCACTGACACACGTGGATCTGTGTGGCGTCTGCAGCGGTCAACATCATCACACAGTGGGCCATCTCACATCTGACGACTTTACCAGCGGTCTACTCGAGCAACCGATAGGTAAGATAATTGCTGAAGCAGAAAAGTTACAAACATACTTGTTTTGCTAAGTTTTCATTACCATATTTATTTGATATAATATGCACCGAAAAGTTTGTAAATAATTCTCAGGCTTTTCGTTACGTCACAACAACCTTTTTAGTGTTGAGTGCTTATTAATAATAAAAAATAGTATTTATTAATATATGGCTCCTTATTGTTAACAGTACATAGCCTACTAAGAGTGTTTGTTATGGTATTATTCATTTATTGTATAATTTAAATGAATTTAACGTTTCTAATCTATTCCATAACACTTTTATTTGAACTAAATAGGTGACTTTTGACTGACGTTAGTTTGTGATTGTCTGCCTTGTGCTGCAACCCACAAATTGTTTGTTTGACCCCTGACTTAGTTCATCCCCTTTTCCTCAATGCAGCCAATCATTATTAGCGGTTTAAAACGTTTCTGTTTGAAATAAATTAACTTATTAAGCTGAGATTTTTTTTAAATTGCTGATAAATTTAAGGTAAATCAAGAAATGATTTTTTTATGCACCAGCATGCACTGGAAAAAAATAGTTTGCAGCACAAGTTATGGATGCTATCTTTCTTTCTTTCTTTTAGAATCATGCCTGTCGTGCGATTTTACAGAAGAGAGGAGACTGGGGAGGGTCGAGTCATACGAAGGATTGCACAGCTGTATCCAGATGTCAATATAACAACAGAGCTTTGCTACAATGTAGACCTAGATGGTGAGAGAATATTGTATAGAAATGGCAGTTTGGGACTCTGTGTCAAGTCACATTTATTTACATTGCACTGTACACTACAGATTTTTTTCAAAGCAGTAATAAACAGGATAATAGCAGTATTAATGCTGCAAACTACTACTGTAGATCTGTAAAGCAGCTCTGAAAAAGACTAGTATTATGCTGCGTTCCAGGCAGTTTTTTGAGCCCGTAAATCCTGACAGGTCACCCCAAACAGCCTGAGCGCATTTTTTTATTATTGTATTATTATTAATTTGATTGCAACATTATATTGTCCTAAAGTCTACTTTTCCACCGTGTACCACTTGCATAAACACCGCACCCGTAGGGGCTGCCATTGTTGTTTCGCGGGCTATGTAGCGTCAGAGCTCGGAACTCGGAGTACATCAATCTAGTACGAGTTCGCGGGTTGGAAGTCACAGGTTTGACTGCTGTTCAAGTGCACTTTCATAGGTAGAAGGTTGGAAAAACACGGGTAACGGGTTGCCTGGAACACGGCATTAGTATTAGTATTAAACTGGAATAGTCATTATTCAGCTCAATTTAGTCCAATGTTGATTAAGTTGAGTTCAATGGCAACATTGCAGAGTTCATTAGTTATGAAGCAAACTTATTTCAGTTTAAGTCATTTCAGTGTTGATACTGCTTAGTTCAATAATAGTGACAGTGTTGCAGAGTTCATCAATTATGAAACAAATTTAATTCAGATGAAGCAGGTCTAAAGAAAGCAATAGTGTCATCATCCAGATCAATTTTGTTCCTCTTTGGTTCCTCTGTGCCTCTTTTCATCTTTGTCATCTCATCATCTCTTTTTCTCCCAGGGTCTGACTCTTTGAGTGTGGAGCAGAAAGACATATTGCGCTGGTTGTTTAGTCCTCCTTATTCTGTCAGTTTGTCAGAGGAGCCCGCTGTAAAACCAGAGGATGGGGCAAGACTGGTGGAGATTGGGCCCAGGTAACCTCTACTACTGTCTTATCATAATAGATTGGCATTGTAATCATTATTATAACTCGCATCACGTCTTTGAACTTTATCTTGACCTTTGCAGGTTGAACTTTTCCACTGCTTGGTCCACCAACGCTGTGTCCATCTGCCAAAGCGCTGGTCTGAGCCAGGTGACGAGAGTGGAGCTTTCCCGCAGGCATCTGATCAAGGTCAGGATAATAGCTTTACATTTCAGTGAGATTTTTTTCCCCACCCATTTTGATTAAAAGCTCTCTTTTTCATCTCCATCTAGCCCCAGGAGGGACATAATGGTGTATTGAAGGACGGCGAGATTGAGAGACTGATTTGCTGCTTGTATGACAGTATGACCGAATGCGTTTACTCCCAGCCAATCACGTCATTTGCGGTTGATATTCAGCCGCAGGAAGTATTTGAGGTGGACATTCTAGGAAATGGTCGTACTGCCTTAGAGAAGGCCAATGAAGAACTTGGTAAGATATGTTTTTGGAGTCTGGACCACATTTATAATAAAAAAATGACTTGGTAATGATAATATTTAGCTTGGAGTAACATTGGTTTTACCTTAAAGGCCAGCAGTAGGTCTTTAAGAATTAATATGCATCATCCCATTGGCCAGTTAACAGAAGTGGAAAAATATGGGAATGTTTGCATTTATTCTTACCATTTTGCCAATACATTATGAGAACATGGTTTTAAAACCAGTAGCAGTAGCACATTAATTGAAAATTAAAATGACGCTATTCTTAAAGACTAAGGACTAAAGATTTTTTAAATGATTTAATCAGCTGCCTGAACAACTGTGTGTAGGCAGTATTCGATGATGAGATCTGCAACTCTTTCTTTTACAAATAATGATCCAGTATTTTAAGGTCACATGGGACTTAACGTGATTAGAGGAGGGGTAGATGTCACAAGATAAGAGGAGCCTAGTTGATTAGATCACGAGGTGTGTGAAAGGAAAGAATGAATGACTGTATGAAAGAAAAGCTTACTGCCTGCATCTAAGATTAGTGAAGGCCTACTGGGTTAGAAATGAAGCACATTAGAGGTTAAGTTCACCCAAAAATGAAAATTCCATCATTGATTACTCACCCTCATGTTGTTTCAAACCTGTAAGACCTTTGTTTGTCTTCGGAATACAAATTAAGATATTTTTGATGAAATCCGAGAGCCACTGCTGTCACATGGACTATTTTACCGATGTTCAAACTACCTTTCTGGGACTTCAGCTCTCAGATTTCATCAAAAATATCTTAATTTGTGTTCCAAAAGATGAACGGAGGTCTTATGAGTTTGGAATGAGATGAAGGTGAGTAAATAATGAACTATCCCTTTAAACTGAATGAAGACATTTACATTGAAGAAAATAAATAAATCCAATTAAAATGTATATTAAATAAAATAAAATGAACTTTGAAGTTAAACTTTGTTTAAATACCTCAAGCATGTGACGGAAATGTTACAGCCCTTACCATGTTGTGATGCCATGTCCTGGTGCGAAGACAAAAACAATAAAACCCATTATAAGTGAGCCATTTGTTGCATCTAGTGAGGACATAATTACTGATTATAATGACTCCATGTCTGCATTTGTGAACGTACAAAAGACAAAAAACAAGTACTATTCTACACTGCTCAAAACCCGCGTTTGAATAGCCAGTAGCAAATTCTTTAAAGGGGTCATCGGATGCAAAACTAACTTTTACATGTTGTTTGAACATTAATGTGTGTTGGCAGTTTGTGTACAAAACCACCCTACAATGATACAAATCCACCCAGTGATATTTTTTTAATCTTTAAAATATCCCCTTTTTAAAGCTCAAAGGTCATTCTAAGTTTCTTGTCGTTGTGACGGCACACAGTTGATTGACATGAGTGTTTTACCTTAGACCCGCCCTAACCGAGCTGAAACGGTCCGAATACGATTGCCATTGTGTTGACTCAGGTGCAGAGAAAGACTCTAATTGAGCGATTGAGGTGTTCTGTTGTTGGATGTAATAATGAACATAGCAGTAGTCATTTACTCCTGACATCTGAGCCACTTAAGAGGCAGAGGACAACGTTACTTTTGTTTTTAAAAGGAAAGCGCCGATCCTGATCTACATATGCATCTATTTTCGTGTGAATCATTCGTGATGCAGTATAAGTTTTTTTTTATGCATCTTTGCAAATGGCCTTTCTTAATAATGTGCTTGTTGGCAAGTTTCGTCGATAAACACGGCTAAATGCAGCTAAACGTGGCTAAATGTGGCTAAAGTAAACATTACAGCTTGTAATCCCTCAGCAGAGAGGGGTGGGGCGAGCAGAGCTCATTTGCATTTAAATGGCCCATGCTATAAAATGAGCTGATATTTTGCAGAGCTGATTTTGACAAGGTAAAAGGGTGTTTTGTACACTACTATTGAGAATTTTTAACCAAAGTATATTAGAGACTTCTCATTAAGACCCTAAAGAATCATATGAACTTGTTGAAAATGGGCATCGGATGACCCCTTTAAAAATGAAAATGTACTTGCAGGCTGTAGAGTCAGAAGTGCCAGACTGTCCTTGCAAAGTTAGAATTGCTCCACATTATAATGTGCACAGTCGGCACAGTAGGCTACTCTCCTAGGTTCAGGAAACAGTCCTCCGTAAAATGCGCTGCACATACTCGAATATTTGCGTTGTACTGTTCTTGAATAGTGTTGTAAATATTACGTAACCACTGATTTCAATTTGTGTACTCATTTGGAAGGCCAAACAAAGTACTTTCACAACAAAACACACGGCGTCTCCACAACATATCGGCAGTTGCAACAGTACTACAGCGAGAATAAAAGTTATGCCTTCTTTCTTTCCATATGCATTAGGGTGGTGTTATGCAAATCTTCCCACACCGTGACGTAGATTTGTGGGGGCGTGTTTAAATGAGACGTTTTAGGAAGGCGTGGCTGAGTCTTCACTTTTATAAAGAATATCTCTTTGGGTTTGAGACTTTAATCTTTGCAACTTTACAGATCTTATATATGCACAAACAGCTTGTAACACTCCAAAGACAAAGGAAAACATGAAATCACATCATATCGTATCATTAATAAAAAGTCTATAACAAACTTTGGTTAAAATTTCTCAATGGTAAGTGTAAAAAAAACCCACCCTTTTTACCTTGTCAAAAACAGCTCTGTTCACAGCGAGCCATTTCGGCGCTTGTCCCTTTAAATGATAATGAGCTCTGCTCACCCCGCCCCTCTCTTCCGAGGGGTGACGAGCAGTTCTCTGAGACTGTTAACTTTAGCCGCATTTGTCATGGAACTTGCTAACTAGCACATTGTTAGGAAAGGAAATTTGCAAAGATTCGTTAAAAAAAAAAACGTATACTCACTTTTTCTGTAGGTGAAGCTGAATCACAAATGATTTGCACGAACATAGATACATTCGGGGGTGCATTCCCTTCAAAAACAAAATTAATACTCAACTCAGATGTCGGGAGTAAATGACAACTGCTATGTTCATTATTACATCCAACAACAAAACACCTCCATCGCTTTGGAGACATTCTTGTGTACCCTGCTCCAGTGTCGGAACAATGGCGGACTGTTTACAGCTCACTCAGAGTGGGTCTATGCTAAAACACCAGTGCCTGTCAACAGATGTGCAAGCGGCCTGCCATGAATTTGTGAATGTCTTGATCTGAGACGGTGCTTATGATTTATGGGGATTTAAAAAAACACTGGGTGGATTTTTATCATTATGGGATGGTTGTGTACACACACTGCCAACACACATTTCAGTTCAAACAACATGTAAAAGTGCATTTTGCATCCATTGACCCCTTTATCTTGTCTTAGTTAGCAACAGTAACCAAAGGGTGGAGGTGCTTAGCAAGAGTCAGTTTAGAATATTTGTTGTTTTTGCATTAATTTTTGATCTTTTTCTTCATTACATGTTTATCTGGTTGCTGTCTGTCTCTGTTTCTGCATGTATGAGCAGGGTTGGCGTTTGACTCTTGGGATCTGGACTACTACACTGCACTCTTCCAGAGGGTGAAAAGAAATCCCACCAGTGTAGAATGCTTTGATCTGGCTCAGTCCAACAGGTGTGTGCTCTCCAGAGAATAAACACCAAAGGAAAGTGTGACTTTTATCTGCGATAACATATACAATGACCGTTTCATGCTCTCTCTGTCCTGCAGTGAGCACAGCCGCCACTGGTTCTTCCGAGGGCAAATGATCATTGATGGAGAAGAGCAGAAGGAGACACTCTTCAGTCTTATTATGGGTACTCAGCACCATAGCAACCAGAACAATGTCATCAAATTCTGTGACAACAGCAGGTTAGATGCTTCACTGTGAATGTCAACCCTTTTGAACAGCACTTGGGCAAAATATCTCAATATGTGGTTCTTGTATGTTTGTAGTGGCATTAAAGGCATGGAGCTGGAGTGTATGTATCCCACAAACCCTGCACAGGCCAGTCCTTATGAAACCCGACATGCTACCAGACACGTCATCTTCACTGCAGAGACGCACAACTTCCCCACTGGTCTGATCCTAAATGCGTTTAATATGCTTGCTTATTTGTGACCCTGGACCACAAAACCACGGGTTTATTTATTACAATAGCCAAAAATGCATTGTATGGGTCAAAATTATAGATTTTACTTTCAGCCAAAAATCATTAGGATATTAAGTAAAAATCATGTTCCATCGAGATATTTAGTAAATTTCCTACCGTGAATATATCAAGACTTAATATTTGATTAGTAATATGCATTGCTTCAATTGACCATATGCACGAAATACTTCCTTGTTTAGACAAGCCAGCTAAGTAATTTCCGGTCAACTGTACTGTGCCGTAATATGAGTGTACTTTGTTCATTTTCTCTACATAATCCATTCACAATCGAAGAAAAGTGTTATTTGTCTAAGAGGACCAAACGTCCATGTATGCCGTTTCAAGAATGACAAATACCAGTTTAAAAAAATTTGCGAGTAAATCGGCGAAATATGCGCGAGTCATTGCTATGATTGACAGTAATAAACGGACCAAACAAATGACAAGCTGATGTCAAAAAAGAGCTTAAATGATTCAGAATAAATTCAGAGTAACAACTACAGCAGTAACAAGTATGTGTTGGTTAAATATAGGCTATTTAATAGATTTTACAGTTCAAGATAAAACTTAAAAGATGTAGTTATTCAATTTTATAAAATATTTCAAATTCCTATCAATTCATATTGAGTGCATTAATTAATTATTATACCATAAATATTTAACTTATTTGTAGTGAACTATATATAGTATTTAAATACTTCACCCTTATAGGCTGTTTGTGTGTGAGCTTAATGACTTTCTGCACTTGCTATACTGTATACTTAAGGGCGATAAAAGTACTACAATTTATTATACTAGTAATTTTATAATAAATCGAAAAGCAAGACGTCTTGAAAAATATAGGGAGTTTAAAAGGCAGCTGCATAATAAATAATCCTCTGCTTCCATCTATTGGTTATATGGGGTAATTCCACATTATTTTAGCCATAAAAGTAGACGTTGTTTTCTGTGAAAAGTCTTTTTTTTCCGAAAAAGTGAGTCCTTGAAGTACATTTTATTTTACAGCTGTAGAGTTAGAAAATAATAAAGGCTTTAAAATATTGCTAGATTTTAAAAATGTATTAATGACTATGAAGGCAAGTTAGTGATTATCAAGAATATGATTAAGATGTCCTTGAAGAGAAGTATCGCTGGCTAGCTAATGTTAGCATAAACATGTTATGATAGTGTGTAGCTGTCAGCATTTAAATGTACAACTATGCAGATACGGAGAGTACGGGATTGCCAGGCTGCGCATTTAAATTATATGTTGTTAAATAATATGAAACTGAATGTTCATGCCGCTATCATCGTTTATAATGTTGCAATTATAATTTTTCTCAGTTTCTGATAAGAACGAGGCAGTAGATGAGTCTCAAGAGTGTCCCTCTAATATATATCACATATAAAATGAGCTTCAGCGGAAGTTTACGAGCTGGCTTATCTTAATGCGGAAGTTCTAAAGAACGCTCCGTGCATAAGGTCAATTGCCTCAACTTAATTAAGACAACTTTAAAGGCGATTTTCTCAATATTTAGATTTTTTTGCACCCTCACATTTCAGATTTTCGAATACTTGTATCTCGGCCAAATATTGTCCTTTTTAACAACAATGGGAAACATTTATTCAGCATTCAGATGATGTATAAATCCCAATTACGTAAAATTGACCCTTATGACTGGTTTTGTGGTCCATAGTCACATTTACACATGTGTACAGAATAACCTAAATTAATTCTAATGAGAATTAAAATAGTTATTAGTGACAACATGATCAATAAGCAAAATATTAATTATAGTTAGGGGTTGTCCAATTATCGGTACCGATAGTAACATTTTTATAGTTATCGGCATCGGTCATTTTTAAAAACCCATTTGCTGATAAAATCATTTAAAAGCATTTAAAGAGAGTTTTTTTTGTTTTTTGAAATTAATTTTCATTTTAACACCAGACATATATATCGATTTAAAATATTGGTTATCGGTCTACTTGATCTGTAATAATCGGTATCGAAATAGGCCCTGAAAAACACATATCGGTCAGCCCCTAATTATAGCACTGAAGTATTTAAATATTTTTAAAAATATTTTAATAATGTAGTATATTGAACAGTGATATGTTTGTGTTGTTATTATTTATATTCTATCACAATGTATTTTATATCTTGAATTTCTTTAATTTATATACATCTTTTATTTATATATTTTTAGTTTTCATTTAAATTTTTTCAAATAAGTTAAATTAAGTTTTCATAATTTTGTAATCATTTTTGTTTTTATAGATGTTCATGTCACATAAATGTATTTATTTCAGTTATTAGCCAAGGAAACATTTTTATATTTTATTATTTAATATTTTATACACTACCAGTCATAAGTTTTTGAACAGTGAGATTTTTAGTGTTTTTTTAAAGAATTCTCTTCTGCTCACCAAGCCTGCATTTAATTGATCCAAAATACAGTAAAAGCGGTAATATTGTAAAAAAAAATTACTATTTAAAATAACTGTTTTCTATTTTAATATATTTTAAAATGTAATTTATTCCTGTGAATATGGGGGGGGGGGGGGGGGTTATAGAAATAAATACTTTTAGTTAGCAAGGATGCTTTAAATCGATCAAAAGTTATCATAAAGGCATTTACAATGCTACAAAAGATTTTTATTTCAAATAAATGCTGTTCTTCTGAACTTTCTATTTATCAAAGAAACATGAAAAAACATTTTATAATATATTGAAATAGAACATTTATTTTAAATGGTAAAATATTTTAAATATTTTAAAATATTACTGTTTTTGCTGTACTTTGGATCAAATAAATGCAGGCTTGATGAGCAAAAGAGACTTATTTAAAACACATTACAAATCTAAAAAAAAACTAAAAACTTTTGACTGGTAGAAATATATATATGAAATAATGTTTATATTTGAGTCATAAAATGCTCTTTATTACACCTAGGTGTTGCTCCATTTAGCGGAGCCACAACAGGTACCGGCGGGCGAATTAGAGATGTGCAGAGTGCTGGAAAGGGTGGTCATGTAATTGCAGGCACTGCTGGGTACTGCTTCGGCAACCTGCATATCCCAGGTAAGCCTCAAATCATTGTGCTCTTGAAAAAGCTAAAAACCTCAACAACCTAACTGAATAATGCTCTAAAACTCAGCTCAGTTCATTCTGTGCCATATTTTGTTTTGTAAGTGTACTTCCCATATCCAAATATTTCCTCTTTTCAGGGTTTGTGCTCCCATGGGAGGAGGAAGGGTGCGAGTACCCGTCCAGCTTTGCTCCTCCACTCCAGGTGGCCATAGAGGCCAGTGATGGAGCCTCTGACTATGGCAATAAGTTTGGGGAGCCAGTTCTAGCAGGTAAAATCTAGCAGTACAATAGCCATCAGTTTATTTGTGGATATTAGCTTGTGTCCACAGTTATTTACTTGTTCTTTTCTTTGCCATCAAGGCTTTGCCCGTTCCTTTGGAATGCGTTTGGCTAACGGTGAACGGCGGGAGTGGATCAAGCCCATCATGTTTAGTGGTGGGTTGGGCTCTATTGAGGACCAGCACGTGAAAAAAGAACAGGCTTCACCAGGTACACAAAATAAAATATACACCTATTGCACCATAATTTGCTTTTTGAATTTTTAATTGCTTTTTTCAGCAATCATTATTCCAATCTTTAGTGTCACTTGATCTTTCAGAAATCATTCTGATGTACTGATTTGGTGTTTATTTGTTACAATTATCAATGCTTAAAACAGTTGTACTGCCATTTTGTGTAAACAGTAATACACTTTTCAGTTCAAAAGAACAGGAATACATTTTTTTTTTTACATTTTAAATGTCTTTACTGCCACTTTTGATTAATTTTGTGCATCCCTGTTGAATAAAAGTGTTAATTTCTTTAAAGGTGCCATAGAATGGAAAACTGTGTTTAGCTTGGCATAGTTGAATAATAACAGTTCAGTACATGGACATGACATACTGTGAGTCTCAAACACCACCATTTCCTCCTCCTTATATAAATTTGGTGTTTGCAAAAGACCACCGAAAAACAGGTCAATTCCAACATAACACCGACTATAACGCAATAGTCCCGATCGTTAATAGTTACGCCCCCAACATTTGCACAGACCAATCATCAGTAACGTCAGTACGTCAGTAAAACCGAAGGGACATGGTTAGCTTAATGCTAGTGGTAGCCTGTACATAGGATTTTACTTACCACATAAACGGAGAGATGAGTGCACTAATGAAGGCCAATGATTTACAGATCCTGAGCATCACTAAAGCATCAAAACTTGTGTGGTAAGTCCTTCTTGTTATACTACTTCGCTGCAGTATAACATTACACAGAGCACATGCGATCACAGTAGTGAGAGAAAAAAATGTCACGGATTCAACAAACCGCATATTAAAAGCGGCTGGAGTTAAATAAATGAAGCGGCCGTAATTAAATATATATTTCCTCCATGGGTGAGCTACTGAATGAGCCGCTCTGTAAGAGAGCCAATCAGAGCAGAGCTCCTCATTATTATGCAGGAGCCTTCCAAATAAGGCAATAACAGAGCATTTCATTCTAGGGACAAATCCTAGGGTTGTAAATGGACCTGTAAAACTGTTTCTCCAGATTTTTTTTGCCCTTTCCTATGCCATACACCTTCTATGTAGATATCAGAGAACAATTTAAAATATTGTTTCAATGCATTCTATGGCACCTTTAAAAAATCTCGCTGACCGCAAACTAAATGGTAGTAATATACAAAAAGCCTTTATCTCTTGATTTATTCAATTTTTGTCCTCGGCAGGTATGGAGGTGGTGAAAATTGGAGGTCCTGTGTACAGAATTGGTGTTGGTGGAGGTGCTGCCTCTTCTGTACAGGTACACAAAAAATTAAAAGAATTTACAAGCTGCTTTAAAGTTCAGGGTTTTTTTTGTGTTTACAGAGCATGTCTGTCTGTTGCATCAGTTTTCATAAACTGTGTGACGATGCAAGTTAAAGCATTACTCCACTTCCAAAATAAAACATTTCCTGATAATTTACTCACCCCATGTCATTCAAGACGTTTATGTCTTTAAATAATAAAGTATGTTTTTTGAGGAAAACATTCCAGGAATTTTCTCCATATAGTGGACTTCAATGGTGCTCAACAGATTGAAGGTTAAAAATGCAGTTTCAGTGCAGCTTCAAAGGACTCTTCACAAATCCCAACCTAGGAATAAGGGTCTTATCTAGTGCAACAATCAGTTTTTTGTTTTTAAATGTTACAATTTATGTACTTTTTAACCTCAAATGCTCATCTTGTCTAGCTCTGCGATACGCATGTGTACTCTGTTACATTTAGGTTCAATACAGTTAGGGTATGTTGAAAAACTCCAATCTTATTTTCTCCTCCAACTTTAAAATCACCCTACATCGCTGCAGAAGTATCTACCCAAGAAGGTCAAACAACCTTTAGGAGAAAATAAGATGGTAGTTTTTTGATATACCCTAACTGTCTTGAACCAGAGTACGTATGCGCATTGCAGAGCTAGACAAAACGAGCATTTGTGGTATTTATAAGTATATAAATATATATTTTTTAAGAAAGTGACCAATCGTTTTGCTAGATAAGACCTTTATTCCTCGGCTGGGATAATTTAGAGCAGTGTTGTTTTTGACAACCATCTTAGATTTAGTCTTAGTCTTTTGGACTAAAATGGTTATTAGTTTTAGTCAAATTTTAGTCACTTCTATATGTGATAGTTTTATTCCAATTTTAGTCGACGAAAAGTCAAGAAAGTTTTAGTCTAGTTTTAGTCGACGAAAAGTCAAAAAGGTTTTAGTCAAAAAAAGGGGAAAAAGTAGTCTTTTAAGAAATTAATGTAGGTCAGTAAGTATTTTGCTGTTGGGTAGTGTCACTTATAAGTTCTGAAAATAGCAGATCTATAGTTCAACACAATGTGAGCTTCCGGATCGACTATTTTTACCAATAATTACAATAATGAAGGAATGTTTTAAAACATAAAAGACAAACAAGGATGGAATGCTAAAACGGCTTGCCATAGTAGTATGGCATTAAGTATTTAATGCTAAAACGGCTTGCCATAGCGGCAGATATTTTTCGGTTTTAATTGGCATGCACAATAAGCAGAAATGTCATGCATTTTAAACGCCTGACGGACCACCCACTAACATTTTCGTCTATTCTCGTTAGGGATGCACCGATCCACATTTTTTCACTTCCGATCCGATTCCGATACCTGAATTTGGATATCTGCCGATACCGATACTATTCCGATACCAGAGCTCTATTTGCTTTTATATCACTATGACTATTATCATTATTGTTGATTTTATGAGGCTGTAACAAACTTCTCTACAAGCAAGTCTAAGTATCTCCCAAAAAGCAACTTGAGGTAAGTATGAGGTTAGAAAATGGCAGAAATCCCATCCTGAAAACAAATATGCAACTTTAAGGGTTTAAATTGATATTTATTTAAATTTCAAGACAGGGTTACTAGATACTAGTGCAATATACACTCTTGTTGCATAAAACAAAAAGGTTTTCAAATATTTGAAATAAAAAATAAATATTCACACTATAAATAGAACAATGTGCATCTGATCAACATAAATTCAGTAAATTCTTGCTTGTGTAGCAGCAACAAAATAAGGTTTTCAAATGTTAAACATTTTGAATAAAAGTGCAATAAGTGCACTTTTCGGATCAGCAAAAAACAAACAAAACAAAAAAAAGTTTGTTGTTTATTAATTACTGAATGCTTACTTTAAGTACTTCTAATCCACAGCAAAAACTAGCTGAACTAATATAATAAGTAACAAAACAAGAACACTAACACAAATGACAAATGTAGATGAATACAACATAAAGTTACTAATAAAATCAATAATACTAGTATTCAGGTGCAGAAATTTAATAATTCATTGATAAATAACTACTGCAGGTATTTATAGGATGCTGTCTCTTTAAGACCTAATGTACGTAATACTGGCACGCATCTCCTTCTCAGCTGTTTCGGTTCACTGAAGACATAACCGACGGTGTTACCAGAATAAAACAACGGGTATTTAAACATAACTTTGTATGAATGTTTCTGTTCAAGAGACGTTAAAGAGTAATCAGTCTGTGAATCGCGCAGTTTGAATCACGTCTGTCTCTCTCTCTCTCTCTCTCTCTCTCTCTCTCTCTGTGCGCGTGCTCGCTTCAGGTGTGTGCGGCAACGTTAAAAACAGAAAATAACACGCACGAAGTCTACAAATTATAAACTTTTACTCTATGATGGGTAATATTTAACAGTTAATCTACTAAATAAATCCACGAGGTGCCACCTCTCGGAACAACGGCTTTGCAAACATTGCACGTTGCTGTCTTTGCGGCGTTTCCGACCGTAAAGTATTTCCACACAGCGGACATGTATGACGCTCAATGCTAAACTGCTACCTTCAAACTGAAGATTTCCTGAAAGGAGGCATGTCACATCTCTCTCAGTGTCTCATTGGAGCACAGACACGTCACCTAGCCCGGGATCACTTGTGAAGTCATTTCAGCAGACAGCACTGTACGTAGACATAACTCTGGATCGGAAATTTCTCTAGGTTGGATCGGAAATTTCCGATCCATTAATTAAGCTGGTATCGGAACCCGATACCGATACTGGATCGGATCGGCCCCATCCCTAATTCTCGTCTCGTCAACGAAAACTCACGCACGTCTCGTCATGTTTTAGTCTTCAACGAGACAATTTTATCTCGTCAACGTCTCGTTATCGTCGTGGAAAAAAGTGGCGTCAACGAAATGATTTCGTCATCGTCATCGTTGACGAAAACAACACTGATTTAGAGCCCTTTAAAGCTGCTTGAAACTGCATTTTTAGCCTTCAATCCGTTGAGCCCCATTGAAGTCGACTATATGGAGAAATATCCTGGAACGTATTCCTCAAAAAACTTAATTTCTTTGTGACTGACGAAAGAAAGACATGAATATCTTGGATGGCATGGGGGTGAGTAAATTATCAGGAAATTTTTATTCTGGAAGTGGAGACATCCTTTAATGCGTGCATGTGTGTACTGTATTATTGTAGGTTCAAGGTGATAACTCCAGTGCCAGGGATCTTGGAGCAGTTCAGAGAGGAGATGCTGAAATGGAGCAGAAGATGAACCGCGCTCTCAGGGCCTGCCTGGAGCGAGAGGAAGGAAACCCCATCTGCAGCATTCATGACCAGGGTGCTGGGGGCAATGGTACGGGTTTTTTAAAGTACAGTATTTCCATACTTAACAACAGAAACGTGTTAAAACATCTTTTTGTTTGTGTAGGTAATGTGTTGAAGGAGCTGAGTGAGCCTGCTGGTGCTGTTATCTACACTAGCAAGTTTAAGGTGAGATAGAGACTTCAATAAAACATCTGTATCTTGACTTTTTTTTTGTCAAAGTGTTTCATATACATATTTTACTCTAATGCTCAGAGAGGTGACCCCACCCTGAGTGTTTTGGAGCTGTGGGGGGCAGAGTATCAGGAGAGTAATGCTCTGTTGCTCCGCCCCTCTGACCGGAGCTTCCTTGAAAGTGTGTGTCAAAGGGAGAAATGTCCTGTCGACTTTGTGGGCAAGATAACTGGTGATGGCAAGGTGAGTCAAACTACCTTTGGTAGCTACAAGTGTATTTTGAGACGCTTCTTGATATGATGTATTGCTCTGTAGATTGTGTTGGTGGACGACCTGTGTAAACAGACCATTGGGCTTGATAGTGGGCGGTGCCCTGTGGATCTGGAGCTGGATTGGGTCCTGGGAAAGATGCCACAAAAGGTGCAATAACAATCTATTTTGTTTATTAAACTTTATCAGATATGGCCTAATTTTCTCAAGACTTCATTAAGAGCATTGCTGACAGAAAACTTGTGGTACCCTCTTGGCTGATTTTTTTTTTTAACTGTAGTGTCTAGACTTTGAAATTTAAAGGAATAGTTCATTTTCAGAATAAAAATTTCTGGATAATTTTCTCGCCCCATGTCATCCAAGATGTTCATGTCTTTCTTTCTTCAGTTAAAAAAAGTGAAGGTTTTTGAGGAAAACATTCCCTGATTTTTCTTCATATAGTGGACTTCAATGGGGACTAATGGGCTGAAGGTCTAAACTGCAGTTTCAATGACGCTTAAAAGAACTCTAAATGATCCCAGCCAAGGAATATGAGTCTTATGTAGTGAAATGATTTTCAAAAACTGTACTTTTAAACTCCTATTCCTCGGCTGGGATTGTGTAGAGTCCTTTGAAGCTTTATTGAAACTGTAATTTGGACCTTTAACCCATTGGCTCCCCAAACTCATTTTTTAATTGAAGAAAGAAAGACATGAACATTTTGGATGACATTGGTGAGTAAATTATCAGGGTATTTTAATTCCAGTGTGAATTAATCCTTTAAATAATCAAATTATGCTATTTAGATTGTTTTACTTTTATGCTGCTTTCCACTCGATCAGCTTTACATATCTTTTTAGGATTTTGTATTGGAGCGCATGGCTGTGTCTCTGCAGCCTCTCTCTCTTCCTGTGGGTCTTTCTGTTCTTCCAGCTCTGGAAAGAGTTCTCCGACTGCCTGCAGTGGCCAGCAAGCGCTACCTCACCAACAAGGTACAATACTCGGTACTTAGCACATGCGTAATAATATGACTTCTGCATAGTTGAGTATTGCAGTGGTACGCAACTGCTATACTAGAAATAGGTTGCAGGTCTGTTCTGTAGTGCAAAGTAGTGCAAATTTATACACTTACAGATTTAGCCAGACATTAAAATATATTGTTATCTTGCCATCTTTAACTTAATTTTGTTTTTTAATAATTATATTTAAATATTTGAAAAGATTAGTTTACTTCCAATAAAAATGTCCTGATAATTTACTTACCCCTTAACTTTTTTTTTTTTTTTTACCACAAATGCTTGTCTTGCACTAGCTCGACTTCACACATTACATAATCACGTTGAAATGGTCACATGTGACGTAGGCAAAAGTACGAACCCAGTGTTTACAAAGCAACAGGTTTATGCAATGTCTGAAGTCGAGCTAGTGAAGACGAGCATTTGTGGTTGAAAAGTATATACGTTTTTATTTTATTTTTATAAAATAAATAATCGTTTTGCTGCATGAGACCCTTATTCCTTGGCTGGGATCGTGTAGAGCCCTTTGAAGCTGTATTGAAACTATAGCTTTGACCTTCAACCCGCTGATCCCCATTGAAGTCCACTATATAAGGAAAAATCCTGGAATGTTTTCCTTAAATTCTTAACGACTTAAGAAAGAAAGACATGAACATCTTGGATGATATGGAGTAAATTATCAGGAAATTTTTATTCTGGAAGTGAACTAATCCTTTAACTAATTTCTTAATGTAATCTAAATATTTAATTAATTCTCGTATCTAGTATACAGACATTACAAAGGAATTGCAAATTAAATGCAGCACATTTTACGCAAAACCCTCTGTTCCAGGTTGATCGATCTGTGACTGGTCTGGTTGCTCAGCAACAGTGTGTGGGTCCGCTTCACACTCCACTGGCTGATGTAGCTGTTGTTGCCCTGTCTCCGTTCAGCCTCCAGGGTGCAGCCACGGCGATAGGCGAGCAGCCAATCAAAGGGCTGGTGTCACCAGCGGCTGGGGCTCGTATGGCTGTGGGAGAAGCTCTGACTAACCTCGTGTTTGCAAGAGTGTCTGCTCTTAAGGTGAAGAAGCTTTTGCATTTTTGAACATGTTAAAGGGACAGTTCACCCTTCGTTTATCTTCATAAAAGAAATTAAGATATTTTTGATGAAATCTCAGAGCTTTCTGACCCTGTATAGACAGCAACACAACTACAATATTCAAGGTTCAGAAAGGTAGTAAGTACATTGTTAAAATAGTCCATGTGACATCAGTGGTTCAGCTTTAATTTTATGAAGCTACCAAATACAAAAATAATAACTTTATTCAAAAATTTCTTGTCTTCCGTGTCAGTCTTCGACACACAACAGTACCACGATGTTCCTGCGTCAGCAGCATCACACACATGCGCCATGGTACTCTTAAGAACACGCAGCAGAGAATGACACTGAATAGAAGAAATTGTCAAATAAAGCAGTTATTTTTGTTGTCTTTGTGCACAAAAAGTATTCTCGTAGCTTCATAAAATTACAGTTGAACCACTGATGTCACATGGACTATTTTTAACGATGTCCTTGCTACCTTTCTAGGCCTTGAATGTGGTAGTTTGCGGTCTATTCAGGGTCAAAAAGCTTTTGGATTTCATCAAAAATATCCTAATTTTTGTTCTGAAGATGAACACAAGAAAAGGTCTTACGTGTTTGGAATGACATGAGGGTAATTAATGACAGAATTTTTATTTTTGGGTAAAAAAATTAAGTGACTGAGTGCATGCAATTTGGAAAAACACACTTGTCACCCAATATATCTGTGCATATCTTCACAGGATGTAAAGTGCAGCGGTAACTGGATGTGGGCTGCTAAGCTGCCAGGAGAAGGAGCGTGTCTGTGGGAGGCATGTCAGGCCATGTGTGAGGTGATGGGTCAGCTGGGAGTGGCTGTGGATGGGGGAAAAGATTCACTCAGCATGGCTGCACGTGTCAGTGGAGAAACTGTTAAGGCCCCAGGTACCAGCTGTAACACATGTCTGAATTAAGGATGGACAATAGTCGATTCTGCTAACACACAGACGTTCCTGGAGGCCCACATTTTGCATCTCTCCTTTGTCTGACACACCCATTTCAGGACTTGGAGTCTCTACTAATGAGCTGAGGATCTGATTCAGGTGTGTTTGATTAAGGAGACATGGAAAACATGCAGTGTTGGGGGGCCTCCAGGATCGTGGTTGGGAACCACTGTGCTAACACATAAAAAGGTGATTGTTTATAAATTATAGCATGAGTATGTCACACATTTAATTGATACTCTATTGTTTAAAGGTTTGCATTTACAAATACATTCTGATAGAAAATTGTTATTTTAAAATATATTAATTATATTACTGATTTTAATCAAATAAATACAGCCTTGGTTAAGAGACTTAAAATTGTTACCAACCCTAAGCTTCCTAATAGTTGTCTATATGTTAAATGTTTATTTAATACAGTGGTGGACAGAATTATTAGAACACTAGTATTTTCACCAGTTAAAAATGGTTTTAATTCAGTTGTTTCTATCTTTTGCTGTAGTGTGTCAGGAGGAAATATCAGTTTACATTTCAGAACATTCATTTTGCCATTAATTGTAATAATAATTAATATAATTAATAATTGTAATAATCCAGTGAGATTTTTGTTTGCATAAGGAGTCTGACAACAGCCAGTGCTCCACACAGAGATCTGATCTCATCATCATCCAGGCTGTCTGGAATGACATAAAGAAACGGAACAAACTGAGACAGACTAAATCCAGAAGAACTGCAATGCCTCCAAGATGCTTCAAGAAACCTACCTGCAAAGTTTTGGCACTTGTGTAAAAATGCTGTAAAATGAAGATGCTGTCAAAAAGAATGTCTGAAATAGATTTTCATTATCAGTTAACTTCTATTAACTAAATTAATTAATTAATCAACATTTGGTGTGACCATCCTTTGACCATCTCAGTTTGTTCTGTTTCTTCATGTCATTCCAGACAGACTGAATGATGATGAGATCAGATCTGTGTGTGGAGCACTGGCTGTTGTCAGACTCCTTGTACAATTATTACAATTATTGGCCAAATGAATGTTATTTACATTCAGTAGTAGATATTTCCTTTTAGTGATATTTCCTACTGACACACTACAGCAAAAGATAGAAATAACTGACTTAAAACCATTTTAGCTGGTAAAAATGCTAGTGTTCTTATCATTTTGGCCACCACAGTATACATCACATTTGATAAGAATTAAAAACATTTCATAAATTAAAATAATTATTAAATAATTAAAATGTTTTACTTGTATGCATCTGAAAGCACATGCCATCATCTCTCATCACATCAATGTCACACATCCACAGTGCCACCTGATGCATTCAGTTTTAACTGCATGCTTTAGGTGAAGGATTCAGTGAGAAAAGCATATTTCATAGTTGCATACGGCAAGCAAAGATAAATTTGCATAATTCAGATCTTGTTTTACTTCAGTTCACTAATACTCAACTAGACATTTACCTTTACACAAATCTAGTTGTATGTGATTGTTATTATACAGTAGATAAAACATTGCCTGCATGCATTTTATGTCATAATACAAACTACTCTTCTTGTGTTTTAGGCTCTCTGGTTATCTCTGTGTATGCTGTGTGTCCTGATATCACAGCCACTGTGACCCCTGACCTGGACAACCCTGATGGCAAAGGTTGATCCTGGATCTTTACCGTCTTTAGCACTTTTAACCTCTCATATCAGTCTTATATTTTTGCTAGTATATTCTAGTGTGTACATCTCTTACACGCTCTTTCATCCTTTCTCAGGTGTGCTTTTGTATGTGCCTGTGAGCTCAGGTAAATACAGGCTGGGTGGCTCTGCTCTAGCTCAGTGTTATGGGCAGCTCGGAGACTGCAGTCCAGATCTGGATCAGCCAGAAAAACTCTCTGCTTGCTTCAACACCACACAAACATTGATTCAGGGTCAGTGTGTGCTATTATGATGGGTTTTTTTTAAAGGTGCAGTGTGTAAATTTTAGCAGCTTCTAGCAGTGAGGATGCAAATTGCAAGTAGAGAGACTAGGGTGGCCGACACAAGACAAAGATGTCGTCGTCTGAGAGCAGAGAGTAGCCAGTGAATTAAGGAATTATATTTAAGTAATTATTCAGTAAACCTATATGTTATTGCAAATATTATAGTTACTTGTTCATCATTGTGCCAGTGTTTTATTCGCAAGAAGAACATAGTGATGAAACACATACATTGATACATTTTATAACACCATTAAAAATAAAAATAAAAAATATATAAACTGATCTAGGAACAGTTTTTGCTCCTCCCAATCTCTAATGCCCCTTTTTGTTTATTCTCAAAGCGCAGCAGCATATTATCTCTGTACAGTTTGTTGATTTTTTACTTTATATTGCAGATCGACTGCTGACTGCAGGACATGATGTCAGTGATGGAGGGCTCATTTCCTGTCTGCTGGAGATGGCGTTTGCCGGGAATTGTGGGATGGACGTGGACTTGCCTTTAGAAGGCGTTGACGGTTGGTAATAAAAAAGTGATTTATGTTTTGAAAAAAAACAATGCTTTTTCACCAGCCATCATAAGCCAGTTTCAATCTACTTTTTCATTACAGTCTGCACAAAAATACCAGCATTTTGGTAGTTTTATTTGCATAAAAATATGGCGTACACTGATTTAGGGTGGATACACATTTCTCTGATAAAACTGTTGTGGTATTATTGTATCCTATTATAGTTTTTAATATTTTTGAAATTAATATTTTGAATTAGCATTTACACTACTAGTTTTGAACAGTAAGATTTGTAATGTTTTTTCAAAGAAGTTTCTCCTGCTCATCAAGCCTGCATTTATTTGATCTAAAGTACAACAAAAACAGTCTAATTTTTAAATATTTTTACTATTTAAAATGACTGTTTTCTATTTGAATATAATTTAAAATGTAATACATTCCGGTGATTTCAAAGCTGAAATTTTAGCATCATTACTCCAGTCTTCAGTGTCACATGATCCTTTAGAAATCATTCTAATATTCTTATTTGCTGTTCAAAAAACATTATTATTATTATTATGTTGTTGAAAACAACTGAGTAGAATATTTTTCAGGTTTCTTTGATGAATCGAAAAATCAGAAGAACAGCATTTATCTGAAATAGAAATCTTTTGTAACATTATAAATGTCTTTATCGTCACTTTTGATCAGTTTCAAGCATCCTTGCTAAATAAAAGTATTAATTTCTATCATTTCTTTCACCCCAAAAAAACTGACTCCAAGCTTTTGAATGGTATAATTTATAATGTTACAAAAGCGTTTCATTTTTAGATAAATGCTGATCTTTGGATCTTTCTATTCATCAAAGAATCCTGAAAAAATGTACTCAACTGTTTTTAAATATTGATAATAATAATAAATGTTTCTTGAACAGCAAATCAGCATATTAGAATGATTTCTGAAGTATCATGTGACACTGAAAACTGGAGTAATGGTGCTGAAAATTTAGCTTTGATAACAGGAATAAATTACATTTTGAAATATATTCAAATAAAAAAACATTTATTTTAAATAGTAAAAATATTTCAAAATTGTACTGTTTTGCTGTACTTTAAATCAGGTAAATGAAAAACTAAATTCTGCAAAATTTATATTTTTGCGATGATTCAGATTTTTCACAAGAATAAATTTGCAGCTTGAATGGAAACATGGCTATAAATATTTCCTCATGTCTCTCCTCATTCCCCTCTTTTAGTGATGGGGGCTCTGTATTCAGAAGAGCTCGGTCTGGTTTTGGAAGTGTGTGAGAGTAATGCATCAAGTGTCTGTCAGAGATACACAGATGCTGGTCTTGTCTGTCACAGAATTGGCAGAACTTCTGGTTTTGGACCTGATGCCAGGGTGAGCAGAGTTCTTTTCATCTTAAAAGCATATGCATTGATTAAAGTAGTAGTTTACTTCCAGAACAAAAATTTACAGATAATGTACTCGCCCCATTGTCATCCAAAATGACATGTCTTTCTTTCTTCAATCGTAAAGAAAGTATGTTTATTTAGGAAAACATTTCAGGAATTATCTCTATATAGTGGACTTCTATGGTGCCCACAAGTTTGAACTTCCAAAATGCAGTTTCAGTGCAGCTTCAAAGGGCTGTAAATGATCCCAGCCAAGGAATAAGGGTCTTACAGTATCTAGCGAAACGATCGGCCATTTTCTTAAAAAAAATTACAATTTAAATACTTTTTAACCTCAAATGCTCATGTTGTCTAGCTGTGTGTGCACTCTGTGTATTCCGTTTCAGGACAGTTAGGGTATGTCATTTTCTACTCCAACTTCAAAATCATCCTACATCGTTGCAGAAGTACCAACCCAGTGTTTACAAAGTGAACATGCAAAGAAGGTCAAACGCTCTTTACAAAAAATAGGTAAAACAGCGATGTAGGGCAATTTTGAAGTTGGAGGAGAAAATTAGATTTTCGACATACCCTAACTATCTTAAACGGAGTGAATCACAGAGCTAGACAAGACAAGCATTTGTGGTTTAAATGTATATAATTTTCTTTTTTTTTTATAAAATGGCCGATAGTTTTGCTAGAAAAGACCCTTTTACCTTGGCTGGGATTGTTTACAGCCCTTTAAAGCTGCATTGAAACTGCATTTTGGAAGTTCAGACTCGCAGGCACCATAGAAGTCCACTATATGGAGATAGTTCCTGAAATGTTTTCCTCAAAAAACACAATTTCCTTACGACTGAAGAAAGAAAGACATGAACATCTTGGATGACAATGGGGTAAGTGCATTATCTGTAAGTTTTTGGTCTGGAAATGAACTACTTCGTTAATAGACCTCAGTGAAATATTATTTAAGTGTGCAGAGAAAGCATTCAATAACTGCTGATTTCTTTTCCATACTGTCTTGTAGGTCAAAGTGAGTCTTTGTGGACAGGAAGTGCTGAATGAGTGTCTACCCACACTCAGAGCGATATGGGAAAGTACAAGTTTTCAGCTGGAGCGACTACAGGCTAATCCACTGTGTGTCCAAGAGGAAGAAGAAGGGCTTGCTTCACGCACACAGCCGTACCTCAAGCTCACCTTTGACCCCTCCCAAACACCCATCATTAAAGAGCTCTGTGAGGCCATGAACCCATTTCACAATCACAGATCTTTCCTGTATTCATACTTGACCTGTATACTAAAATATTTGGCTTGTGTTTCAGCTTCAGGGAAACCACTCGTAGCTGTTGTGAGAGAGGAAGGGAGTAACGGAGACAGAGAGATGTCTGCCTCTCTGTTCATGGCTGGATTTGAGGTACAGACACACCTACACAAAGGAAGATTAAACATTTGTGTTTTTACAGTGCCTTGCGAAAGTATTCATACCCCTTCATTTTTTTCACATTTTATGTTGCTGCCTTATGTTACACTGCTCCCATGTCAATCTACACTCCATACACCATAATGACAAAGCACAAAACAGATTTGTCAAATTTTGTTAAAAAAAATAAAACTTATACAGTTGCATAAATATTCATAAATAACTCAGTACTTAGTTGAAGCACCTTTTAAGTCTCAAGTCTTTTTAGATATGATGCGACAAGTTTTTCACATCTGCATTTGGCAATTATCTGCCATTTTTCCCTTCACCTCTTCACATCTCAAGCTCTGTCAGCCTGGATGGGGCAGACAAACGTTTTCAGGTTTCTCCAAAAATATTTGATTGGGTTCAAGCCCAAGCTGAGGCTGGGCCACTCAAAGACATTCACAGAGCTGTCTATATGCCACTCTAGCTGTGTGCTTAGGGTCATTGTCCTGTTGGAAGATTAACCTTCTGCCCAGCCCGAGGCTCTAAATGCCCTGGACTAGTTTTTCTTTAAAGCCTTCAATCTCAATATTTCAGTGCATTGAGCTTTTCTTCTACTCTGGCAAGTTCCTCAGTCCCTGCCACTGAAAAACACCCCCACAGCATGAGGCTGCTACCAGCACACTTCACTTTTGGGATGGTATTATGCAGGGGATGAGTAGTGCCTGTCAAACATCTGAGGAGAGGATTGAGTTTGGCCACACCGCCATAAAGCCCAGATCGGTGGAGTGTTACAGTGATGTTTGTCCTTCAGTAGTTTTTTCCTATCTCCACATATGTTCATGAAGCTCAACTAGAGTGACCATCAGGTTCTTGGTCACTACTCTAGCCAAGGCCCTTGCTCAGTTTGGCCAGAAGGCCAGCTCTAGAAAGGGTCCTGGTTGTTTTTAAACTTCATCCATTAAGGATAACGGAGACTGCATGCTTCTGTGAACCTTCAATGCATCATATTTTTTCCTGAAGTCTTCCCAGGTCTGTGGCTTGATGCTATCCGGTCTCTGAGCTCTACTGGCAGTTTTTTTTTGTTTTGTTTTTTACCTCAGGGCTCGGTTTTTGCTCTGATATGCAATTTTAGCTGTTTGACCTTTTATTAAGACGTGCCCTTCCAAATTACCATTTCAATTAAATTTCCAACGGGTAAACTCCACTCAAAGTGTAGTAACATCTACAAGAAATATGAATGCTCCTGAACTAGTCCCAGATACTATGCAATCGAATCATTTAAGGTTTTAAATTTGTAAAGATGTTAAAAACTTGTTTTTTGCTTTGCCATTATGGTGTATGGAGTGTAGTTTAATGCGGCAGCAACATAAAACGTGAAAAAATAAAGCGGTATGAATACTTTCGCAAGGCATTGTAAATGTATAATATATATTGGAGTTTGTAGTAAGTAAACAAATTTAGGGATGATGTTTGTTCACTAATAGCATAAACGCTGCTTGTTTGCCTTTAATTCACTTCTAGCAAGTCTGACTTTAATTAATTTTGACATTTGACCTTTTTCTTTGTATAATCTGTAGGTGTGGGATGTCACAATGCAAGACCTGTGCTCAGGCTCCACGACCCTTGACCCTTTCCGAGCCGTGGTGTTTGTGGGTGGTTTTAGCTATGCAGATGTCCTGGGGTCAGCTAAAGGTGAAAATCACACTATTCCATGTTGAAGCAATCTTGCATATCACTGCTGAACTGTATGTTAGTTCTGCCGTATAATGATAAACAAGCATTTACTCATCCTTACC
>NC_133373.1:22851433-22895764 GCF_049309525.1 Garra rufa
TCTTTCTTCTGCTGAGCACAAAACATAGTTTAAGAATGTTGATAGCCAAACATTTTGGTTCTTATTTGACTTTTTGTCCATACAATGAAAGTCAATGGGAGCCAGAATTGTTTGGTTATTAATATTCTTAGGTTTGAAATGACATTAGGATGAGAAAAAGACAGAATTTTCATTTTTTTGATTAACTGTCTCTTTATGACTTTTGGACTGACTTTTTTAAATCTAACATTCATACATTTTTCTATACAGATCTAGTTAGTTGTATGTTTGTACTCGGGTAGAATTAACATGTAGAGTCCTGCTGGAAACTGATGCCTTAATGTATTCATGTCTAAATTCATAACAATTAATGGCCGATTATCACCATTTTAATGTGAAACTTCCAAAATATACATTCCATAAATGAATAACATTGCACTGTGAAAAGTTTATTGATGAAACACTGCATTCAAAATGGTGCTGTTTCAATTGCATTATCAAGATAACAAAAAATGTAATGATTAATTAAATGTAATCATTCATTTTTATTTAGAAAATGCAGAATATACATTCCTGAAATTAACGTTCCACTGAAATATGTTTTTTGATGAACCACTGCAAACACTATCAAAGCATTAAATAAATTCTTGATTATAAATTGTCATGTCAGTTTTTGTGAATGTGTGAAATATAACCAAATAACCAATATATATATACATATATAAATATTATTAGAAATTATTCTAATATTTTTTTATTATATTTTTATTTTTTATTATTTTTTACTTTATTTAATTTTGTTGTTTTATTTAAATTTGTAAGGTTTTATTTAAATTTTATTAAGTATTTTGTGATTTCTTATTTTATTCTTAATTTATTTTCATTTTTATTTTATTTCTTTTATCGTATTTGTATTTTCTGTTTTTTATTTTATTTACTTATATTATTTTTTATTGTATATTTTATTTTCTCTTATTTTTATTTTGTTTCCATATTTACTCCCTTTATTTTTTTGTTTTATTGTATATTTATTGTATCTTTTATTGTATTTTTTTTATTTCTATACATTCATAAATATATTTTTATTGTATTTTTATTTTATTTCTTTCTTATTTTATGTCTTATTTTTATTTCATATTTTTTTCATTTTTCATATTTTATTGTATTTTTTTATTTGATCTTTTATTTAATTTTTTTGTATTGTATTTTTTTATTTAATTTTATTTATTTTTTTTGTAGTGTGTTTGTTTTTATTTATTTTTATTTTTTGTTTATTTATTTTTGTATTTTTTATTATTTTATTTTATAATAAGTGTGGCCGGTTTGAATCAAGATTTGTGGGCATAGGTATCCAGGCCATCATGCTTATGGGAATGGAGGGATCTGCTCTGGGCGTTTGGGTTGCTCATGGAGAAGGTTAAGGTTTTTTTTTTTATATATATATATATATATATATTATTATTAATGGCCAATTATCACAATTTTTTTTATGTAAAAGCTGTGAAAAGTTGAAACACTACACTATAAATTGTGCTGTAACAAAAAAATATAACAAAACAAATTAATGATTGATTAAATTTAATGATCTAAATATACAGGTGCATCTCTATAAATTAGAATGTCATGGAAAAGTTCATTTATTTCAGCAATTCAACTGAAATTGTAAAACTCCTGTATTAAATAAATTTAATGCACAAAGACTGAAGCAGTTTAGGTCTTTTTCAAAATATACATTCCACAAATGATTAACATTGCACTGTGAAAAGTTTTATCGATGAAACACTACACTATAAATTGTGCTGTTTGAATTACATTATCAAGATATAACAAAAAAAAAATGATTGATTAAATTTAAGTCAATTTTTATTTAAAAAAATGCAGATACATTCCTGAAATTAACATTCCACTGATTTTGATTTTTTTTTAAGAAACACTGCAAACACTATCAAAGTGTTTCTGTCATGTCAGTTTTTGTGAGTGTGTGAAATATAAACCAAATAACCAAATATATATATATAAATATTTATTAGAAACTTGCATATTTACAAAACCACTTTACATTTATTATATACAATCTGTCTTTAATAAAACGCCTTAACTTGCTGTTATTAAAACATCAGAACTCCTCTCATCTCATTTAGTGCTGTATGTCTATTCTAGACACGTCGTCATTGAAAATCCATGTTCAATAAGACCAAAGTGCAGCAGGTCATAACACTGTTAACCTTTGCCAACAAGGTTGATTAGTGTCATTTCAACATGCTAGAAAGCACATTATCACTGTCCTCTACAATGCGTCGGTCAGCACGCCCTGCGTGACCGAGTGCGTTCTTGTCCTCTGCGGCCCCATCTGTTGGTTGATGTTAATAATGCAGATGAGAAGAAGGAAGACCACTACAAAATCATCCAGCATGCCCAGAACACTGCTCAACGGCCCAGGAAGAGTCTCCAGTGGGGAGGCCAAAGACATAGCAGCGCCAAATCCACAGACAGCCACCCTCAAGAAAAACAACCACACCAGGCCGCCCATGTTCCCCAGCCATCGCACCAGAAAGAGCAAGAAAAGAGGTGTATCACACAGGTAATCCTTTACCTAGAAAAAGGAAAAGATGACGATGATACTGTAGCTTGTGACTTAGCACGTGGGATATCAGTGTGTGACGTGGCTTCCAACTGTAGGAAACAATGTCCTTCCTGGCCTAAGGTTTCACAACCTTTGTGGCATCAGGAACTAAAGTAGGTGTGGTGATGTGATATAGTCCAGAGCAAATAAAATGATAAAAGCTCTGCTGAGAAGTAATAATGGTAATTGTACGGCTTTACAGGGAGTGGCATGAGTTTGTCAACAAAAAGTAGTTGTATTAATGTTTTTCAAGTCAGCCGTCTAACAGTTTGACTTCACAAACACCAAATTGGTATGCTTTTAAGTCTGAAGAAACAAACTGTGACATTTAAAATGGCAAATTATTGCTTCAGTTCAACTGAAAGCAATGCTTGTACCTGTCTTGGTGCTCCAGAGTAGCGCTTGTTATAGTCTTTGACATGTTTTAGCACTTCTGTCTCTTTACAGTCAGTTCTGGTCTCGCAGAAGAGATGACACATCTTATTCACCTGAGGATAAAAAATAAAAGACAACAAATAAAATGAGAGCTTTATCTTTTCTGTATGTCTATACACATACAGTTGAAGTCAGAAGTTTTCATACACCTGGTGCTGCAAATAGCTAATTATTTTACCAAAATAAGAGGAATCCTACAAAATGCATGTGACTTCTTTATTTAGTACTGACCTGAATAATTATAAGATATTTCACATAAAAGATGTTTACATATTGTCCACAAGAGAAAATAATAGTTGAATTTATAGTTTACAAGTTTACATACACTTGGTACTCAATACTAAATGATCCACAGCTGTTTTTGTTTGTTTGTTTTTTAGTAATAGTTGTTCATGAGTTTCTTGTTTGTCCTGAACAGTTAAACCGCCCTGCTGTTCTTCAGAAAAATCCTTCAGCTCCCACAAGTTCTTTGGTTTTTCAGTATTTTTGTGTGTTTGAACCCTTTCCAACAATGACTGTGTGCTTTTGAGATCCATCTTTTCACACTGAGGGACGCATATGCAACTATTACAGAAGGTTCAAACCCTCACTGATGCTTCAGAAGGAAACACAATGCATTAAGAACCGGGGTTGAAAACTTTTGAACAGAATGAAGATGTGTATATTTTTCTTATTTTGCCTTAATATAATAGTTTTTTTCATTTAGTACTGCCCTTCAGAAGCTACAGAAGATACTTACATGTTTCCCTGAAGACAAAATCAGTTAAATTTACCCTGATCTTTAAATCAACCACTGATGCTTCAGAAGACAAAATGATGCATTAAAGGAACACTCCACTTTTTTTGGAAATAGGCTCATTCTCCAACTCCCCCCGAGTTAATAAGTTGAGTTTTACCGTTTTGAAATCCATTCAGCCGTTCTCCTGTTCTGGCGATATCACTTTTAGCATAGCTTAGCATAGATCATTGATACTCTTTGATCCTATTAGACCAATAGCATCGCGTTCAAAAATGACCAACGAGTTTCCATATTTGTTGTATTTAAAACTTGACTCTTCTATAGTTATATCGTGTACTAAGACCAGCGGAAATGCAAAGCTGCGAGTTTCTAGGCTGATAAGATTAGGAACTACACTCCCATTCCGGCGTAATAGTCAAGGAAGTTTGCTGCCGTAATAAGGCCGAAGCAGGAGCAGTAATACCAGGCAGCACATGTGCAAATGCTAAACTAGCTGGGAACTCATTTCTGATAATACTCCGCCTGCTTCGGCCATATTACGGCAGCAAACTTCCTTGACTATTACGCCGGAAAGGAAGTGTAGTTCCTAATCTTATCAGCCTAGAAATTCGCAGCTTTGCATTTCCACTGGTCTTAGTACACGATAGAACTACAGAAGAGTCAAGTTTTTAAATACAACAAATATGGAAACTCGTTGGTCATTTTTGAACGCGATGCTATTGGTCTAATAGGATTCAATGATCTATGCTAAGCTATGCTAAAAGTGATATCGCCAGAACAGGAGAACGGCTGAATGGATTTAAAAACGGTAAAAATCAACTTATTAACTCGGGGGGAGTTGGAGAATGAGAATGAGAATGAAGGAGTTTGAAGATCAGGGTAATTTTATTTTGTCTTCTGAAGCTTCAAAAGGGCAGTACTAAATGAAAAAATATGATTTAGGCTAAATAAGAAAAATGTACAGCTCTTTATTCTGTTCAAAAGGCTCTTAATGCATTGTGTTTGCTTCTTAAGCATCGGTGACATTTGAACCTTCTGTAATAGTTGCATATAAGTCCCTCAGTTGTCCTCAGTGTGAAAATCTCAAAATCATACAGTTCAAAAGAACAGTGGGCTGTTCAGGACAAACAAGGAACTCATTAACAACTACTGTATCACTAAACAAACAAACAACAGCTGTGGTTCATTCGGGTAACAACACATTATGATGTGTATGTACAAGATGTGTATGTATCAAGTGTGTGTAAACTTCTGAACAGGGTCATTTGAATAAATTCAACTATTAATTTCTTTTGTGTACTATATGTAAACGTATTTTATGTCAAATATCTTATTCAGCCCTGCTGAAAAAAAAAACAGCGTATGCTGGTTAGGTATGTTTTGGTGCTGGGATGCTGGTTTTAGCTGGTTGTAGCTGGTTTATGCTGGTCCTTTGCTGGTTTATGCTGGTCCTTGACCAGCAACATGACCAGCATAAACCAGCAAAGGACCAGCATTAACCAGCTAAAACCAGCATCCCAGCACCAAAACATACCTAACCAGCATACGCTGTTTTTTTTAGCAGGGAGGTCAGTACTAAATAAAAAATAATTAACATTTTGCAGATTCTGAAAGGGGGGTGTAAACTTTTGACCTCAACTGTATATACACACTTATACAGTAAAAACAGTAATTGTTTAGCTGTTTACCTTTTTAAAAAAACTTTTCAACTGTATTCCTGTGATACAAAGCTGAATTTTCAGTAGTTACTACTTCAGTCCTGTGTCAAATGAGCCTTCAGAAATCATTCTAACATGCTGATTTGATGCTCAAGAAACATGTTTTGTTTGTTTTTTCTTTCAAGAAACGTGCATCAGCTAAGAAATCTCTTACCGTCTGTCTGCACAAAGGACAGCTGATGGCATGTAACCAGGAGCAATGTTTCCAGTAAGATATCAGACATGGTGCTGGAGAGAGAAAGAGACAGAAGACAGATAAGCGTGGGCCTCTCGTTTACCATGTGCCTAGTGCCATGTGTCAGAAATGTGTATTTTCTTCAAACGTTTGTTCTAAATGTGCTTTTCTACTGAAATTGGCTTTTGTCATTTAAAATTGGATTCCACTTATTTACAAAAATATGGTTTGTTGCTATTTATTTTTCGATTCAGGTCAATCTGGCACATTATATTCAATGGATTTTCTTTTCAAAAGCAGTTATTTAGCATAAAGTAGCTGGTCAGGTTCACTACTTTTTATATATTTAGTAGAGCTCATGTAACTAGAAGGAACGGTTATCGAATCTGAAAAAGATATGAGTGTGTATCAGCACGTATGTTTATTTTATTACAAATTTTTATTGCTTTTATTGTCTTTGCTGCTCTTTATTTCAGTGTCTTTATTGTGCTTATTTAAAGCGCCTGTGGTGCAAGAATTACATTGTGATGGTACACCAGTTTTGAATTTTATATAAAACCTTATTGTTATTAACATAAATCTACAAATATTCACTCTGTAAATGTGTAATCATGTGATCTGGATCAGGTGAGAGGCCCGGCTATTGTAACTATGGCAACGGTATAATATTAAACTCCGTACGCAACACTGTAGAGTCACATGACTGGGTAAGTGTTCAGTACTTGGAGTGTAAATGCCCACCACCATCTGCTCTCTCACAGTACACCAGTTACGCTAGTTTAAAGCACTTTCAGCTAAAGTAAACCAGTATGATGATTACATGCTGAAACATTAAGATGCAAGATATACGCACCACAGAAAAGATGCCCGCAGTTGGTCTCTACGGGATAGCTGGCGATCTGTAAACACACAGGGCAGTGATTGTCCCTGTTGCCTGCTGGCAACCACATTTTAGGAAAATCCTGCAAGCATGAAATTAAGATTATGTTTGATTTCGAAGTACTGCAGTATGTCACTGAAACATACATTTCTAACTGAAAATGCTGTGGTTAATTACTAATAATTACATAAAATACACAATATATCAATTTTACTAGTAGTCTTAGACTTTTAGAGTGCATGTGTGTGGGAATGTGTGTATGCACCTCTTTGTTGTTCACGTGAGGATTGTGTGGCTGCCCTTGACTCCTTATCTTTGAGAGTAGAGAAGACCTTCAAAAGGGAGAGATACAGTTATTAAAATGTAATACTGTGAAGGTTATGTTCAGGCATATTGTCGACTGAAACGTTTCAAATCACAATGCAGGACTAGAGTTTAAAAGCTCATCATCATTAAATGTGTGTTATGTTTTCTTTGAAACTCTGAGTAGACAATTGAAAAGTACTAATTTGTCTTTATTAGTCGTTTATTAGCAGTGTGGATAGGCTGACTAAGTCTGGAAGAGCACTTATGAAATCTAAATTTAGCTGTCTGACACACCTGTGTGTTTTACTCATACCAGATAACTTCAAGTGCATCAGCCTTTGTCAGTACTAAACTAACATTTGCCTTTGATATGAACAGAACTATATTTGCATGCAGTTATAGCTTGATATCCTGCTGTTTTGTTACTTTGATACATCAAAACTGTCTCTAAAACAACACATTGTGCACATGATCCTATCTTAAGGTATTTGTGATTTGTAGGACTTTGAGTTCACTTAAGAATTGAATAAAGTTAGACCGACATGACGAAACTGTCTAATGTCATAATATTTAGTGTGTTTATATGGTGCCTTTTATTACCCCATAATAGCATAACGTAATTAACCTGGAGTCTCAGGACACAACACCTTCATCATAACACAGTTGAAGTCAAAAGTTTACATACACCTTGCAGAATCTGCAAAATGTTAATTATTTTACCAAAATAGGAGGGATCATATAAAATGCATGTTATTTTTTATTTAGTACTGACCTAAATAAGATATTTCACATGAAAGATGTTTACATATAGTCCACAAGAGAAAATAATAGTTGCGTTTATAAAAGTTTACATATGCTTGATTCTTAATACTGTGTTGTTACCTAAATGATCCACAGCTGTGTTTTTTGTTTAGTGATAGATGAGTTAAACTGTCCACTGTTCTTCAGAAAAATCCTTCAGGTCCCACAAATTCTTTGGTTTTTCAGCATTTTTGTGTATTTGAACCCTTTTCAACAATGACTGTATGATTTTGAGATCCATCTTTTCACACTGAGGACAACTAAGGGAAGGAGCAGTGATGCTCCAGAAGGAAACACAATGCATTAAGAGCTGAGGTGAAAACTTTTTGAATTTGAGGAATAGGGTTAATGTTACTTATTTTGTCTTCTGGGAAACATGTAAGTATCTTCTGTAGCTTCTGAAGGGCAGTACTAAATTAAAAAAAAGAAAAAACATGACATGAAAGCAAAATATATATTTATTTTTTTACATTTCTTCATTCTGTTCAAAAGTTTTCACCCCCTGGCTCTTACTGCATGTTTTGTTTTGTTTTTTCCTTCTGGAGCATCAGTGAGTATTTGAACCTTCTGTAATAGTTGCATATTAAACAGCGGGGAGTTTAACTGTTCAGGACCAACAAGGGACTCATGAACTACTATCACTATACAAAAAAAAATGCATCTGTTGATCATTCAGGTAACAACACAGTATTAAGAATCAACTGTATGTAAACTTTCAAACAGCATTGTTTTTTTTTTTTGTTTTTTTGTATTATATTTATTATATTGTTTTTTATTTTATTATTTGTGGACTATATGTAAACGTTTTTAATGTGAAATATCTTTTTCAGCTCAGCACTAAATAAAACATAACTTGCATTTAGTCTGATCTCTCTTATTTTGGTAAAATAATTAACATTTTGCAGATTCTGCAAGGTGTATGTAAACTTTTGACTTCAACTGTATGTATATATATATATATATATATATATATATATATATATATATATATATATATATATATATATACAATATATAATTTTAAATAAATATAATATATTTTTAAACAGATGATGTATATCATACACAATGACATAATTTAAATTTGACAGTTTCAGATTTGATTACCGAGCATAGAAATGTACATGAAAACTAAACACAATTCTAATACATTTAGTTTGTCTTTCTCACCTGTTGCGGAAGCTGCGGCTGATGGGCATGTTTCTTGTTCGTAATTCAGTTGCTTTCTCGTGGAAGGCAGAGACTGGAATGCTTTCTTACTGCTTCTGTACACAGTAAATTTGACAGACGGGTTAATTATTAACCTGGGCATCAGTCCCACATCAGTCCCTTTTTTGGAGATTAGGTAACTAGTCTGATTTCTTGTTGGATTTTCGAAATTTAGGAAACTTGCTTGCAATCTTACATGCCTCTACAACATGTTAATACATGTGAAAATGTATTAATGTATTAATGTTAATGTATTGATTAACAATATTTGCACTGAACAAAGCCATGGCCGCTTCTCTGTATCCAGTGTTGTATTTTTGTCATGTGACCACTATCGCAGGTTCAAAGACACAGGTTGTAAGTCTCCTCCTACTTTAAGTAGGTTAGGTGTCTGGTTAACCTGTCAATGGTTTACCGTAAGTTTACACAATCTGGGCTGTCCCATATGGATGACCAAAGAAAGGCATTTCACTGGGATGCCTGGAACAATCTTGAGCAGGGCAATCCAGCATGGTTGAAACAATCTACATCTGCTTTAATACTATACCCTATAGGACATATGTGACCCTGGACCACAAAACCAGTCTTAAGTTGCTGGGGTATATTTGTAGCAATAGCCAAAAATACATAGTATGGGTCAAAATTATTGATTTTTCTTTTATGCCAAAAATCATTAGGAAATTAAGTAAAGATCATGTTCCATGAAGATTTTTTGTAAAACTCCTACTATAAATATACCAAAATATAATTTTTGATTAGTAATATGCATTGTTAAGAACTTAATTTGGAGAACTTTAAAGGTGATTTTCTCAGTATTTTGATTTTTTTGCACCCTCAGATTCCAGATTTCAAATAGATGTAACTCGGCCAAATATTGTCCTATCCTAACAAACCATACATCAATAGAAAGCTTATTTATTGAGCTTTCATATGATCTATACATCTCAGTTTTGTAAAATTTAACCTTGTGACTGGTTTTGTGGTCCAGGGTCACATATAGCTTTTGTAACTGAGTTAACCCACTTCCAAATTGGCTCCATATCAGTGCATTTGCCCTGGAGGTTTTTGCTAAAAATTTCTCAAGCTAATATTTACTTTTCTCATTTTTGCCTAAACTGCAAGGTCATAGTGCTGGAAATAGCAGCTGTTGGCCTTGATGGCACAGGGGTGGGTTAAAGACCCAAAAGACTTTAAATCTCATGGTTTAAAGTCCAGTGTCATGTCAGTCAAGGATTACTGCCACCAGCTGCATTGAAGACGCAACAGAAAATGTATTTTTTGCTTATTTCTGACTGGCATATCCACTGAGCTTAAGTATATGTTTTAATGTTACCAAATTATGTGGCAGTGAAATTATATAAATGGAGTAAAAAAGAAAAGAGTTTATTTACACTGCCATTTGAATATGCTGCTTAATATTTTTTGGAATCTGTGATATTTTTTCAGGATTCTTTGATAAATTAAAAGTAAAAAAGAACAGCATTTATTCAAAATATAAATGTTTTCTAACAATATAAGTATTTACTATCACTTTTTATCGAAAGAAAGAATCAAAGAAAACATTTACCTACCCCAAAATTTGAATGGTACTGTATATTGTTATAAAAGATATCTATTTTAAATAAATGTTGTTTTTTAAACATTCTATTTATCAAATAATTCTCATAAGATTATCACAGGTTCCAAAAATAATTAAAAGAAATTAAGCAGTGCAACTGTTTCCAACATTGATAATAAATCAGCATATTAGAATGATCTCTGAATTCTATTCTATTCTCTACTTTTATTTTAAAGTATATTAAACTAGAAAACCACTATTTTAAATTGCAGTAATATTTCACAATATTACTGTATTTTTATGAAATAAACACAGCCTTGGTAAGCAAAAAAGACTTCTTTAAAAAACATTACAAGTCTTACAGATCCCAAACTTTAATTGAATGCAAATAATTTATCTATTTATTTATATATTATTATACAACTGTATTATTATTATACAAGTAATGTGTCACCTATTTTATATACAAAGTATTCCAGCATGTGCTCATCCCATACTAGGTAAATGCAGGTGACTTTACATCACAATCTTATCTTATGTTTTTATTACAAAAAGGTAATAAAAGGCTTGAGAGATGTTAATGTTTAATTTTAATAACAGAAAACACAATTAAGTGTAAAAAAAGTATGTACATCCTTATTTCAACTCAGTTTTAAATCTTTATTTTTTATATCTCAATTCAGTTCATTTATGGGTGGCATTAAAATAAATAAATGTCTACTTTTTAAACATTGTCTTTAAAAACTGTGTGAGATATTGATCATAAAGCATCTGTATATTTAAGTGAATGCTCCTATAAGATGCCAAGTATAAAATAAGTAAATTAAAAATGTATTATCAAATATATTACCGTGGTTGAAGCACTTTAAGGTGTTGAAGCACATGTAAAAACATTACATACTATTTACAAAGCCTGTATCCACCTAAATCAATGGTTAAAAACTATTTTTGCAAATCCAGGTAATTTACCATAGAAATATTATGTTTTTTAACTTTTATGACTGTTATAGCGCCACCCGTGGTCTGATCTCCCTAAAACTTTGCATGCTTGATTAGAATCATTTGTCACATATGCTCACCAGGTTTCGTGAAGTTTTGAGTTTTCATTTAGGCTTTATAGGCTTTTGAGTATGTTTGGACAGATTGAGAGAAAAACCTCTCTTAATCATTTAACAAACGATTTGACTGACAGCAGTGATTCTAAAGGTAAAATCTTTCAAAAAGTGGAGGTCTATCGTATGATATGAGCAGGGGCGGATTTAGCCATTTTGGGGCCCAAGGCAAACACAGACATGGGGCCCTCTACATCTTTTGTTCCTCCTTGTAAAACTGTAAAATTTTATTTTCATAATATATTACCTGTGCAATAATATTTATTGTCTATTCACAAGTAGGGCTGCACGATAAATGAAATCGCAATTGTGATTAATCGGAAGCTGCGACTGTCATGCATATCTTTTAGTGAAGCACTGTGATTTCCATTTCTGTGTGATCATCCAAAGGCCAGAGGGCGCTCTGTCTCTCGGAAACGCCAAAATCACCTGAAGGAGAAATCTAGAAAACACTTATCGCTTCAGCTGAATATGAATAAAACTAAATAGATATTGAACTGCTTTCACTGATTCAACGTGACTAATGAACACTCGACTACGACAATATTGTTTACTGAAGTTCGTATTATTATAATTTTCATTATAATAAAGTACATTTATACTGCAATGCCTTCATCACTGTTTAGAATTCTATGAACTATGTTCTGTGCATTATTATGTGTAAGAAGCCACATCATTTCACATAAGGATTAATTTGAAACACTCGACTGATGTTATGAAGTAAGTTATGAGTAAAAATATTATTTAAGGTGGGTTTTTCACGTGCTTTGAGATGTAGCACCATTTTTTACACAGCGCGTATTTCACTGAGAAGCTACGCAAACAGCTCTCATTATCGCAAACGATTTCCTTTCGATTGCATAATCGTGCGATTAAATCGATTTCGATTATGAACATTTTGACCACGTTTAGATGTGTAACGTTAGTGTCACAAGAATCGACATCAGCTTATTTCTGCTTTTTAGCTTTACCGTCGTCAGCTGGTGACGGTGACATCAGAAAAAAAATTGTTAGCTTTGGTAGTGTTGCTATTTTTTTATTTATTTATTTTTGCTTTCCTCCCATTTCCTCGTTTTTTGCTTCGCTTCATTTTAGCTCCGTGGCCGTGCACACGCCGTCTGTCAATCACTGCTGTTCTGCAGCAGATGCGCAGTGACGTGAAATAATGGAATAGTCCAACAGTGTGGTGTTCGAGGGTGCCCGCGCCTGAGTGCCCCTAAGATATATTCTATATAAAAGTATTCTGACGACTTTTCAGAGAATTTTTGACATTTGCCATTAAGTAAAACAAAGAAAAAACACCTCGACCAAAATTTTTTGAGGGGGCCCCCTTGCAGCTCGGGGCCCAAGGCAACTGCCTACCTTTGCCTAATGGCAAAGTCCGCCCCTGGATATGAGTATCGTGCATATGTGTGAAAAAACAAGTAATATACAACTGTTTACACCCTTGAAAAATACAATATCGCCCCCAGTGGCCAATTTTTTTCAAATTTCTCACAAACCTTTAGGGCCGTGAGTCAAACAGGCCCACCAAGCGTCGTTCCGACTGACCTCCCTGCCCTTTCGAACGGTTTGGCGTCTCTTTGCGACGGAGGGTCAAAAGTTCAAGTTTTTTTTGGATAATTATTGATATTCACTCTCCAAAGAATATCCCTGCACTGTTTTAGTTCCAATTAGGCAAAAAACCTAGGACTAGTTCGCAAAAGTTTGTTTTTTACACTTTCTCAATCTTTTAACAAGTGTTTTGATTGACAGCAGTAATTCTAGAGGCAAAGTTGTTTGAAAAGAGGAGGTCTGTCGTATGATATGAGTATCGTGCGCATGAGTGAAAAAACGTGCGATATACAATCGCTTGCGCCTTTGAAAAGTGCTATATCGCCCCCAGTGGCCGACTTTTTTTTTCAAATGTCTCGCAGACCTTTAGGGCCATGAATAAAACAGGCCCACCAAGCGTCGCTCCGACTGACCTCCGTTAACCTTGTCTAATAGGTGCTCAAAATTCATCAGCCTATGCCAGCCATGTTTTTTGACTCAAAAGTCTTTATAGACGCTTGTGGCACTTCAGACCAAGACTGTGCATAACGTTTTTCACGTCGATAGGACAAGCGGTTCATAGTTATGGCAGTTTTTATAATTAATGATATTCACTCTCCGGAGAATCTCCCTGCACTGTTTTGGTTCCAATCAGGCGAAAAACCTACGACTAGTTTGCTAAAGTAGGTTTTTCAAAAAATGCAAAAATTCCAACAACATAAGACACTTGAGACTGCGCCGAACATTTTAGGAGTTATGAGCGATTTCGTACTTTTGATCGCCGTAGCACCCCCATCAGACCGATTGGGACGAGCATTGGTGAAGTAGTGTAGACAGTGTGAGTAATACCATTCCTCCAAGTTTCAAGTCTCTACGAGTTTGGTCTGCTCGATCAGTTTTACATGGAGATTGATGATACTTGGCCATTCTATCAATTGCAATAGGGTTTCTGCACTACAATTGAATCCCTAATAAAACAAATAATAAAAAAAGTTATATTTACCTGAACACTGAAAAATTATAATGATTTACATCCAAGGTTTAACACATATTTGATTGATTGATTGATTGATTCCTTGTTTATCTTATTTATTCTTTTTTTCTTTATTCGATTTAATGGTTGCTAACTAGTCATACAGTAGCTGGTTTAAGATCATTACCTGGTCAAATATGATTATTATGGTGATAGCTGATCATTATTTGGATGACCAACTAGTAGGCTATATTTCAGACTGACCACCTTAAAGGGATAGTTCACCCAAAAATGAAAATTTGATGTTTATCTGCTTACCCCCAATGCATCCAAGATGTAGGTTACTTTGTTTCCTCAGAAAAATACAAACGAAGATTTTTAATGAAAACCGGTGCAGTCTGCCAGCCTTATCATGGGTGTGGATGGGCACCAAACCTTTAAAAGTAAACAAAAACATGCACAGACAAATTCAAATTACACCCTGCGGCTCGTGACGATACATTAATGTCCTAAGACACGAAACGATCGGTTTTTGCGAGAAACTGAACAGTATTTACATCATTTTTTACCTTTGATACACAGCCACGTCCATCTGTCATGAGCACGAGTTTGGCATCAGTCACGTCACATGTGCACGCGCTTCTGGCGTAGAATACGCAAACGCCGTAAGGGGAAATCAGTGAAAAGTCCCGGATGAGTTTGTGCAAGCAAACTTAATCTTTTAGCTTTAAATTGGTTTAAACAATCAGGATACGCGCAAGTAATTACCATTTTGAATAGCCGCTATACCCACAATCTTTGTGCAGTGTGGAAACAATGAGTGTCGTATTCATGCGACAGATCGCTTCCGGCGTTTGCGTATTCTACGCTAGAGCGCGTGCTCATGTGACGTGACTGATGCCAAACTCGTGCTCATGACAGATGGACGTGGCTGTGTATCAAAGGTAAAAAATGATATAAATACTGTTCAGTTTCTCGCAAAAACCGATCGTTTCGTGTCTTAGGACATTAATGTATCGTCACGAGCCGCAGGGTGTAATTTGGATTTGTCTGTGCATGTTTTTGTTTACTTTTAAAGGTTTGGTGCCCATCCACACCCATGATAAGGCTGGCCGACTGCACCGGTTTTCATTAAAAATCTTCGTTTGTGTTTTTCTGAGGAAACAAAGTCACCTACATCTTGAATGCATTGGGGGTAAACAGATAAACATCAAATTTTCATTTTTGGGTGAACTATCCCTTTAAAATGGTGGCACCTGCTGATCATCTTATACCAGTCAAGGATATTTACATATTTTATATCCACATTACATAATTTATATATCTTTATAGGCTTAATATTAGCCTAATTATAGGCTAACTATTTAAAATGTAAAAAAAAATGTTAAAGTGCTCATTTATGTGAATCACAGGCATTTTGAGCTTTTGATGATACATTTAAAATAATTTTGTAACACATTGTACGCTATTATCTTAGGTGCCAGTGTTCAGTTTCCATATTGTGGAAACCCAACTATTACCCCAATGGTCCGTGTTCACTGCTCTGCCAGTCTCCTCGGATCTCTGTTTTGATTGGCTGCACGGTGTCCTGAACTCAATACACCATTGGTGTTTTATTTCTTGCTGTTGCGCTCTTGATCCCGTCAATCCCCCAATCCTTATTACCGCAGCACACGCTGTGTCCACGGCGGACATTCACGAAGCCTTTACGTATCAATTAGTGCGTAGACGCAATAGACGTGAACGTAGCGCTGGTGAGCGCTAGGCAAATACACACGCAGGTGGGAAGGGGAAGTGCATTGTTGACAGGTGGACGGAAATATTTGCCCGATAGCACAGAGGAGATATGGATTTAAATAAAACGGTGCTGTGCGAGAGCTTGATTATTTGGGTAAGCTCCTGTCTTTTAGTTTAGCTCTAAATGTTACTGAAATGAGGAATCGTTTATTTATCTGTCACCAGTTCCATGACGATAGCGTTACCTGTCGCAGGTAGTCGTTTCCTTCAGACACCATGGTCCAAAAATACCGGAAATAAGACATTTAAATGTGTGCACTTGCTGTTGTGAACCAAACGCGGTTTCGGTGCATCAGTACAACATTTAAAAATGCGCTCAGTTCTCCAAACGCCACCCGTCCAGGACGCGACACAAATATATCTAAAATTCATAACGACAAACCAGACTCACAATGCTGTTAGACATGTAAACAACACCAACAGTCACAGCCAACTCCATCCTCATCCGATTTAGACGTCTAATCTGGTTAGCTAGAGTATTTGTGGAATGTGTCTTATGCAATCAGATATTCCCTGTCTTAGTTTAATATGATGGCGTTTTGATTTTTGACTGCGGTGTGTGATAGCATGCGGCGCGTGCTCGCGATTCTCTGTACTTGGCTTTGAGCCATGGCTGTTTACATTGCGTTTGCATCAGGGCCCCTTCTGTATAGTTCTCAAAAAGACTTGTGAGGGTACGAAAGACTACGGTCTATCCTGGAACGTATTTTTAAGTATGTGGGTTCTCTGTAATACAGTATTTTCATTTATTCTGCTGCAATGACTGGCTGTGTCGCTGCTTATAATGGTTAACTGAATAGATTACACATTTTAAATGCATTATTTGTTTGCTAGTATCCCAGATTACTATTTGTGATCTCTATTTGTTATATAGTATTATATATATAGTAACTGGTAATGCAGTGCAAAAGATTTGTCACTATAAACCTTAAGAACATAAAGGAGCATTCTGTTAAAATTATATTTCACCCAAAAATTTAAATGATGTCATTAATTACTCACCCTCATTTTATTTCAAACACGTTAGACCTTTGTTCATCTTTGGAACACAAATTAAATTTTTTTTTGATGAAATCCTAGAGCTTTGACCCTAGACTTGATACTATGTAAGACCCAGAAAGGTAGTAAGAACATTGTTAAAGTAGTGCATTTGACATCAAATGTCATAATTTGTGTTCTGAGGATGAGCAAAGGTCTTACGGGTTTGGAACAGCATGAGCGTGAGTGATTATGATTAATGACAGAATTTTAATTTAGGGGTCAACTAACCCTTCAATGTTAATTGTATTCTTCTTTAATGAGAGTGTTGTATACTATGTCAAAGCAGATTGGATGACAAAACTGAAATGTACTAAAATGTATAAAAAGCCTTTGATTGTACTAATACAGGGTTTCCCAAATGAGGATTGACAAGTTGAATAGACACTAATAATTAAATCAAATGTAAAATTTAACAAAAACCTTTAAGCTATGCTGAAAAGCCCAATTTGGTCAAAACATGACCAGGCTTTTAAAATTGGTTGGATTTAATGTTTTTGGCACATTGTTTTCTTTCAGTTATTTTCTTTTCTGAACTGATTGATCATCAGCATTGATCTAAGCTTATTCACAGAGGCCAGAAGTTGGGGGGAAATCCCCAAACGAAAAATATGAAACGGAAGAAAAAATATAACTAAATAGGATGTTGTTTGAACAAAGTCAGTAAGTTTTAGTCCTATGTGATAACATTAACTAGCATTTTCGTGAAGAAGAAAATCACAACAGTTGTCACCCTGGACCACAAAACTAGTCATAAGGGTCAGTTTTTTGAATCTGAAAGTTGAACAAGCTTTCCATTGATGTATGGTTTGTTAGGAAAGGACAATATTTGGCTGAGATACAACAATTTGAAAATCTGGAATCTAAGGGTGCAAAAAAATCTAAATACTGAGAAAATTGAAGTTCTTAGCAATGCATATTACTAATCAAAAATTAAGTTTTAATATATTTACGGTAGGAAATTTACAAAATATCTTCATGGAACATGATCTTTACTTAATATCCTAATGATTTTTGGCATAAAAGAAAAATTGATCATTATGACCCATACAATGTATGTTTGGCTATTGCTACAAATATACCCATGCTACTTAAGACTAGTTTTGTGGCCTAAGGTCACAGTTAATCTAAATAAACCTTTTTTGATAATTACAGTTATTCATTTGCCTATTATTAATGTGTTGTTGAATAGTAAATTTGGCTGTTGTAATGCATACCAACTGTAGTTTATCTTTGTTTATTGTAATACTCTGTACGTTTGTTTCATTTCTTTCTTTGTGTGGCTTCAGCTGCAAACCTTCAAAACCACAGCCCCATGTAAGACAGTGGATGATCTGACCTCAGGAGCAGCCATGTCTCAGGCCCTGCATCAGATGTGAGTGTGTTTACATTTACTTGACCTTCACTGGCAGATGCTTTTATCCACAGCAACTTATATAGTTGTCATGGTATTTGTTTGATTACCCATGACTTTGACATTGCTAGCGCCATGTACTACCAGCTGAGCTTCAGTGTTTCTTTCACTCATTCAATGATAACTGATTGTGTTTTACATTTCTCACTCAGCCTCTTTTCGTTTCCCTCCTCGCTCTACCAAATCAGATTAGTTTTTCCAGGTCAGCATTACAGATTTATATCTCAGCTTGTCAGCGTGTGAATATTTTATGACTTGCATTGGGTTGTGGACAGTCCTCCGAGTCATATTACCTGAAAGTAGGTTTTGATGTATATAATTTTTGCTGAATAAACATTCAAGTGTAGTAAAATTTAGAATATGTTTTTTTATCAGAGAGCCTGACAGTATAATTCTGATTATATTAAAGCAGGATGGGATTGAAACAAAATATATTTGATTTGATTTTACCAACTGATCTGAATGAAAGCATCTGAAAGTATCTGAATTAGATGAGACTGAACTGCACTGATCAATATATTTAAATTGCAGAGATCCTTCATGGTTCAGTGAGAACTGGCTGGCCCGCATTAAAGGGGATGTTGGAGATAATGTGAGACTCAAGGTAGATTTCTTGTTCTTTTACGCCTTGGTGCTTAAATCAAATTTTGAGAACATGCCAAATATAATGTTAGTCAAAGCTAAAGTCTTTATTCCTCTCCTTTTTTACAGATGATCAACCTCAAAAAGATCCAGCAGATGATTGTTGATTATTATAATGAGGTAAATGACACACTAAGGTTTGGTTTTTTAAGGGATAGTTCACCCAGAAATGAAAATTACCCCATGATTTACTCGCCTGCAAGCCATCCTAGGTGTATTCGACTTTTAAGTGAATATAAACCGAGTGAGTCTTCCAAGCTTTATAATAGCAGTGAATGAAAGTGCCTCCATCCATCATAAAAAGTACGCCACACAGCTTAAAATGAAATGAAATAAAAATACTTAAAATAAAATTATTTGAACCTTTTCAAATGTAGCATGTCATCTGACAGACTTTAGCTCTCGGAATGAAAATTGACTTGACACATGCCAAGAATTGTTGGGCGGTTAATTATAGTACTGTGTTAATGCCTGCAATTTCTTTCAATTCTAACAAAGACACAATGACTGAACTTTATCTGATTAATTCTAATAATGAATCTATTTGTGTATGAGTAATTCTGTGTGTGTTATAATCACTTTGGGTTCAGGTTTTGGCTCAGCAGATCACAGGTTTTCCTCTGCCTGATCTGGTGCGTATGGTAGAGCAGTCTGATCAAGTAGAGCTGGGACGCCTCCTGCAGCTCATCCTGGGGTGTGCAGTCAACTGTGACAGGAAACAAGGTAGTTAAAGGAATAGCTCAGCCAAATATATATATATGTATATATATATATACACTGCCGTTTGGGATCAATACGATCTCTAATGTTTTTTTTAAGAAGTCTCTTATGCTCCTCAAGACTGCGTTTATTTGATTAAAAATACAGAAAAAAATAATACTGCAAAATGTTATTACAATATAAAATGGTTTCTATTTTAATATACATTAAAATATTTTGTTTTTCCTGTGATGCAAAGCTTAATTTTCATCAGCCATTACTCTAGTCTTAAGTGTCACATGATCTTTCAGAAATCATTCAAATATGCTGATTTATTATTAGAATTATCTATGTTGGCAACAGTTGTGCTACCAAATATTTTTTGGAACTTTTTTTTCAGGATTCTTTGATGAATAAAAAGTTAAAGTGAACAGCATTTATTCAAAATATACATAATTACTAACAATATAAGTATTTGCTATCATTTTTTTTTATTTGAACACATCCTTGCTAAATAAAAGCAGTAATTTCTTTCAAAAAAAAAGAAAGAATTCAAATTTACTGACCCTAAACTTTTGAACAGTAGTGTATATTGTTAGAAAAGATTTCTATTTTGAACAAATGCTGTTTTTTTTTTTTACTTTTTTATCACAGGTTCCAAAAAAATATTAAGCAACACAAATGTTTTCAGCACTGATAATAAAGCAGCGTATTAGAATGATTTCTAAAGTATCATGTGACACTGAATACTGGAGTAAAGATGTTAAAAAATCAAATCAAAGCTTTGATCACAGAAAAAAAAATTCTAATGTATATTAAAATAGAAGAATGTTATTTTTACATTGTAATAATATTTCACAATATAACATTTTTCTGTATTTTTGATCAAATAAACACAGCCTTGAAGAGTATTAGAAACATAAAAAAACCATAAAAAATCTTACTGATCCCAAGCTTTTGACCGGCAGTTAATATATATATATAGTGCCCTCCACTAATATTGGCACCCTTAGTAAATATGAGCAAAGGTGACTGTGAAAATAAATCTGCATTGTTTATCCTTTAGATCTTTCATTTGAAAAATTCACAAAATTCTAACCTTTCATTGAAGTAAAACGATGGAAAATGGGGGGAATCTCATTATGAAATAAATGTTTTTCTCTAAAGTATATTCCCACTAATATTACAATTTTTTTAGCACACCAGGGTGGCTAGGAGTATAAAATTGTCCAGTCATGACTTTCTGTTCCACAGGATTATAAATATGAGGAACACAAAAGCCAAATTCCCTTAATCATCCATCACAAGAAGTAAAACCAAAGAATGTAGTTCTGATGTGCAGAACAAGTTTGTTGAGCTTCACAAAATAGAAAGTGGCTGTAAGAAAAGAGCTAAAGCATTGAAAATCCCCATTCTCACCATCAGGGCAATAATAAAAAAGTTCCAATCAACTAAAATGTTCATTAATTGCATTTGTGATCGCATGCTTCCAGAAACGAATTATTACACCTGTTGTAAAAGTGGGCAAATGAATAAAAATACAAAAAAATTATTTCTTGTAAAATAGTTGGATGTTGAATAATTGATTCTTGAGCTGCTATTTTAAATAACACCAGACGGTCTGAATCAGACCCTCTCTGATAAACTGCAGCGTGAACAACGTCGTGCGCGTGCAACTTCCCATTTCAAACTGAACTGAATACCATATAAAGCCTATACACAGCCTGTATTACACAAATCACAGCAGAAAGACATTTTGGTAGTCAACTTGTAATATTTCTGCTGGCGTGCATGTTCAAGTGAACGTTTTAAACAGTGTTCCTGCCGTGCATACAACATATCTTACGGTGCTACCATATGGACGATACTACCGTTTCATACATGTAAATACAATATTTTCAAAATATATACTGAATGTGTGTGTGTATTTATATATACATAATAAATATACACCGTATACACATATATAAACAAAAACTTTTATTTTGGATGCGATTGACTGCGATTAATCACGATTAATCGTAATTAATCGTTTAGCAGCACTACTTTTAACCCTGTGAGATTGTTGTTGTTTTTTAGAGTATATCCAAGTAATCATGACCTTGGAGGAATCTGTACAGCATGTGGTGATGACTGCCATTCAGGAGGTCAGATTAATTTTATTCAGATAATTTTATGTAGCCATAAATATAAATGTTTCAAAGGAATTTAGAAGGCTTTGTGATTGATTCCAGCTTATGAGCAAGGAGACTGTGTCTCAGTTAGGAACGGAACATCCTGGAGATGCTGAACAACAGGTAAGAAATACAGAAATATAACATCAAAATATCAGTGTGACAACCGTCAGGAGAGTTGATATTGTCGTTAGAGGAGAAGTTCACTTCCAGAACAAAAATTAACAGATAATGTACTCACCCACTTGTCAGCCAAGATGTTCATGTCTTTCTTTCTTCAGTTGTAAAGAGATGATGTTTTTGAGGAAAACATTTCAAGATTTTTCTTTTATGGTGCCCCGAGTTTGAACTTCCAAAATGCAGTTTAAATGCGGCTTCAAGCAATCCCAAATGTTGTTGTAAACAGTGCCAGCCGAGGAAGAAGAGTCTTATCTAGCGAAATGATCGGTTATATATATATATTTTTTAATTACAATTTATATACTTTTTAACCTCAAAAGTTCGTCTTGTCTTGTCTGCCTGAACTTTTTCTGGTTCAAGACAGTTAGGGTATGTCAAAAAACTCAAAATCATTTCAAAATCGCTTCATCGCTGCAGAAATACCGACACAGTGTTTGCCAAGTGAACATGCAAGAAGATTAAGAAGATCAAACACTCTTAACAAAAAAGGTAAAACAGCGATGTAGGGAGATGTTTTTTTTTTCAACTGTCTTGAACCGGAATAAACAGAGTTCAGGCAGAGCAAGACAAAACGAGCGTTTGAGGTTAAAAAGTATATAAATTGTAATTAAAAATAAATAAATTATCAACCGATCGTTTCGCTAGATATGACCCTTCTTCCTCGACTGGTATCGTTTGAAGCCACGTTTAAGCTGCATTTTGGAAGTTCAAACTCAGGGCACCATAGAAGTCCACTGTATAGAGAAAAATCCTGAAATGTTTTCCACAAAAAACATAATTTCTTTAAAACTGAAGAAAGAAAGACATGAACATCTTGGATGACAAGGGGGTGAGTACATTATCTGAGAAATGTTCTAGAAGTGAACTTCTCCTTTAACGACAATTTAAATGTATCTTGTAGTATTGTACAATGTTGCTGTTTTTTGGGTAGTTAAAGAAAGCCTTGGAAGAGCTGACTGAAGTCACGGCAGAGAAAGAAGAATTGGCACAGCGCTGTCAGGAGCTCGACATGCAGGTGAGATTCTAGTTTTAGTAAAACAGCTGTCAAGGGGTTTGTAATATTAGGAATGTAATACAGATAATACAGATTTCAAATTCACATTAATAAACAGGAAAAATACCAGTGTTAAAATTCATTGGTTATTAAAATACTTTAATTTCAGTTGTAAAGCAGCTCTACAAAAAATTATTCAATGTCATTATTCAGCTCAATTTAGTTGATTCAGTTCAGTTCAATAACTGTTGTTGTAGCAGTTAATCAATTATGAACTCAATTCCACTATAAACTGCTCTATAACTATTGTTACTTTTGTGACGGCCTTAAGTAAGATTGGAAAAATGGTCCATGCATAGAAACTCAAAGGGCACATACAGTAAGTAGTTCCTGTTATTCCTTGTTTTAGATATGAATATACACAGGTGCTGGAATATTTACAAGCTGCCTATGTAAAAAAAAAGGCATTGGTCAACGAAATCCAGACACAGCATGTGTTTTAGTGGCTGTGTTTGCAGACTGTAAGCGTTAGCTCACTAAACAGCATTTCTTATTTCTGCTGTTCTGTTTGTTCACCTTCATGGATGAACAGATTTTGCCTTTAAGTGCAAGTATTTTTTGTTTGTCTCTGCAGAAGGCTGTTTTAGCTTTTACAGTGAGGTGAAGTAATCTATCATGTACAGTATTTCATTGAGTTTTCAAGTATATGTAAAGGTAAAAATAGGACATTTAAAGGTAATTTGCAGTGATTTGCAGTGCCATGTTAATTTTCCTGTGCCCATACATGGGTTAGAAATTGATGTGTTGCTGATTCTTGACAGATTGAGTTGTAAAAGTATCCATGACCAATAAGAGGTAAGAGGTAACAAATGCATGGCAACCTAGCCTAACTAAAACTAAAACACTGCGTTGCCACTAACCAATCTAACCACTGAAAAACTGGTTTTATGTGGGGATTTTGTGTGGCGAAAGAGCTCATGTGTTGCTGAAATTGCTGGGTTATATATTGGCACATACACTAAAACTAAAATAAACTCCATTTGCTTTTGGGGTGTAAGAGGTTTAACATGCCTAACATTAACAGTGGATTCGTTTGATCTAATTTGCAAATTAACTGTAAAACTGCATCAATTTGGAGTTTATCTATTTGCATACACATAATTAATATATTTTTACATTACTTAATGTTTTATATTCAGTTAGTTTATTTTTTTTATTTTGTTAGCTGGTTTATTTTCTTTTTGGTAAGTAGTTGGGCAGCAAAGTGTTTTTAAAATGCAAATCTAGTTGTAATCTGTTATAATTCACAATATATTAAAATCACAGTAAAAAATCTTTACATCATGCTCTATATTTACACTACCATTTAAAAGTTTAAGGGCCAGTAAGATTTTTTAAAGAAAGTAATTATTTTATTCTGCAAGGATGCATTAAATTGATCAAAAGTCAATAGTGACAGAAAAAAGTGACAGTAAATACATTTATAATGTACAAAATGTATAAAAATATATAAATATATAGCTTATTCAATTCGTTTGTGAAAGACCATGTGACGTGAAGGCTGAATTAATGGCTGCGGAAAATACAGCTTTGCCCTCACGTAAAGAATAAATCACATTTTAAAATATATCAAAATAGAAAACATTTATTTTAAGTTGTAGTAATTCTTACAGTATTTTTGATCAAATAAATGCAGCTTTGGTGGGCATAAGATACTTCTTTCAAAAAGATTTTACTGACTCCAAATATTTGAACAGTAGTGTACATCAGTCCAATTTTCCATTCTACACAATCCTATATTCGAATATGCCATATTTATTATGTACAGTCGTGGCCAAAAGTTTTGAGAATTACATAAATATTGGAAATTGGAAAAGTTGCTGCTTAAGTATTTATAATAGCAATTTGCATATACTCCAGAATGTTATGAAGAGTGATCAGATGAATTGCATAGTCCTTCTTTGCCATGAAAATTAACTTAATCCCGAAAAAAACTTTCCACTGCATTTCATTTCTGTCATTAAAGGACCTGCTGAGATCACTTCAGTAATCGTCTTGTTAACTCAGGTGAGAATGTTGACGAGCACAAGGCTGGAGATCATTATGTCAGGCTGATTGGGTTAGAATGGCAGACTTGACATGTTAAAAGGAGGGTGATGCTTGAAATCATTGTTCTTCCATTGTTAACCATGGTGACCTGCAAAGAAACGCGTGCAGCCATCATTGCATTGCATAAAAATGGCTTCACAGGCAAGGATATTGTGGCTACTAAGATTGCACCTAAATCAACAATTTATAGGATCATCAAGAACTTCAAGGAAAGGGGTTCAATTCTTGTTAAGAAGGCTACAGGGCATCCAAGAAAGTCCAGCAAGCGCCAGGATCGTCTCCTAAAGAGGATTCAACTGCGGGATCGGAGTGCCACCAGTGCAGAGCTTGCTCAGGAATGGCAGCAGGCAGGTGTGAGCGCATCTGAACGCACAGTGAGGCCAAGACTTTTGGAAGATGGCCTGGTGTCAAGAAGGGCAGCAAAGAAGCCACTTCTCTCCAAAAAACATCAGGGACTGAGGACTGGGGCAAAGTCGTATTCTCCGATGAAGCCTCTTTCCGATTGTTTGGGGCATCTGGAAAAAGGCTTGTCCAGAGAAGAAAAGGTGAGCGCTACCATCAGTCCTGTGTCATGCCAACAGTAAAGCATCCTGAGACCATTCATGTGTGGGGTTGCTTCTCATCCAAGGGAGTGGGCTCACTCACAATTTTGCCCAAAAACACAGCCATGAATAAAGAATGGTACCAAAACACCCTCCAACAGCAACTTCTTCCAACAATCCAACAACAGTTTGGTGAAGAACAATGCATTTTCCAGCACGATGGAGCACCGTGCCATAAGGCAAAAGTGATAACTAAGTGGCTCGGGGTTCAAAACGTTGAAATTTTGGGTCCATGGCCTGGAAACTCCCCAGATCTTAATCCCATTGAGAACTTGTGGTCAATCCTCAAGAGGCGGGTGGACAAACAAAAACCCACTAGTTCTGACAAACTCCAAGAAGTGATTATGAAAGAATGGGTTGCTATCAGTCAGGATTTGGCCCAGAAGTTGATTGAGAGCATGCCCAGTCGAATTGCAGAGGTCCTGAAAAAGAAGGGCCAACACTGCAAATACTGACTCTTTGCATAAATGTCATGTAATTGTCGATAAAAGCCTTTGAAACGTATGAAGTGCTTGTAATTATATTTCAGTACATCATAGAAACAACTGAAACAAAGATCTAAAAGCAATTTAGCAGCAATCTTTGTAAAAACTAATATTTGTGTCATTCTCAAAACTTTTGGCCACGACTGTACAGTTGAGGTCAAAAGTTGACATACACATTGTAGAATTGGCAAAAAGTTAATTATTTTTTGTTTGGTGATAGTCATTCATGAGTTCCTTGTTTGTCCTGAACAGTTACACTGCCTGCAGAAAAATCCTTTAGTTCTCACAAATTCTTTGTTTTTTCAGCATTTTTGTGTATTTGAACCCTTTCCAACAACAACTGTATGATTTTGAGATCCATCTTTTCACACTGAGGACAACTGAGGGACTCATATACATCTATTATAAGGTTCAAACACTCACTGATGCTCCAGAAGGAAAAAACATGCATTAAGAGCCAGGGGGTGAAAACTTTTCAACCGAATAAAGATGTGTACATTTTTTTTATTTTGCCTAAATATCGTATTTTTTTCATTTAGTACTGCCCTTTAGAAGCTTCAGAAGACACTTAAATGTTTTACAGAAGAAAGATTGTCACCCCCTGCTTAATGCACTTTAATGCATAATTTTATCTTCTGAAGCACTTCAGTGAGCATTTGAACCTTTTTTTAATAGTTGCATATGAGTTGCAAAATCATACAGTCATAGTTGGAAAGGTTCAAATACACATAAATGCTACAAAACCAAAGAATGTGTGAGACATAAAATATTTTTCTGAAGAACAGCGTGCAGTTTAATTGTTCAGAACAAACAATGGACTCATGAACAACTATCACTAAAAAAAAGCACTGTTGTGGATCATTTAGGCAACAACACAGTTTTTAGAATCAAGCGTATGTGAAGTTTTTTTTTTTTTTTTTTTTAAATTCAACAGTTATTTTCTCTTATGGACTGTACATACTTATTTCTTTGAAATATCATATTCAGGTCAGTACCCAATTAAAAAAAAAATACATTTTGTATGTCCACTTATATTTTGGTAAAATAATTAACATTTTGCAGATTCTGCGAGGTGTATGTAAACTTTTGACATCAACTGTAGGTAATACATGCCTTGACATAATAAACGTCAGGTTTTCCAGAAAGCCCTGTTTTTTTAACCGCTTTGCCCTTTAAACAGGTGACAATGCTACAGGAGGAAAGGAACAGCCTCCTAGCAGAAAATGACCTCTTGACTGATCGAGCCAGTCAGCTTGATACTTTTGATGACCCCAGCACTCCATCAGGGAGGAAGCACAGCCAGCTACAACTACAGCTAGAGCAGCTTCAGGAGGAGAACTTCAGGTAGAGCTTCATCTGACTACAGATCTCACACTCTCACATGTCCAATACAGTCAGACACTTATTCTTGATGTTCTGAATATTGTTGTGGTTGCATAAGTAGACAAGCATTTGAAATAATGAACCGAGCGTGGGTAGAATGCCTCTGTTTGAAATTGCATGCAGTGTAAATAATGAAAGTGTGTGTATGTGTGTAATAACCAGACTGGAGGCAGCTAAAGATGATTACCGCATCCACTGTGAAGAGCTGGAGAAACAACTAGTGGAGCTTCAGCATCGTAATGATGAACTGACCAGCCTGGCAGAGGAGTCGCGAGCGCTTAAAGATGAATTAGACATATTAAGGTGTGTGCAAGCTCATACTTATTTTAACAAGTAGTTTTTGCCAGTGGGTGTTTTGGGAAGTATTTATGATGAATTTGTTTGTGTAGGAGCTGCTCTGACCGGGCAGTGAAACTAGAGGCCTCTGTTGAGACGTATAGGAAGAAGTTAGAAGATCTAAGTGACCTCAGACGGCAAGTGAAAGTTCTGGAGGAGAAGAATATGACCTACATGCACAACACAGTCAGCCTTGAAGAGGAGCTACGCAAGGCTAATGCTGCAAGAGCTCAATTAGAGACATACAAGAGACAGGTATAAATGTGCTAGCAGTTTTAGTTTTAGGAATTCTGAGAATTGTTTTTGTTTGTTTGCTTGCTTTCCAGTCAGTCACAGTCATCATCATCATTTTGAAAATTCATCACAGTAATAAATAAAAAGATGTTCTGTTGTTCCAAGTCTGTAAGACCTTTGTTCATCTTCGGAACACAAATTAAGATATTTTTGATGAAATCAGAGAGCTTTCTGACCCTGCATAGACAGCAATGCAATTGACACGTTTAAGGCCCAAAAAGGTAGTAAAAACATTGTTTAAATAGTCCATGTGACATCAGTGGTTCAACCGTAATTTTCAGAGGCTATGAGAGTACTTTTTGTGCGCCATATAAAAAAAGACTTTATTTAGCAATTTCTTCTCTTCCGTGTCAGTCTTCACACACGTGTCATGGTACTCTCATTAACTTGGTGGCGAAGAAGACTGATACAGAAGAGAAAAATTTTTGAATAAAGCTGTTATTTTTGTTTTCTTTGTGCACACATTTTTTTCTTGTAGCTTCATAAAATTATGGTTCAACCACTGATGGACTATGCAGGATGAGAAAGCTCTCGGATTTCATCAAAAATATCTTAATTTGTGTTTTGAAGATGAACAAAAGTCTTACAGGTTTGGAACGACATGAGGGTCTAATTAATGACAGGATTTTTCATTTTTGGGTGAACTATCCCTTTAATGTTAATTGTGAAAGTGCTTTCTATTTTGAAAGAATTTATTTTAAATTTGAATAATTTTTCAGCAATGTTACTGTTTTTACTGTATTTTTGATCATTAAACATTACATTGTTTTTGAAACTTAAGGGTCAGGAGCTCCACAAGAAACTGTCTGACGAGTCCCGCAGGGCTGATAACTTGGCTTTTGAGATGAAGAAATTTCAGGAAAAATATGATGCTTTACTAAAGGAGAAAGAGGTAGACAGACACATTCACCTGCAATTACTCGTACACATGGCAAAACCTTGTGATAATTGTGTTTGTGTGTGATTCATCAGAGGATCAGCATCGAGCGGGACACTCTCAGAGAGACTAATGAAGAGCTGCGATGCACACAGGCCCAACAGGACCAGCTTTTACAAGCAGGTATGTTTTTCAGATTCCACACCTGGAGATGTTTTCATGTGCCACTAGGAAAAGATTGCATTTGAATGAAGCTTGTTGCTTCATCAGTGCAGGAAGGCTCTGCTGAGTGCGATAACAGTTCCTCCACTCCTGTAATTTGTTTGGTATAGCAAGTGTAAATTGAAGCACATCGTCTAGTTCAGCCTGTTACATTTATATTCTGACCACAGTACAGCCTTGAACTAAGCTCAAGGGATCTATCTGGGTCACTTCACAGCTCAGTAAACACAAACTGAAAATTTAGTTTAGAAACTGGTGTGACGCTTGAACTTGTGCTTTTTTCACACTTCACAGGAAAGTATCCAACAGGGAGTCCAAGCCATGAAAACCTGGCAGCTGAGATGCTGCCCATTGAGTACAGGTATGATATATGTAGGAGGTACTGTAAGTCATACAGATTTGCCCTTTTTTATTTAATATATTTTAAAATTACATTTATTACATCCTGTGAGGGTAAAGTAGATTTTTTTTAAACATCCATTACTGCAGTCTTCAGTGTCATGATGCTTCAGAAATCATTCTAATATGCTGAGTTGGTGCTCAAGTAACATTTCTTATTTTTATCAAAGTTGAAAACAAGTGTGCAGTGTAATTTTTTTAGGATTGTTTGAATAGAAAGTCTTCACAGAAATGTCTTTATATTTGGTAGTCTGATCAAATAATGAGCGAAGAATGAGATGTTAAAGAAGAAGTTCCCTTCCAGAACAAAAATGTACAGATATCGTACAAAGAAATTGTTTTTTTTTTAAAGCAAACATTTCAGGATTTTTCTCCATATAGTGAAATTATATGATGCCCCGAGTTTGAACTTCCAAAATTCAGTTTATATGTGGCTTCAAACAATGTAAAATGTGGTCGTAAACGATCCCAGCCGAGGAAGAAGGGTCTAATCTAGCGAAACAATAGGTTATTTATTTTTTTAATTACAATTATATAACCTCAAACACACATCTTGTCTTGCTCTGCCTGAACTGTTTTTTCTGGTTCAAGACAGGGTATGTCGAAAAACTCCCATCTCATTTTCTCCCTCAACTTCAAAATCTTTGCAAACAGTTCTGCAACAGTGTAGGATGATTTTAAAATGATTTTTGAAGTTGAGGGAGAAAAATGGGATGGGAGTTTTTTGACATACCCTAACTGTCTTGAACCAAAAAAAAAAAAGCAGTTCTGGCAGAGCAAGACAAGATGTGTGTTTGAGGTTATAAAGTATATAAAGTTTTTTTTTTTTTTTTTAAATAACTGATTGTTTTGCTAGAAAAGACGCTTTTTCCTTAGCTGGGATCGTTTACAACCACATTTGGGATCGTTTGAAGCCGCATTTAAACTGCATTTTGGAAGTTCAAACTCGGGGCACCATAGAAGTCCACTATATGGAGAAAAATCCTGAAATGTTTTCCTCAGAAAACATAATTTCTTTACGACTGAAGAAAGAAAGACAAGCACATCTTGGATGACAAGGGGGTGAGTACATTGTCTGTAAATTTTTGTTCTGGAAGTGAACTTATTTAAAATGGTTGTTGTTGCTACTGTTTTTAAAGGGGACACCAGATGTCTTTTTTCCACAAGTTGGTATGATTCTTTAGGGTCTTCATGAAATGTCTGCAACATACTTTGGTTAATTCCTCATGTAAAACAACACCTTTTTTGCCTTGTCAAAAATAGCTCTCTTCACAGCAAGCCATTTCGGTGCATGTCTCTTTAAGTAATAATAAGCTAATGCTGTTTTTTTGTGTATTCGGTGGCGCGTTACCATCAAAAACAAAACAAATCCACTGCGTGCTAAGTGTCTCTGATGTCGGGAGAAAATAAATACTCGTGTTTACTTTTACATCCAACTACAAAACACCGGCATTGCTTACGAGACATTTTTCCGCTACAGCTGCTCGAGCACAGAGAAAATTAAAACAGCTTGATACTCGAGACTGCTTCGTTTTTTCCGAAGATTGAAAAAAACAGAAGTGAATCTATTTTTAGCATTGTAGGGTGATTTTGTCCACACACTGCTAAGATACATTTATATGCAAACACCATGTAAAAGTAAATTTTCCATCTGATATCCCCTTTAAAATCACATTGAAAACAGAAGGTCAGTAAAAGACTAGTATACTGTAATACTGTAGTATGCCATTCTGAATCTTAGTGCATGTAAATTCTTAGTTATCATTGTAGGACACCTATATATATTTTTTGTATGTTGATTGTATATGTCTGCTTCTCCAGGGAGAAGTTCATCCGTCTGCAGCATGAGAACAAGATGTTGCGGCTGCAGCACGAGGAGTCTGAGAACATGCGCGTAACTGAGCTGCAGGAGCAGCTGGAGGAGGCCCGACGTGGACGCAGCCAAATCGACACTGAGAACAGGTACAGATTGACATAATACATCAAATATAAACTTACCGTGCTGTACAGTAGCTTTTCTACATATAAACGTGCCTGTGTGAGAATGTGTTGTGTTGTTTCATGTGTATTAAGGTTAAACCGAGAAAGAATCAGTGAGCTCCAGCAGCAGGTAGAGGATCTGCAGAAGGCCTTGCAGACACAAGGAGCCAAACCTGAAGATGTAAGTGGTGGTGCTGTTTTTGCACAATTTTGATAGCAATAGTGATGCTTTTCATTAAAGTCACATTGCTTGTTTTCGTTTAATACAGTCTCATCTGAAGAGAAAGCTGGATGCTCATATGTAAGTTTAGATTGCATTCAATTTGTTTTCTTTGTTTCTTCAGCTATGTTTGAGCATCTTATGTACTTTCTGAAGCTGATGGTCCTTATGTTTTTTTCCTAGGGTGCAACTGAATGAAGCACAAGATGAAATCATGAAGAAGAAAGAGCTTTTGGAGGATCTCCAGCCAGATGCTACTCACACCAGTTAGCTTCTAACTTTTTTTTTTTTTTACCCCATATTGCTTTTCATGACCTGATCCTGCAAAGACTGTGTCACACTAACCCACACAAACCATCAACTTTGTGTCAAACTGTAAACTTTGATGTCTGTGATTTAGAGTGATGCTATGATCCTCTTTGAGTCCTCTCAGTTTTAGAGATAAATGTCACTTTCAGGTGTAAAGATGGATGAGCTGACGGCAGCGCTGAAGAAGAAAGATGAGGACATGAGGGCGATGGAGGATCGATACAAGATGTACCTGGAGAAAGCCCGTGATGTACTTACATTAACTTCAATTCTAATGAAGCTAATTTGCCACTGAATTTTATGCTCTTGTCCATAAGACATTTTAAAGTCTTTGATATTTTGATGTTATTGAAACAAAAAATTATGAGAAACTCATCTAAATGTTATGTAGCCTGTTATATTCTGTACATCAGGTTCAATCAGCCAGTATATGCATTTCTGCATAATTTGAAGCACTTTTAAAAGCTGTTATAACCCATATATTCCAGCGATAATACATCATATTATGCATTTTTAAGGTTATTCGAGCTCTGGATCCCAAACTAAACCCAGCCTCAGCAGAGATTCAGTCACTGAAAGCGCAGCTCTCTGAGAAAGATAAGAAGATTATTGCTCTGGAGGTAGAACAGCCATCTCTTCTCTGTTATACATGTTATTTACATTTAGAAATTTCTGGTTTTGTTTCTCACTTGCAGTTTCTCACATTCTATCCTTTGTTTCTCCTTTCACTTACATCTGTTCTCAACCCTTCTTATTTATCCAGCGGGAGTGTGAGCAGGCCAAACTGAGGGAATATGAGGAGAAGTTAATTGTGACAGCATGGTATAATAAGGTACAGTGACAGCACTCAGTAGTTTATAATGTACAATTAAAGATGCTGTTATTTATTTAGTAATTTCAATTAAAGATTCTGTGGGCTGTTGATTTTGTTTATTTTAATTAAAAATGCTGCTTTATTAAAGATAATGCAATCAAAGATGACATACACTACCAGTCAAAAGTTTTTTTTTAATGTTTTTTTAAAGAAGTCTCTTCTGCTCACCAAGCCTGCATTTGATCCAAAGTACAGCAACAGTTACTATTAATAACATAGTATTATTATAAATAACTGTTTTTTATTTTAATATATTTTAAAATGTATTTCAAAGCTGAATTTTAGCATAATTCAGTCACATGATCCTTCAAAAATCATTCTAATATTCTAATTTACTGCTCAAAGAACATTCATTATTAATATCAATATGTTAAAAACAGCTGAGTAGATTTTTTATTTCATTTTTCTTTGATGAATAGAAACTTCAGGGAAATAGCATTTCTCTCAAATAGAAATCTTTTGTAACATTCTAAATGTCTTAATCATCAATTCTGATCATTTAAAGCGTCCTTGCTAAATAAAGCACAAAAAACAATTATACTGACTTTTATATTGGTATATATAATGTTAATGTTATAAAGTGTATAATGTTACAAAAGCTTTTTATTTCAGATAAATGCTGATCCTTGGATTCTTCTATTCATCAAGGAACCCTGAATTGTTTCTTGAGCTGCAAATGAGCGTATTAGAATGATTTTTGAAGGATCATGTGCCACTGTAGACTGGAGTAATGATGCTAAAAATGTAGCTTTAATCACAGGAATAAATTACATTTTAAATATATTCAAATAAAAAAAATATTTTAAATAGTAACAATATTTTAGCATTTTACAGTTTTTGCTGTACTTTGGATCAAATAAATGCAGGCTTGGTGAGCACTTCTTTAAAACATTAAAAATCTTACAGTTCAAAAAGCTTTTGACTAGTAGTGAATCATTTATCAGTTTGTTTAGTTATGCATTTTGTGTGTTTATTTTTTGTTTATTTCAATCACAAATGCTGCTTTATTAAAGATAATACGATCAAAGATGACATATAATTTATTTATTTGTTTATTTATGCATGTTTGTATGTCTTTGTTACTACTAAAATGAAAATTCTGACATGTCACCCTCATTTTGTTCCAAACCGGTAAGACCTTTATTCATCTTAGGAACACAAATTAAGATATTTTTGATGAAATCCGAGAGCTTTCGGATCCTGCATAGACAGCAATGCAACTACCACTTTCAAGGCCCAGAAAGTTAGTAAGAACATCAATAAAATAGCCCATGTGACATCAGTGGTTCAACCTTAATTTTATGAAGCTACAAGAATACTTTTGTGTGCGAAGAAAACAAAAAACGACTTAATTTAACAATTTCTTCTCTTCCGTGTCAGCATTCACGAGAGAATCATAACACATGCGTGTGGTAAAATAAGTATTAAATTATCCTCTCTGTCGAAATCTTCAGATATGTTTATAAAAACACTGTTTTATGTACGGCGTGCGTCGTCTTCTGGTTGTAAACAAGGTGCAGCACATCCAGGTTCAATGTTAGAATGCCAGCTCCTGCATCATAACATTACAGTTGAACCACTGATGTCACATGGACTATTTTATCAATGTCCTTACTACCTTTCTGGGCCTTAAACTTGACAGTTGCATTGCTGTCTATACAGGGTCAGAAAGCTCTTATATTTTATAAAACAAAATATCGAAATTTGCGTTCCTATGATCAAAGAACAAAGGTCTTACGGGTTTGGAACGACATGAGGGTGAGGAATTGATGACAGAATTTTAATTTCTGGGTGAACTATCCCTTTAAAACTGAATGAAGTATTTATCTCTGTGACTGCTGTAAATTCTGTGAACTTTGTTCCTTTTTTTGTCATATTGTGCAAAACATACAGAGTTTGAACTTCCAGAAGATGGCAATCGAGTCACGGCTGAGCGGCCGAGCTAACTCTCTAATGCCGCCCGGCCAGTCTTTCCTGTCTCAGCAACGTCAGGTGACCAACGCCCGGCGCGCCATGTCCATCAACGTGCCTGCCACTTCTTCCAAGTAACCTTGTCCTCAGTACCTCCCAGCTTCCTGCTTTTCTCTCCTCCTTTCCCTCACACGTACACTCAAGTGACCTTAAGTACACTTCTGAAACACGGGGACAAGCATGCCATGATAAACATTAGCGTGTCCCCATGTGCTCACTATCTACGGTTACACATGTATAATCATGTACATAAGGGGCTGAACTCTGATGAAAGTTACTCAGTCAGCACACTATGACATACAGTAGCAGTCTATTTCACTCTCAGTACTAAAAAAGCACCAGTAACAGTCTGCAGCAGGGTCACTTCTGAACCAGCATCCGTACTAAAGGTCACTAAAGGTCAGGCTCAGTCAGATTGTGCAGGAAGAAATGCATGCTTTTGCTAGAAATGACTTCCAGTGATACACTATGCAGCCGTGGAATATATTTGTAATCGCGCAGGTTATGTCATATAAAACAAGTATATGCTGACTATACGTTTTTGCCCTAACCAATCAAAATCAGTAGATCAGGATGACAATGTATTTGGTGCTGGACACCAAAATTCTTAGTTTGTTCCTAATATAACAACAACAGCAACATGCATTGAAACTACATTAATATATACATTAAAAAACATGCATATAGTCACTCAAATTGATAAAATATGAATCCAGGTGCTTCATTCAGTCACTTATGGTATTTTATATTCAGTTGACTGTGATAAGACTCTTGCGTGCTCTTTTAACAAGCAGAAGGGCCTTTTTTATTCACGTAATGTTTCCTGTCTGTGTGAAGACCTCAAGTATCAGGATTTGAACACCAGCACAGATTATAGCAGACCATAGCAAACCGCTGCGACGGCTTAGAATGTGTTGTACTCCGCTTTAAAATTTAAAAAAGTACATGCGTGACTTCTAAAACATAGCTGCTTTGTGAAATGGCTTTTGCTGTATTGTGAAAAGCTGCCCCTGCGTAGGTTAACTCGACTGAGCTATCTGCTAATAGACTAGCTGTTGCGCTTCAAATAAAACACACTTACATTGGGAGAAACTATTAATTCTGTTTTAAATGTTAAGGTTAATCATTATGGTTCTGATTTGTCTTTTCTGGTGTTTTATTCAACTAGGCTTTTTGGCCTGTGATGGGTAAATGCTAATGTTTTTTGAAATGCTAATATTTATGTATGATGTGTTCCAAGGATAAACTCTTAAATTCGTGTACTCAATTTTATGAGCACTGTCATTGTTTGTGAGAGATGATAAATAATAAGATTGGATTCATGGTATTAGAGTAATATTTGGAGTTAAAGAGCACTCGCAGCCTTCATTTACATGTGATGAATAAACACTCTAAAGTTTGTTTTGCAAAACTGCGTTCTTGCGTGTTTATGATCCCAACGTTGACGTCTTTACGCAAGTCTCGCCACTAGATGGCGACTGAATGTAATATTTCCTAATTTTTCAGTCGATGCCCTTACGAAAATTAACCATGTTTTTACTACAAATAAAGCCAAAAAAACATGGTTACTATACTTAAACTATGGTAACTACAAATTAACTATGGTTTTGGTGTTCTAATCATAGTTTAACCATGGTATTTGTAGTAAAACCATGGTTACTACAAAAAAAACAAAAACATGGTTAGGCTACTACACTTTTACTATAATAAAACCATGATTAATTTTCTTAAGGGTAATTTTTAGAGGTCTCCCTACTTTAATTTGAATAAAAATGATGAAAACAAATGTATTTGTAGCATTTGCCTTCACATGAATACATACTAAAGTGCTTGTTTTGATCTGAAATAAAGGCAATGCAAATGGATGAGGTAACATTGATCAGCCTTGAGAGGGCACACAAAAAATTCAGCACAAACATATTGTGACATGGCAATATGGATTTCAACACTGTTTATTATCATGGCAAAACCTTGCTTACAGTGGTGGCCAAAATTATTCGAGAGTATTTTCACCAGCTAAAAATGGTTTTATTTATTTAGTATATTTTGCTGTAGTGTGTGAATAGGAAATATCAGTTTACATTTACAAACATTCATTTTGCCATTAATTGTAATAATCCAGTGAGATTTTTGTTCGCACAAGGAGTCTGACAACAGCCAGTGCTCCACATGACATGAAGAAACAGAACAAACTGAGACAGACTAAATCCAGAAGATCTGTGGCAATGTCTCCAAAATGCTTCAAGAAACCAACCTGCAAAGCTACAGTACTGTTAAAAGTTTTAGGCAGTTGTGTAAAAATGCTGTAAAATGATGATGCTGTCAAAAAGAATGTCCTAAATAGATTTTCTTTATCAGTTAACTTATATTAACTGCGTTCTAAGCAGCTTTTGCCCTAGGTGCACTTTTCAGGTAGCTTTGCAGGTTTGTCTCACTGACTTAAAGCCATTTTTAACTTGTGAAAATACTAGTGTTCTAATCATTTTGGCCACCACTCACAATGTATGTTTACTGACTAATATCTTCTCTATGCATTATCTGTGACCTTAAAAATCTTGAACTTCATCCCTTGACCCTACAATCTAAAATCAGCGCCAACACGTAGATGACTTTTTCTCTATTTTTTTCTAGGGCAATGTTCACACTCTATTCGTTTTTGTAGACTAGGCATTACTAAGCAGGTTTGTGCAGGTTTGATATATGACAACTAAAGATGCATTCTTTCACACCCTTTAAATCAAACAAGAACTACTCAACTTTTACTTTTATTGAGTCTGCAAAAGAAAGGCTGTAATCTCCACAGATTTGTTTACTTAGAGATGTTAAATAGATACAATGACATATTGTGCAATTGTTTATAATATTGTTGATTTATTGAATTTGCACAGTGAGTATGGTTTCCTCAGCGTGTCGTTGCATGGATCTTGAAGGGGTGTGGGGTGCGCGTTATTCCTAACACTCCATCAAGGTTGAGTTTCTCACCCTCTGGAGCCGAAAAACGAAATTTTCTGAGCAAACTGACAAAGAACAGGAAGAGTTCCATTCTTGCGAGCTGCTCTCCCAAACAGACCCTCTTTCCTGTGAAAGAGACAGGGCGAGAAAATAAGCATAAATAAACATTTTTGGTGCTTATTTATCAAAATACAGTAAAACTGTAATATTGTGAAATATTATTAGAATTCAGTCATTTAGAATTTAAGCAGCTATTCTTCCAGTCTTTAATGTCACATGATCCTACAGAAATCATGCTGATTTGGTGCTCAAGAAACATTTCAACATTTATTATTATTATTATTATTATTATTATTATTATTATTATTTGTGTTGTGCTGCTTAATATTTTTGTGGAATCTTTGATACCTTTTCAGCATTCTTTGATAAATAAAAAAAATCTAATAAATAGCATTTATTTAAAATAAACTTTCTGCAACAGTATAAAAGACTTTACTAATTTAATGAGTCTTTGTTAAATGAAAGTATTAATTACTTTATAAAAATCTTACTGACTTTTGAAAAGTAGATGGCAGTGTAAATACACTACCAGTCAAAAGTTTTTGAACAGTGAGATTTTTTTTTTTTTTTTAAAGAAGTCTCTTCTACTCACCAAGCCTGCACTTATTTGATCCAAAATACAGCAAAAGCAGTAATACTGTAAAATATTTTTACAATTTAAAAATAACGGCTTTCAATTTGAATATATTTTAAAATAAAATGTATTCCTTTGATTTCAAGCTTAATTTTGAGCATCCTTACTCTAGTCTTCAGTGTCACGTGATCCTTCTGAAATCATTCTAATATGCTGATTTGCTGTTTAAGAAACATTTTATATTATTATTATCATCAATATTTAAAACAGTTGACTACATTTTCTTTTTCAAGATTCTTTGATGAATAGAAAGATCCAAAGATCAGCATTTATTTGAAATAAAAAGCTTTTGTAAAATTATACACTATACCATTCTGTTTTCAACATAATAATAATAATAATAATAATGAATGTTTTTTTGAGCAGCAAATCAGAATATTAGAATGATTTCTGAAGGATTGAGTGACTGGAGTAAAGGAGTAAAATTCATTTTTGAAATCACAGGAATAAATTACATTTTAAAATATATTCCAATAGAAATCAGTTATGTTTAATAGTAAAATTATTTCAAAATTGTACTGCTTTTGCTGTACATTGAATCAAATAAATGCAGACTTGGTGAGCAGAAGAAACATCTTTAAAAACAATAAAAGTCTTACTGTTCAAAAACTTTTGACTGGTAGTGTAATTCGTAGTAGTCTCTTTTTTTAGTTTTAGAGTTATTTCTCATTTTACCTGCAGAAAAGGGCATGAATGCGTCCCGCCTCACAAACTTGCCCTCTTTGTCTAAAAAGTGCCCAGGATTGAACTTGTAGGGTGTCTCCCATTCATTCTCATCAAAGAGAACAGAGTGCAGTATGGGTAAAATTGCCGTACCCTGGTTTGAAACAATAAAATAGGAAGAGTTAGTCTTCATATTTTAACAAATTACACTTTGATTCCTTTGAAAGGGAACCTTTTTGTCAATCAGCCAAATGAATCTCTTTTGGAAGTGATGTAATTTTTACAATAGAAAAATACTGATGAATTTAATGAACCGTGTATCGCTCACCTTTGGGATGAAGCGCTCTCCAATGGTGGTGTCTTTGTCAGCCATCCGCAAGCCATTCATTGGTACAATTTCTCCAAATCTCAGGATCTCATGGATGACAGCTTCAGTGTAGGGCATGTTGGCCTTGTCGGCTATTCTTGGTTCCCTTGAGCGTCCAATCACTCTGTCTATCTCCTCTTGAACCTTTTCTACAATTAAAGGGATAGTTCACCCAAAAATGAAAATTCTGTCATTAATTACTCACTCTTATGTCGTTCCAAACTTGTACGATCTTCGGAATGCAAATTAATGTCACATTGATTTTTTTTGTCAATGTTCTTTGTACCTTTCTGGGCTTTGAACGTGGTAGGACCCTTGCTGTCTATGAAGGGTCAGAAAGCTCTGGGATTTCATTAAAAAAAATGATTTGTGTTCCGAAGATGAAGAAAGGTCTTACAGGATTAGAACAATATGAAGGTGAGTAATTAATGACAGAATTTTCATTTTTGACTGAACTATCCCTTTAACACTATATATTCAAATGTCAGTTACATACCGTGCTTTGCGAAATTATTAATACCCCTTCATTTTTTTCACATTTTGTTATGTTGCTGCCTTATGTTAAACTAAGTTAAACTGCATAAGTATTCATACCCTTAACTCAGTACATAGTTGAAGCACCTTTACAGCCTCAAGTCTTTTTGGGTATGATGTGACAAGCTTTGCACATCTGCATTTGGCAATTATCTGCCATTCTTTGCCTCACCTTTTCACCTCTCAAGCTCTGTCAGCTTGGATGGGGGCTGGCAGACATTTTCTAGAGTCCTAATTGTTCCAGTCGTCTTCCATTATGGATAATGCTTCTGTGAACCGTCAATACAGCAGATTTTTTTCTGAACTTTTCCCTAGATCATTGTCTTAACGCAAGTCTGTCACTGAGCTCTACAGGCAGTTTTCTTGACCTCTAGACTTGGTTTTTGCTCTGATATGCATTTTCAGCTGTTAGACCATTTTTTGAGAGGTGTGTGCCTTTCTAAATCATACTAATTCAAATGAATTTTCCACAGTTTAACTCCACTCGAAGTTTAGTAACATCTAGAAGCAATATGAATGCTCCTGAGTTAAATTTCGAGTGTCCCAGAAAAGGGTATGAATACTTATGCAACGGGATCTTTTCAGTTTTTTTATTTTTAATAAATTTGCACAAATGTTAAAAACCTATTTTTTGCTTTGCCATTATTGAGTAGGGAGTGTAGACTGATGTGGGAAAAAAAGAAATTTAAAGTAGTTTAACATAAGGCAGCAACATAAAATGTGAAAAAAATGAAGGGGTATGAATAATTTCACAAGGCACTGTATGTATGACTACTTATCTGCATAGGTTATTTAAAGAATGTATTTTAACCTTGTACTTCTGGGTAAATGATAAGATATATGAGACCCCAACACAACGTGGTGGATGTCGTTTCAGTCCCAGCCAGAAACAGGTCTAGAACACATGGAACGATGTTTTCTTCATCAAAACCGTCTGCTGTTTCATGTGGCTTCTGGTTGGGGATGGAAGAAATAAAATAAGTTGCTGTATTCCTATCAATAAATGCAAGTTATCATTTTAATAGGTGTTACCTCCATCATCTCAATTATGAAGCTGTCGATGTAGTCCCGAGGCTCTGAGGGATCTAGATTGGCCTTGTGTTGGACAACAACCTCTTTCACGAAAGCTCGCAACAATTTGTAGTTACTAAACATGTCATTGTGTGCCCCAGGAAGATTCTTCATAATGGCTGGAAATGCTTCATAGAGCTGAAAGAAAAACATTTTTATTTAGGCTACTCATGTATCTGTACTGGTGCTGCATGATTAGAATCAGGGTCTGAAATGAACAGGGCTTGTTGCAAAAATGCTTCAGAATTTCAAGACAAAGGGGCAACAGTTAAACAACGTTTTAAGGCTGTCACAACTAAAATGAAATGTTAATTGTCAATTTGCGGGATTACATTTAGATTCGCTCACACTGTATCAAATTGCATTTACGCGCTGTTCTTTGCAGCGTTGAGCCTTATAACCAATCAAACGCGTTCTGTTGAATTTAGTAATGCATTGGCCAATCAGAGGCGCTTAGATTAGTCAGCGATGAAAACGCGGAGCCGTTAAAGAATTTCCTCGTGATTAACAAAAAAGTGCAGATACGACGCAGTTCGACGTAAATAAAAGTTTAATTTCATAGCTTTAGTGATTATAAAGGGAGTTTTTGCATAACTTGTGCTAGACTAGGCTAACATTATGGACTAATATGTTTGTCTATGAAGCCAGGATGTGACGTGTCCAAAATGAAACAAAATTATATTGTCTTCTATATCGATATTAATAATTATTATCACAATGTAGAGAGCAATCATCTACAACTACAATAACGATTTTTGTCATAATATTGCAACCTTATGACCTCCTGTGTTTATACCGTATAATTTAGATACAATCTATTATTATTGACAACAGTTTAAAATATTGATTAAAATAATTGGGTAAATTTAAGTATGTGACATTAAAAACAACATATGTTTTTTATTATAATAGTAAGGTGATTATAAAAATTGCCCATACAAATGTAAAAAAAAAAAAGCCTCTGGAAATCAGTTTGAATTCTCTTGAATAGAAAAGATGATTTCTGACCCTGACCAGAATTAATTAAAAAATTATAATAATAATTTATTTACCTGGCCCCAAATGGAACCCTCTAATTGAATGCTTTTAGAGATATATTTTAGCATTGTCGTGAAATGTTGGTCCGCATAGTCAAATCTCTGGCCGAACACCATTTGACAGATGATATTGGAAACAGCATTGTTGAACAGGATTGTTGGGTCAAAAGCAGCTCCTGAAAAGGACAAAAACTAAATGAGTTCTGTTTTTCACCTTAAATTAATACTGATACATGGAAACTACTGTGTACCTTTCTGTTTTTCAATCTCATCTAGCAAGAAGCGGTTCTCTTCACAGATGGCCAGCTCCATTGTTTTCTTTCCCAATCCAAAGTTTCTCAATGTTGACAGCGCAAAACGTCGTTGCTTCTTCCACATTTCACCATTGCTGAAGAAAAGTCCAGCTGTCCGGACACAAATAATCAGTGCGTCATTGTGTTTCGACTTTAGGACTTATCAACATTTTCTCCAACAATTAATCAGTGAAACTAAACTTTTTTTTTTTGTATTCATTTGATCTAAGACCTTTTTGCAAGCCTTTTTTCGCCAGGTTTTAGGACATGTCTAAACAGTTTGGGACTGTTAAAAATGCTTACTTAAATATTTATTTTAGAAATAAATAACAGCTCTAAATGATGTAATTTCTTCAGTTTCACAATTTAAAGGAATGTTTGTGTTTTGTTAAAGGAGAAGTTCACTTCCAGAACAAAAATTTACAGATTATTTACTCACCCCTTTGTCATCCAAGATGTTCATGCCTTTCTTTTTTCAGTTGCAAAGAAATTGTTTTTTGAGGAAAACATTTCAGGATTTCTCTCCATATACTTCAATGGAGCCCTCGAGTTTGAACTTCCAAAATGCAGTTCGAATGCAGCTTCAAAGGGCTCTAAATGACCCCAGCCAAGGAAGAAGGGTCTTATCTAGCGTTCAGTTATTTTCTAAAGAAATTGACAATTTATATACTTTTTAACCTCAAATGCTTGTCCTGTCTAGCTCTGCGTGTACTCTGTGTATTCTGGTTCAAGACAGTTAGGGTAAGTCAAAAAACTCCCATCTCATTTTCTCCTCCAATTTTAAAATCGCCCTACATCGCTGCAGAAGGACTGACCCTTTAAACTGTGACTGTTTTTTTGTTTAAAAACTGAACATGCAAAGAAGATCAAACACCCTTTAGAAAAACAGGTAAAACAGCAATGTAGGACAACTCTGATGTTGTAGGAGAAAATGAGATGGGAGTTTTTCGACCTCCCCTAACTGTCTTTAACCAGAATACACAGAGTACACGCAGAGCTAGACAAGATGAGCATTTGAGGTTAAAAAGTATATAAATTGTCTTTTTTTTTTTTTTTTTTAGAAAATAACAGATCATTTCACTAGATAAGACCCTTCTTCCTCAGGTGGGATCATTTAGAGCCCTTTGAAGTTGCATTTAAACTGCATTTTGGAAGTTCAAACTCGGGGCAAAAGGTTCCCTTTTGTTCTGGAAGTGAACTACTTCTTTAATAAAGGGGGTTTGTTTCTCCAGATTAAGAATAGCAATGCTTTTTCATGAACTCTTGTGATAGGTCATAATCATTTGACCTACCATTGCCTGAGTAGACGCGCCATTGCACTGGACTGTAGGGCCGATCCGCAAAGTTTTCAGCTTGAGTCACCAGCGCCTCCTTCACCAGTTTATAACCTGTGATGATGACCACGTTGTCTCTTCCTAATCGCAGACTGAATATATTGTTGTAGGCATGGCCTAGCTGTGAGGAAAACATTTCAGAAGGTTAAAGCATGTGACTGGAACTAATGCAAACCATTGAGTCCATTCATATTTTTGTCAGCAAACTGCAAGCATGATCTAAAAGACATGGATCATTTTAACCACTACTATAGAATGAAACCGTTTTAAGCTATATGTGTTTGTGTGTGTGTATGTATATATATATATATATATATATATATATATATATATATATATATATATA
>NC_133373.1:22896264-22934942 GCF_049309525.1 Garra rufa
AGAAACGGTAAGAATCCTTTCTTTGAACTACTATCATGGCAAGCACTAGCAAGTCGTTTAAACGGTGTGTTCATCCGTGTCCGCGTTATTTGACACCTGATGACACACATGATCTTTGCGATATTCTGTTTGGGCTAAGAGCACACACGCGATGTCCTTGAGGGGGCATTGTGTATACATTATGAGCGCTTCTCTATGAAGAAGCTCCGGTCTCGTCTGTCTCTCTTTCTGAGGAAAGATGAGCGTCCACTTGCCCCTCGCGGTTCGGGTCCTGCCGTTGCCGAGGCACGGAGGAAACTGAGCTCGTGGGGCTCGCAAGTGGAACTGGCTGACGATCTTGAGAGGGGTCTCTCTCTCTCGCCAGCCGGAGACGACGACAGGCTCCTAGCTGATGATGGTGCGTTATCGCTGACGTCATCAGATCCAGGAGCAAGTGCTCTTTTGGGTTCCACCCAAGAAGAGCAGGAAATGCTAGAGATGGATGAAGACGCTGAGGCTGAATCCTCTCTACCTTCCTGCCCTGCATACGAAGAGCTGCCAGAGGTTATGGACCGCACCACGGCCAGGCTTGTCCTGCTGTGGAAGCGGGCTAGAAAGATAGCGCCGCGGGGTCGCCTTGACGAGCGATATCTTTTCAGGCCATAACCATCCAGCTCTGGTGAGTCTCCCATTCCTTCCCGATCTTCATACTGAAATCGAGAGGGTCTGGAAAAAGCCGTACGCGGCGCGCATTCATAGTTCGTCCATTGCGAACTATGCTAGTATCGAGGGTTTGCGCGACCACGGCTATGAGAGGACGCCCCTTGTGGAAGAGATGCTATCTCTCCACAGGGCGGGCTTTCTCTCTCAAGACTCCCTCTCTGCCTTCTCCGGCCCTGCTGAACGGCAGAGCGTATGCAGCAGCAGGTCAGGCGGTGGGTGCACTGCACACCATGGCAGTGCTCCAAGCCTACCCAGCCGATCTGCTGAAAAATCCTTTATCCCTCGAAGGTCCAGGTATTAGCCCGAACACCACAGGGGTCCTGCTCCGCCTCCTTCTGAGGAACGGAGGTAGGTGCAGAAGGCTAGTGTTGCATCCCGCGCTCCTCCCCCGCCTGCGAGCAGGTCTAGGAGGCGACGCGGATCGAGAGGTGACAGACAGGATTTCAGGGAAGTCATCCAAGCGAGACAAAATTCTCGCAGGGGTCAGAGTAATACCTCTCCTTCCCTCGGTCCAGTCGGGTCGCCATATTAATTCCCCTGTCTCCATTTAAGCTTCCTGCACTCCCCGGACCCATGATGTCCTTTGGGGGTTCTACCTGTATAGAACCCTAATTTTCGGACGGTCTGGAATCAGGCGGTCTCTGAAAAAAAAAAAAAAAACCCCGCCTCTTTCTATGAAACAGGATGCTTTTAAATGGGTGAGTATGATCCATTTTTTACGTGAAGGAACTTCATACTGTCTCAGACCTGTGTATGTTTTTCTCTATTCACAGAAGAAATACGACGAGTCTACGGCAGACGCCCCCTCTGATCCTATGGATTAAGGTTACGGCAGTGTTTGCCCTCTCCACTCCACAGGCTGTGCGGTAAATCAACCCTTACAGCATATATTACACATAGGACCTCTGTCCTCTTCAAGGTAAGCTCCCTAAGTTTTTCTTAGGTTTGCCCTTGGTATGTTTATGCTGTCCTTTGCAGGCCTAGTGTAGACTTATGTCCTGTTGAGACAGGAGCATAACTCCCTAGTTACGCCCCCCTTATGGCTGGATAGGCGTGTTGCCTGCAGGGTTTGGGTTGCGTGTTGTGTTTTTCCCTCAGAAAAGGAATGTGGAAACATCTCAACGGAGCACCCCTCCCTTCCGGTTGTATGGTGGTGTCCGTCTACACAACACTCGTTCCAGCACAATCGGGCTTCTCCCTTCAGTGGTTAAACGAGCAAAAGGAAATTTTTCCTTTCTCCCTAGGTAAGCATCTTAAGATATTTATATTTAAGATTGCACTAGTATGTTTAACTCTGTTGCAGACGGCCTGCGTGCGAGGATCCGCTTCGTGTCCTCTCCTAAATACGGTTTCTATGGAAACTGAGTGTCTACACCTGTTGAGACAGGTGTTCACTTACATAGGAGTACCAGCAGTCCGGAGTGCTCGCTGCGGACTCGGAGCAGGTTTGGTTGCTCCCTTTTCTGCGGAAAAGGCTTTTTATTTGAGCACCACCTGGTGACACGCTTTCCAGCTGGGGTCTTGATTCTCGGTGTGCGCTCCCCTTTCTGAGGAAAGGGGTTTTTATCTGAGCGCTACTTTGAGACTCTCTTCAAGTCGCCTCATTCTAAGCCTGAGGGCTGAAGCAGCACTTGATGTAGGATCTACACCCAGGCTGTCGAATGTCTCCCCTACAGAGGGTTTGAGCATCCTTCGGTGTTTAACACCTTAGAAAGCCGTCACTTTAGGATCGATTCTCGCTCCCCAGGCCTAGTTCCACTTCCCTTTCTGAGGAAAGGTTTACGAAGTGTCTGAACTAGGAAGCTGCCCTTATTCATTTCGGAGCTTCCCAGAAACTTTCAAGGCAAACAGTGCTCCCCTTTCTGAGGAATGGGTTTGTTAAGGTTAAGAGCTCACGTTCCTCCCTGTGCGCAGGATTGCTGGAACGGACCTGAGCTCCCCTAATCCAGGGTTTCCTTCAGAGCAACTTCCCAGGACTGAGTGCTCCCCCTTCTGAGGAATGGGTTTGTTAAGGTTAAGAGCTCACGTTCCTCCCTGTGCGCAGGATTGCTGGAACGGACCTGAGCTCCCCTAATTCAGGGTTTCCTTCAGAGCAACTTCCCAGGACTGAATGCTTCCTCCCTCCTGAGGGTAGGAATCTACCAGGGACAGACCTTTGAGAGTTATGGACCTGCTACAAGGATGTTGGCGTGCCCCCTTTCCAGGGTTCACTTATAAGAGCACCACTCCTTGGTGGCCAAGTTCTCCTCCCTGTTTCCCAGGGTAGGAGCTTGACCTTCATGCTTCAGGTTTCTACTCTCCAGCCTTTATTCTGGATGTATGCTCCCCTCTATGAAGGGTAACAGTGAGAGCATTCGCTCCTGTTCGGTTGTGCAGCTCCCCTTCTGGGAAGGGTCTTCTATGAGCGCCAACCCACCTTCGTGAGATTGCCAGACCTTCATACAGGTCGCGTGGACCGGGCTGTGCACGCTTCCCCTTTTCATTAAGGGTTCCCTAAAAAGACAGCAGTGCCCCCTTCTGGAGAAGCGATTCTCCCTGTGGATCAGGGTCAGGATTTTTGTCCTCCACTGTCGTCCACTATTGCAGGATGGTCTCAGCTCCATGTTCTTCTCTGTTGACAGATAGCTTGCGAGCTTCTGTCCAGGGGAGGGTTAGTGTGGCAATCCCCTCACCTTCAGGGTTATCCCCTTTCCGTCTCTTCAGACGGCATGGAGCTGATAGTGAAACCCTCTGGGAAAACACTCTCCTTAAATCCGATCATGTCGGTAAGCGTCCCACGCTATGCCTGGGCGTCTTCCAGTTAAAACCACAAGTGTGGTAAGTGCACACACACCTGGGGCACTTCTATAAAATCCACGTGTTGGTAGGTTCCCACCAAGTTTGGGTTCCTCTTTTAAATCCCTTTTTGGTATGGGTCACACGTTTTGCCTTGTTCCCATCTATTGGAGTCGGCTCACAACCCCGGTTCCCTGGGTTCGACTCCTTTGATATCTTAGCTGATGTCTGCTGACCATCCACTATTAGGGCGCGCCACTACTAGTGGCCCTTTGAACGGACCCAGGACAGGTTTCTGCCCTCATATGGGAGCCAGTTCCTGAGGGAACTAGGCCCTATGTTGCGGTAGTTTCTGGTTCTGACAAGTCTAAGTTTCCATCGAAGCTTAGCCGTTTCCCTCAGAAGGAATTACTATAATTCCAAGCCTGAGCTGTGCCCTGGGTTCTACCCAGTCTGGTAAGTGGGTAACAGGTCAGGCCTCTGGCCGGGAGGGGTAACGTTTTGACAGCCGTCACCACGTCCTAGTAGGGGCAATTCCTCTCAGAATTGTTGCTTAGTGCTCGCTGGCTTAGCATGCACTCCCCTCAGCATGGCAGTGTTGGTATACCGTTCCCCAAAAGCGCCCTCTAGAGGACGCAGTGAGAGTTCCCTTCGGAAGGGAACGTCTCAGGTTACGTATGTAACCCTAGTTCCCTGAGAATAGGGAACGAGACACTGCGTCCTCTAGGCTTCTTCGCCATGCTTCGGACGATAAAGCTTCAGACTTTGAAGATGTATTGTGTTGCACGGGCGCCTCTTTATGTTATGGTCGCCCGGTAGTGACGCAACGGCAGCGACTGACGCGCCGCGGTGACGTCATACGCTGGCGCCGGCCATTTCATGTAGTTTTTCTATGCATTCTTCAGACTCGAGGCACGCTGCAGCGTTCCCCAAAAGCGCCCTCTAGAGGACGCAGTGTCTCGTTCCCTATTCTCAGGGAACTAGGGTTACATACGTAACCTGAGACGTTTTCCATGAGTCACCTGAAGAACTTTGGAGAAGGGCGGAAGACTCTAGAAGAACATATACAACGAGAGTCCTACTTCCTCTGTGGAGCCTTTAAAGAAGAGCAGGGTAAGAACCCATCTACAATTTTCCATGAGGAACCTTTAACATCCCTTCCAATGCACAAAAGTTTTTTTTTTATATTGGAAAACGGTTCTTTAGATTATTGAAATGTACTTTAAAGTCTGTGTAAAGCAATATTAAATAGGTGTGGGTTTGTCACATCATAGAAAATGCCTAAAAAATACTGAATGCGAAAATGTTGAAAAACTGTTTAATGTTGTAACTCCAAAATTCAGTACTACATAGATAGTTCACACTTTATGTAACATGTTTTCAGCAATACATTTATAAAATTTATAATGTGTTTAGAGACTGATTTCCCTTTACATGGACTTCAAACTAATAAAAACATTTGTTTTTTTTAAACTGTTTACTCCAAGGTTCTTTGTGGAACCCAAAATGATTCTTCTAAGGCACCCATGAAACACCCATTTGAAACCTTTATTTTTAAAGAGCAGGTCATATGATTTTTTAATGTGTTCTAATGTGTTGGAGTTCCCTACAACAGGTATAAACATATCTAAGGTCAGAAAACTTTCTCAGAATAAACACTGATGCGTAGAGTCATTTGTCAATGATTTCAAAACGATTAATTTGAAGCAACTTTGAGCATAATGTCTGTAAACCCCACTCTTCCATAAGCCTACTCTTTTCTGATTGGTCAGCATCTTGTGATTGGCACAGAGAGGCGTACTTGAGCAAGTTAGCGAGCGCTACCATCTGTGTTGCCAAGTCCATGGTTGTTTTTGATGTCTGCGGGTTGAAGCGACCCCAATAATGTAACATTTAGCCCCTGGAATGTGAATTTACCGGGGGAACCCATATAAAAAAACATGTATTTTACACCCTGGAATGTGATTTTTAACGGGGGACATTAAAAATGATATTGAGTAGCAATTGGGTGGGTTTTTGTTGTGAAATCTGGCAACCCTGATGCACCTTTACAGAAAACAATAATATAGTGCTCCAATCCGTTCTTAAAATAATGACTTTAAAAAAATTGTTTAACACTTACGCAAGGGAATCACGCCCACAGCTAAACGTTTAGCTGCTAAACTGTGAACGTATAACAGAACAATGGTGGATACGTTAGCCAAATTCTAACATGACTAACTGACGAAACAACGCTATGTGTGAACCAAAACAAGTCTAAGTTACATTCTTTATTATTAAACGAAATAATTAGAACAACGACAGTCTACATTAATCAACACATTCTAGTAGTGGGTTCACAACGAATTATCAGAACTATTTCAGTAAGACAGTAATGTTGGGGTTTACCTGGAAACCTAAAGCTGCACTAGGTATTCATCACATATTAGCACAAAAAATAGATATTTTGAGCACTCACTTGAAAATGTACACATAAACATATCAATCGTACTTACAGGTTGTGGTTCGAAGATGCTTGTTAAAGGCCAAAGAAGATGAAAGTAAAGATTAGAGAAGCAGTCCTTGTAAAATGACAGTTTTGAGTTGTATAGCTGCAGTTGAGTTGTTCAGCAATAAAAACAAAACAAACTTGCTTTTACATTGCAGAACACAGCATCTTCTTAAAATTAACTTTGCAGACTGTTTACATTGAAGGATAGCTATGTTACAAACTGCAAAAAAGAGATTTTTCAAAAACCCATATGACCTGCTCTTTAAGTGTCTAACATCAAAATATTCAGTAAACATACATTCATTCTGTCATTGCCTCCATCTTGTCACACAGGCGGCCCATTCAACCCTCTGGTGAAAATCAACAACGCAGTGGCTAATGTAATTGGTAGCCTGGTGTTCGGCCATCGATATGAGTATGATAATGTTGATTTCCAGAAGCGTCTACAAATGAGCGCAGAGTCAGTGTTTCTTACCGGATCTGTGTGGAACCAGGTAGCATCCATTGAAAATAAAACGTTTTGATACGGTATGCATTTAAAAGAGCACTTAATTCTTTCACATATTAAAACACTTGTGTTTAGGGAAAGACTGTGTTAAAATATAGGTGTACAAATGATCAAAACATTATCTTTTTTTTTTTTTTTAGCTGTATGATGCCTACCCAGGTGTAATGAAATGGTTGCCAGGACCTCATCAGACAATAATCTCAAACTACCAAAAGTTAGCAAACTTCCTAGAAGAAAAGGTTGAACAACACAGACAAGACTGGGACAGCAACAACCCTAGAGATTATATTGATGCCTACCTGGCAGAAACAGAGAAGGTAAAACATGGTCATCATTTTAAGTTCTGGATCAATAACAGGTGATGTAATATACTGCTACTTATTACGTCCTTGTGTTTCATTTTGGGCCTTAGAGGAAGAATGACACCGAGGCAGGGTTTACAATTGACAGTCTGGTGTGGTGCACGGTAGACTTGTTCGAGGGCGGAACTGAAACAACGACCAACACACTCCGATGGGCTCTGCTTTACATGATCAAGTACCCTGATATTCAAGGTACAAAAATATTATGTATTTAAATTCTATCATTAATTACTCACACTCAAGTTGTTCCAAACCTGTAAGACCTTCGTTCATCTTCAAAACACAAATGAAGATATTTTTGATGAAATCCGAGAGCTTTCTGACCCTGCATAGACAGCAACGCAACTGACACGATCAAGGCCCTGAAAGGTAGAAAGGACATTGTTAAAATAGTTCATGTGACATCAGTGTTAAACCGTAATGTTATGAAGCTACGAGAATCCTTTTTGTGCAGAAAGAAAACAAAAACAACAACTTTATTTAACAATGTCTTTTCTTCAGTGTCAGTCTCCGCTGTGACACGATGGTAGTAACAATGTCCTTACTATCTTTTTTGGCCTTGAACATGTCAGTTGCGTTGCTGTCAATGCAGGGTCAGAAAGCTCTCGGATTTCATCAAAAATATCTTAATTTGTGTTCCAAAGATAAACTAATGTCTTATGGGTTTCGAACAACTTTAATGACAGAATTATTGACAGAATTTTTGGGTGAACTACCTTTATTCAGACAAAACAGCTGTATTGTGTTGTTGCATCTCAACAATGTTCTCAAAATGTTTCCTTATCTAGAGATGGTCCGAGCAGAGATTGACCAGGTGATTGGCTCCCGTCCGCCTACTATGTCCGATAGGGCAAACATGCATTACACCAATGCTTTCTTCCATGAGGTTCTCAGAAAAGCAAACCTTGTGCCTCTGAATATGGCTAGAACTGCGAGAAAGGACACCACTCTGGGAGGCTATTTTATACCGAAGGTGAAATAAGAACATTGTGTTATTTTTTAATGTTTTAACATTTATTATGCGTTTTAAATAATCAATTATTTTTGTGCTGAATTAAGGGGACTGTGATGATCACTAATCTGACATCAGTGTTGTATGACAAACATGAATGGGAAACACCAGACACCTTTAACCCCGGACACTTTCTAGACTCTGAGGGCAAGTTCTGCAGGAGAAATGCCTTCTTTGCCTTCTCAGCAGGTACAGTTCATCCATTATTTCTCCTGCACATGAAACATATGACTGCTAAATATGTAATTCAGCCTAGTAATACAACTGTGATCTATTGACAGGTAAAAGGCAGTGTCCAGGAGAGCACCTGGCTCATATGGAGCTGTTCATCTTCCTCACCATCCTCCTGCAAACCTTCAGTTTTAGCCCTCCTCCTGGTGAGGAGCCCAGTCTGGAGAGCCAGGTGGGCTTCACACAAGCCCCTCTGCCATACAAGCTCTGCGCTCACCCGAGATAAATGGTGCCAAATCCTGCAGGTTGAAGTGTATGGAGTGTAGTAACTTATATGCAAGAAATATCACAGCTTCATTTTGTTCACGTTATGCTTTGGGACTTTTTTATATGCAAACTAATACATATGTGACCCTGGAGCACAAAAACAGTCATAAAGGTAATTTTTTTTATTTAGTTTTTGGCACCATCAGAAAGCTGAATAGATAAGCTTTTCCATGATGTATGACAATAGTGGGCTGAGAAACTATTTGAAAATCTCTAATCCAAGGGCGCAAAAAATCTAAATATTGAGAAAATCGACCTTTATAGTTGTTCAAATTAAGTTTACAATACAATGTATTGTTGGCTATTGCTACGAATATACCCGTGCTACTTATGGCTGGTTTTGTGGTCCAGGGTCACATATGTAAAGTCATTCAAAGTGTACATTATGCCCTTTTTTAGTATTCGGCTCTGATTTCTCACCATTACATAGCTTAAAATCAGTACTATAAAAACAGGAAATGTGCTCTGGCCTTAAACAATTGCCTCCAGTCTACACATGGAAAGAATTTGTTCAATGTGGGAACCTTTTTGGAACCTCTGTTTAGCTCTTTATGCATTATTATTTTCCCTTCTACAGGATGTATTGATTAGGCATAACTTTATGAATATGTGCTTGCCAGCCTTCTTATTACTCCAGTAGGATGCCATACCTTTGATGGTGATTAGGTGGTTTTCCCCCTTGTTTGTAATCGCTTAGTGTGTGTGCTGTCTTAATATTATTGTATTATGTTTAATGTTACGTTTACTATGTTTTTGACCAAATAAATGTCAAATCTATCTATCGATCTATTGCTGAGGTCAAAAATTTACATACACCTTGCAGAATCTGCAAAATGTTAATTATTTTATCAAAATAAAAGGAGATCATGCAAAATGCATGTTATTTTATTTAGTACTGACCTGAATAAGATATTTCACATAAAAGACATTTACATATAGTCCACATGAGAAAATAATAGTTAAATTTATAAAAAATGACCCTGTTCAAAAGTTTACATACACTTGACTCTTAATACTGCGTTGTTACCTGAATGATCCACAGCTGTGTTTTTTGTTTAGTGATAGATGTTCATGAGTCGCTTGTTTGTCCTGAACAGTTAAACTGCCTGCTGTTCTTTAGAAAAGTCCTTCAGGTCCCACAAATTCTTTGTTTTTTTCAGCCTTTTTGTGTATTTGAACCCTTTCTAACAATGACTGTATGATTTTGAGATCCATCTTTTCATGCTGAGAACAACTGAAGGACTCATATGCAACTATTACAGACAATTATCAAATGGTCACTGATCCACCAGAAGGAAACACAATGCATTAACAGCCAGGGGTGAAAACTTTTGGAATTTAGGGTAAATTTAACTTATTTTGTCTTTTGGGTAACATGTAAGTATCTTATGTAGCTTCTAAAGGGCAGTTCAAAATAACATTAAAAAAACAAAGAAAAATGTACACATTTTCATTCTGTTCACACCCCTGGCTCTTAATGCAGCGTTTTCCTTCTGGAGCATCAGTGAGCATATATGTAAACATCTTTTATGCAAAATATCTTATTCGGGTCAATACTAAATAAACCCAGAGACCACGCCGTGTATAACATTTTGTATAACCCTTCTTATTTTGTAAAAATGATTAACATTTAGCAGATTCTGCAAAGTGTATGTAAATTTTTGACCTCAACTTTATCTATGGTTCCATTTATTTGTGGAGACATTCTATAGTTTCTTCATTCTATATGATTTAGAAAATTGTTTTCTTATGGGGACCAAAAAATTTCACCACAAGGTCAGAATGTACTATTACTACTACATTTGGTCCTCATAATGTTGAAATACCAGGTACACACTGCTGTGTTTCTATCATTTTATTATTCACCTTTACCCTGTCTATCTGTAAGAATTAAATCATGCACCTTTGTGATTTTGCAATTTTATCTCATCAATCCTAGACATGTAACCCTTCCCTGAGTGACCATTAGTGCACTTTGATTGATTTAAAAGCTATAAACATGAATTTGATCTACTCTCAGAAAAAAAGTACAAACAGGGCGGTACCCTTTAAAAGGCATTAATATACACTCTAGGTATTAATATGTACTTTTAAAGCTTTTATATTTGCTTTTAAGGTACTAATATGTACCATTATTGGGTAAATGTAGTACAAAAATGTACCTTTGATATTTTATGCCTTTGGGTACTGCCCCAGCTTTGTATGGAAAGAGTTTTTGACATATCAGGTTATACTATTCCTGTCACCTATTCAAATAAACAGGTTTCTGAACTGAGTAAAGCAGTACACTATTAATTCACCATTATAGAGTATCTGTCAACGAACATGACCTTCAAAACCTACAGTAGGTACAGGACCGCAGTCAAAACCTTTGCGTGTTTTGAACTGACATTTTTTGTTCTCTATTTACACTGCAAACCAAAGAGCAAATATAGCACTGGATGAATGTGCGAGAGTAGGGAGGATTCAATCATTAACACTATGGCAAATGTCAAGTGTGGTTAAAATGAACCTGCAAGGCTGCTTGTCTTACTCATGCTGCAGAGAATAACTCAATCTGAGGAAGACTTCCCATTAAAATTGATAAACGTATCAGCTGACATACTTTACATTTGACACTCACACAACAAGAGTAATCTAATCAAAATTAAGATCAAAATCAGGTGCTTGAGCACCTGCCCCTTTGGCTCCTAGTGATCAAAGTGCCCTTTTGTTAAGATTTTTTTTTTTGTAATAATATAAAAATAAAATATTTATAAAAATAACGAATTCGCGACAGCCTGCCCAATCGAACTATTAGTAAAAATAATTAATAATGGGCAAATTCCAAATGGAAGTGCGCATCCCTACGCCCTACTCCCTCCGAATCCCTTTGAAGTGAGTTCTTTTAAGGGAGTAGGGCATTTCTGTCTCTTTTAACCGTTTGGAACTCCCTTGGCGAAGGGAATGACTGACGAAATGTTACCTTGACAACGCTGCGCAAACGTGATCACTAACGGAAATCACTTCCGTGAAGTGACCATGGAATGTTCCCTTCGCTAACGGCCTTCTGGAAGGGCCCTTCGTGAAGGGATTAAGTTGCTCACTTTCGTTTGGAACGTCCCTACAAATGGCGTCCCCTTCTAGAAGTGCCCTTGAAGGGCGCAAAATAGCCGTTTGGAATTCGCCCATTTTAGCTGTAAATAGAATGACCCTCGTGATGACCTTTCACGTGACGACCCCACCCGGAAGTTCACGCGATCCGATCAAGTTTATAACGCTAAGGATCTTTTTTTACAGTCTATGCTAAGGATAGACACGTTCGTGGCTGCTGGTAAGTGTTTTCACCAGATTTAAAGTTACTTATTATTATAAGAATGACGTGAAGAAAAGAGATTATGCACGAGTATTTATACTTTTTTTTATAGTTTGTGCATGTGTAGTCTGCTCTGAAATAGCTGCCGATAATGTTAATGATGTCATGTAAAAAAATCGTAAATCTATCGTAAAGGAGAAGGCTCCTGTAGGCCCTTAAAAACTCCTCAGTTAGGTTGTATCAAATTTAAGGCCATAAAAAGTTTTATAATGTTAAATAGTATAAGAAAAGACTTAATTATAATTTAGGAGGTCTTACATTTGGGGACGGAAAGACGAGAATCGCGATAGGGCTGGATAAAACTTCAGAAGGCAATGATGTCATTGAATAAATATGCACGCTGCACGTTTCAAAGTCAAAACGCGGCACTGATGTCTTTATATGAATGTAACTGTCCTCAGAAACGTGTCGTTATCATTTTCATTTCACGTCTGATAAAACTGCGTAAATGCTGCTTTGTGTTCAGCCGTTCCTATGGAAACCGTAGTATTTCAGCGCTCCTAAAGCGCCCCCTCGTGACAGAGAATGAATTTTTATTTCCACATTTTTTCAGCTGTTTATGGTCAAATTATTGCAATTATCGACCTAGTTTTTATGCCGTTTTTAAATACAATATAATAAATTATAAACTCGATTTATCCCTTTTAATGTTATAAAGGCTGAAATTCCATTGTATAAGATATTTTGTTTTTGTGTGAACCTGTATCTGAATTATAAATCATGCCATTTTATGCCTTAATATTCTACCGTTTACAATCTTACAATACAATACATCAGAAAGGCCGTAACCAGGGTTTGAAAATTAGTGAGGTCCGAAGTAAGGTGTTAAAGGTCCACTGAAGTGCCTTGAAACACGCAGCGTTATTCTATGTGGTGACGTGCTTTTAACTGAAACAAAAACATATCGCCCAGCCCCGCCCACTATTTTGAATAGCCAATAGCGTTTCATTTATATCTCTTCGGGCCAGAACCGTTAAGCTTGGTAAAGCCGCATTTGTAGCTTATGACAGCCACAGACTAATAAATTACCCCACAGATTCAATATGAAACTCATAATTATGCTGAGGCTGTGTAGTTTAATACATGCCGATTTCACATATGAGCGCATATGATCTGCTACGTGTATTGCGTCTCTGTGTAGGGGGCGGGACAATACGGACTCTAGAGAGCATTTGATTGGACAGAACGTTTGATGAGAAACTGAAGTGCATGGTGATATCATCAAAATCGTTGATTCATATTGGCAGAAGTGACGAGACTGTAAGTTTTGAATGCCCATATCTTGTAAATGCGAATTTTGTCGTTGTTTTGAAGCACACTAGCCTATAGATAATCTTAAGGATAATATATTCATACTAAAAGCCAAAAAACTTTAATTTTGATTTCAGGGGGACTTTAAGAATTGTGCTATAACACCCACAAATGCACCAATAAGATCTGTTACCATTGTAAATTTGCCCGTGTAATTGAAGAGTGTGCGCAAAGAGCACAATATGACTGACAGGACTGGAAAGTTCGTTTTTTCTTTAGCTGAGGGAATTTTTATTTTATAACAAGTTATAAAAATAACGTTAGAATAATGACACTGACATAAAACTTGACAACATCTCATTTGACCGTAGATACTGAATGAGGAAAAAGCATTTTTCTCAGGTACTGATAGAAGAGTCAACCGCTTTCACGCACGTCTTTCAAAATAATAGTCCAGCGTCAGAAAAAAAAACAGAATTAACTTACGTTTATTGTTTCTTTGACTGCACACTCCGCGACCCACTATTTGAGAAACACTGCTTAATTAATGTTTTTTGATGACTTAAAGTTAACTAAAGAGCATGAGACGTCTTCCTGCTGGCCAGTAACGTTAACATAATTTGGCATAGTAGCCTATTTCATTCTGTAACAAACAGATTTGTTTTATGCTATTGTTTTTGATAGTGTTATACATTTATTTCAGATATTAACGATGATCACTGCATTTGTCTTACCGATTGTGGTATCTTCCTTTCAGCAATTAAGTCACTACCACGAACGTTCAACCTTCCACTTTATAAACGTCCCAAAGTGTCACACTAAATTGGAAAAACGAGTTAAAAAACAGGTATAATTGGTGGGTCCGGCAACAAACGGAGGCTGAACCCGCGCTCTCACTCAACGCGCTCTCAAGCCCCGTTCACTGCGCTAGCTTCTTCTCACAGCAACATGAATTGCAAACACTCATGTGATATGAGGTGGTTTAAACGGCTAAATAATCATTCAGAGAGCTTGAAATTTTATTTTTAAATATAAAAAATGACCGAGGTCCGGACCTCGGTGACCTCATAGCTGGCTACGGCCATGATCAGGGGCCACATATATTTTCAATAGTGACCACACAGAGTTTAATATAACAGTTGTTCTTTATTATTGTGTTTAACAGAGAGAAGAAAATCTTTAGGTTTGACTATTTAATACACAACAATTTCTAATCAAAATTAATAGGTCCAAAGAAAATATTTTTAAATCTTTTAAACATTAAAATGGTCTTTAATGTTCCATTTCTTTCTCAGAACTGCTTCACAGCATTGGCTGCTAGAAGCCTCTGTAATAATATGTATATCAGCAAGGAATGTGTCACAATATACAGTATAGTATTGCTGTACTGATGTTTTGAGCACAGCCCTATTTAGAGAGCCCCTTTTATAGTGATAAAAATATTACTAATAATGAATAATGGGTAATGGGGGTAATGAATAATGAATAATAAAGATAATGAATTTCAAACGAAAGTGACTGAACCGATCATGTTTTTATTAATATAAGTAGCCTACATATACATATAATTTTATATAGAAGTAACGTTAGGCTATTTTTATACTTCAAATTATATTCATGTTTTATACACTGGTCTGTACTGTCACGGTGTTGGTACAGGGCGAATTCCAAACGGCTTTTTTGCGCCCTTCAAGGGCACTTCGGGAAGGGGACGCCATTTGTAGGGAGTGGGACGTTCCAAACGAAAGTGAGCAACTTAATCCCTTCACGAAGGGCCCTTCCAGAAGGCCGTTAGCGAAGGGAACATTCCATGGTCACTTCACGGAAGTGATTTCCGTTAGTGATCACATGATCTTCAGTTAGGAGCTCTTGCGATGCATTTTAAAGCAAAGTTGGGGTTGATTTCGACTTCACATACATACCTAAGTAGAATAGGCTGATTAAATTAGTCTTTATTTTAATGTAATACAAAATATTTTCCGTCAGTGACAGAAATATTATTTGAGACGGTAGTGTAAGCAAGTTTAAGCATGTTTAGTTTGAGAAAAGTTTATTAGTAAATAAGATAAATATTTAAATAACATAAATAATGAGAAGAAATATTTATTTATAACAACTGATAAGAGTGCTGAATGCTGCACGCACACGCAGCGTTATCAAGGTAACATTTCGTCAGTCATTCCCTTTGCCAAGAGAGTTCCAAACGCTTAAAAGAGACAGAAATGCCCTACTCCCTTAAAAGAACTCACTTCAAAGGGTTCTGCCCTTAGGAGGGAGTAGGGCATAGGGATGCGCACTTCCATTTGGAATTCGCCCACAGTGTAATTTGCTGCTAGCATGCAGCCTAACATCTGCCTCCCCCCCGTGAGAGACACCTAACTCTTTCCTACACACTTTGCAGAACGCTTTACTTTTATCATGTAGGGCTTTTGCAATCCATGGATACCTGCCCACCCACTTCTCCCGGTACCTGCAGAGACGTTTTAGCTTTTTTGCAGCATGTTGGGGTTCCTGTACACCAGCCATGTCAATTTCATGAATGAAAATTTGCTTAGCAGTGCATATCTTAATGCGCGCCTACGGTATATCTAAAAAAAACAAAACAAGATGCTGCAGCCAATGAGCAGCCGGCGGGGACTGGTTGCCAGGCTGGAGGATGACTCAACCTCGCTCCACGGACAGTTTTTTTATGTTTTATCAGACAATAACTATTTAAGATTTTGCTTCAGTATAATTTTCGGGACAATTAGAGCGGGACAGCAGCTTAGATTTCGGGACTGTCCCGAATTTTTCGGGACGTCTGGTCACCCTAGTCCTGAACTAAACATAAATGCAATTAAAACTTTGAATAATGTATTATTTGTCTTATTAATGACATTGTTACTTATTACGTAAGTAACTGGATGCCTACAATGAGGTGATGGACCCGAGGGGCTCTTAGGTGCCCTTTTTATACTTTGAGCACCTGCCCCTTTAAAGGTCTCTGCACGGCCCTGATTACAGCCATTGAGTGAAATGTGAGGGGTGTGGCAGGCTGAACAGATGGACAAAGGCTGTCTGTTCAACATACAATCTGCAAACCTCACATTATCCTTCTTCGCCCGTCATGGCATTAACTGCAATTCTTGAGATTCTTGATTTCAAGGGACTATTGCTCTTCGTAGTGGCTTTTCTCTTGGTGGCAGACTACGTGAAGAACAGAAAGCCATCAAATTACCCACCCAGCCCTTTTGCTCTTCCACATGTATATCTGACAAAGGTGAGCAGACAATATTAACACTTCTGGGTTGTCAGGACAGAACACCGTTTATTAATATATAAGAAAAAGAATAAAAAGACAAGAAATTGTGATAGTGGATATTACTGTTACTTACATATATATAGCTATTTAAACGGTTTCATTCTATAGTAGTAGTTAAAATGATCCATGTCTTTTAGATTATGATTGTAGTTTGCTGACAAAAATATTAATGGACCCAATGCATTAGTTTGCACTAGTTCCAGTCACATGCTTTAAGTTTCTGAAATGTTGTTTTCCTCACAGGTAGGCCATGCCTACAACAATATATTCAGTCTGCGATTAGGAAGAGAAAACGTGGTCGTCATCACAGGTTATAAACTGGTGAAGGAGGCGCTGGTGACTCAAGCTGAAAACTTTGCGGATCGGCCCTACAGTCCAGTCTGGACGGACATGAACACTGCCTCACATGTCTGGGCCGAGAACATGCTGAGGCAGCGTTCACGGATGGTTCGTGCGTTGAGGTTGACGCCGAACTCTTGGCTATGCTCCTCCGGGCTGGAGACTGCTCTTCGGGGAACAATGACATCAGCACCCCCGCTCCCGGTGGAGGGCCGGGAGCTACTGTGTACTCAAATACCGCAAATACCCACAAAAAGAGCCAATTTCCTCACCTTTGGAGCCTCGGCCCGAGTTCCCCTTTCGAGCAGCACTTCCACTCCTTGGAACCGGATTTGGAGCCTCATATCACCAGCGCGGGAACCAGGGAAGAAGGTAAGCGCTGCTTATGGCAGTTCATCCTTCTGGGATCAGTCCCCTTCCCCTTCCCCCCTCAGGCTGCCCCACCGTGGTCACGTCGGTCAACGTTCCCTTGATACCCTTGGCGACTCAGCTGGGAGCCTGGCTTCAGCTTCCCAGCCCCTCGCAGTGGTTGATACGGACGGTACGTCTCGGCTATGCGATTCAGTTCACCAGGCGTCCGCCCAGATACAGAGGCATTCTCTACACTACTGTCCATTCGGACACGCATGCCGCTGTTCTGCGTGCGGAGGTTGCAGTCCTACTGGCGAAGGATGCAATCGAGCCTGTCCCTCCAGCCGAGATGAGGTCAGGGTTTTACAGTCCCTACTTCATCGTGCCCAAAAAGAGCGGTGGGCTAAGACCCATCCTGGACCTCAGAATCTTGAATAGGTCCCTTCTCAGGCTGCCGTTCAAGATGCTCACGACGGAACGTATGCTAACATGCATCCGTCCCCAGGATTGGTTTGCAGCCATCAACCTGAAGGACGCGTACTTTCATGTCTTGATTCTTCCTCGACACAGACCCTTTCTTCGGTTTGCTTTCGAGGGTCGAGCATATCAGTACAAGGTGCTCCCATTTGGCCTGTCCTTCTCTCTCCGCGTCTTCACCAAGGTCGCGGAGGCAGCCCTGTCCCCTCTTTGACTTGCTCTATTGGACTGAGCAGTCGTGATTACCTGCATCTGATACAGCATTTACTCTTCAGATCAATCCCATATTCACGATTAGTTTGAATGTCCGCTGAGAAAAGCCTCCTCTTGTTCGTAACATTAATATCCTTCTGTTTAGGGTGATTTCTAAAGACAGCTCTTAACTTTAAAGGAGTAGTTCACTTTCAGAACAAAAATGTACAGATAATGTACTCACCCTCTTGTCATCCAAGATGTTCATGTCTTTCTTTCTTCAGTCGTAAGGAAATTGTTTTTTGAGGAAAACATTTCAGGATTTCTCTCCATATAATGGACTCCTATGGTGCCCCTGAGTTTGAACTTTCAAAATGCAGCTTCAAAGGGCTCTAAATGATCCCAGCCGAGGAAAAAAGGGTTTTATTTAGCAAAACAATCGGTTATTTTCTAAAAAATTACAATTTATATACTTTCTAACCTCAAATGCTTGTCTTGTCTAGCTCTGTGTATACGCTGTGTAGAGATTAAAAAGTATATAAATTGTAAATGTTTTTAGAAAATAACTGATCGTTTCACTAGATAAGACCCTTCTTCCTCGGCTGCTTTAAGTTGTTGTTAAAACTAAAAATAACTTATGTTTCAAATTTTTCAGTATAGAAGTCTTTACTGCTGACTCGTTAAAACAGTCTATTGTCGCCACCTAATGGCGAAATGATGTAACTAAAAATCACCATCATGAACAGTTTCTCAATACTAAAACTTTAAATACTATTATTTATACAAAAATATTTATTGTATAATAATAATAATAATAATAATAATAATGAATAAACAACAGCTAATAATAATAATAAACAACAACAACAGCTATCATAAAAGTTGCCAGGAAAATCAGTCAAAATTACAGACAGCGCTCTGATATACAGCAGTGAATTTACATAAACTTGATGAGATTTTGCCAGAACGATTTGCTCTGGAACAAATAAAAGATTCATGAGACCAAAGACGTCCCGTTAGATTTCCCCAAGATATCTCATGTTTAACCACTTTAGAGACATCAGAGTCAGCAGTAAATTCCAGAAGATCTGGCCGAGGTGAGACTGCTCTCGGGCGGATTCATGAACGCAGAACAGCCGCTAACGATCCGGAGCTCTCATGTCCGAAAACGTCGACACAGATTTTCAAATAGAAAATTTTTAGGCCACTGCTATTTCAACAAACCTGTTTTCAGTCCTGCATGATCCAAATGAATGAGAGACACCAGACACCTTTAACCCGGGACATTTCCTGGATGAAAATGGCCAGTTTCGGAAAAGAGATGCGTTCCTGCCTTTTTCAGCTGGTAATGTTTTGTAAACATTAACATATGACTTCTTTGTGTGTTTTCTTGTAATTATCTTTTTGTGGACAAGTACAGAAGAACAAAAAAACTTGAAACTTGATATAGCTAACTACAGAAGCAAATTAAGATTGCAATATGCTTTTATAAATAAATAAAAAATGAACTAATGCTGTAATGTATAATATAATGAGTGACATTTTTTCAACAACAAAAAAAGAGTGGTTTCTGTTCACAGGTAAGCGAGCGTGTTTGGGAGAGCAGCTGGCTCGTCAGGTGATCTTCCTATTCTTCACCTCCATGCTTCAGCAATTCCCCATCTCCAAATGTCCAGGAGAGGAACCCAGTTTAGAGGGCGAGATATGGTTTACATATGTTCCTGCTCCATACCGCTGTCATAATCTGGGCTGTGGGGCTTCCCTCAGCCACCTGAGGTCGCTGTTCCCTTTTCCTTGCACTGCACTTCCCTGATCGTTCACTCATGTCGTGTCATTAGCAGCTCATCATCTCACACCTGTTCACTATTACTCAGACTATAAGAAACTCTCATTTCCCACCCATCATCGTGTCTGCATTGTCTTCTATGTTGTGCAATTCTCTGTCTCCGTGTTTACCTTGGCTCTGGACCGTGTTTCTTGTTTTGCTCTCTGTTTATCTAGTCGTGTCTGTGCCGTGTTGGCCTGTTTGTTTGTTTATTTGTTTATTGTTATTAAATAATTACCTACCCTGCATTTGGACCCAGACCTCCTTCGTCTCTACGTGACAACCGCATGTGCATGTCCTTACGTTTGAACAAAACAAAGTCAGTAAGATTAGATATAAAGTATGTTTTCAGATATGCGTTTCAGGATGATTATCTTTTATGTTAGCTTCATTTCCACATTTTTTAAAATGCAACATTGTTGTAAACTTGATTTTAATGTATAAATGTAAATATATCAATACATGTATAAATGAGTTTGATGTATAAATGTACACAGGCACGTGCACACATAGACATCAAAGGGGGCTTGAGCACCTGCCCTTTTTATTCCTGGAGAGAAAGTGCCCTTTTTTCTGGGGTGCTTTTTTTTCTCTTTTTTTTTTTTTTTTTGAAAAATAATATATATTCCTGTTTGCGCACAGCTTCCCTGTCAAACAAATATATATTTACTGAAGAACAGTATATCTAAATATCACGTCAGGAGTTCTCAGGAGTTCAGCACCCACAAAATATTAAAAGGGAGTTTATTGATTTAAGCCCGATTGTATTTCTTCCGCTAAAGAAAATAGTACACTCCGTCTCTACGGTTAGAATCCTGTGAGTCCATAGCAACGCTCTGTTTTTAATGGCAATGGTCTGTTATACTCCGCACAGCGGTCTTTTATCAAGAAATAACAGACCGCATTCTACATTGGGATTCAACCAAGCCATCATGTAATAAAATAAGTTAGTAATAAGCATATATAATAGCATAAATTGGTGAATTTAGAAGAAATCTACAGATGCAAACAGATGGAGGTTAGATACACTCTAAAAAATGTAGTAAATCTGAGTAACTGCATCTGGTACATTAATCAATAAAACTGAGTAGAAATAAGTTAACATTGAACATTAAAAATAACAATATTTATAAATTAACTTTTTATTTATTAGTAATTTAACTTTTTTTTAATTTCCTCTAAACCTTTATAAAATAGTATTCCGTACAACTACAAATACATACATGACATTGGCTTTTATTGAATTTTTCTCAATTATTTTGATAAGTTTAATTTAAACAATCAAGTAAGATTTTCAGAGATTTTATTAAGTTCAATATTTAAATATTTAATTATTAAAGTTAAATATTTCTCTAATATTAACTAAGCCACATTATATTTTTAGAGTGTAGTAGGTTTAAAACAAACTCCATCTAAATGTGGATTATGAAGGTTTTATTTGATGATGGTGATACAGTCCTCCCTCAAATGTGAAACTAAGTCCATGTCAGTCACCATCAGTTATTGTGTATGTGTACATACATCTTTTGAAAATTAAACAATTGCATGAGTTTGAGGAAGATAAAATTAACTTTAATTTTTTTTTTTAAAGAAAGTCAGTGTTGCATTAATATATATACTTTTTTGTAAAAAAAAAAAAAAAAAAAAACGTAATTATGAGAAGTGCCCTTTATTTCACTTGAGCCCCTGCCCCTCAAAATGTCTGTGCACGTCCCTGAATGTACATGTATTAATATCAGTATTAGTGCACTGTTTAAATGATTTACACACATGTAAATAATCATATTTGTAAATAAATTACACCTGGGCTCAGAATTTGTCTCATGAAATATCTGTTTCATACAAAAATATAGATAACTAGAATGGTTTCATATAAAAAAGATAGATTCTTTGATATACATTAACTATAACAGAGTAAAGTAATGTTTCAGAGTCACAGACAACAGCTGGAGTATTTTGTAACTTACAGGGGGCCCCAGAACCATGGGGCCACTCCCTTTTTTAGTGTGTGTGCTTGTAGGAAAATGTCCCTTTCTGTGTAAGGTCCACATTAATTTGTCCCTTTTTAACAAGTTTGTTTGTTCAATTAAATGCATGTGAAAGTATGGAAAACGATAAAGAACAGTCAAATCATCTAAATGTAGATGTACTAAAGCTGCAGAAAGAAATTATGAATAGTTTGAAAAACCTCAAGTGCAAATATAGACATGTTAGGCAGAACTGCCTATGGGTTTGTAAAAACTTCTTATCTTCAAACTTTCACTGATAAATGGGTTTCCATATAGGGTTTCGTACTCCACAGTGGAATCTGGGGTGTCTTATGTAAAATCTCTCTACGCCTCCCCTCCAGTATTTACATTTCCCAGTCCTGTACAAAGGTACTTAAATACAGACCACAGAGATCAAATAAGACGAAGGGAACCTCTACCACCATGATCCTGCACTTGATATATGACAGCTTTGATTTTAAAAGCTGGATCATTTTCTTTTTTGTATTTCTGCTCGTTGCTGATATAATCAAAAATAGGAATCCTTCCAACTTCCCTCCAGGACCATGGCCTCTGCCATTCTTGGGTACTGTCTTCACTCAAATGGATTTTAAGACCATGAATAAGGTAGATTCCAATTGCAGTACTTTTTTACTGTCAATCTGTCAACATTTAGAGATAGTTTCATTTATTTTCCTGTTACTGGACTTAAAAAACTTTTAAACTATTTATGTTCCTGACTAATATAAACAAAATAAAATATTTTCATTTTCAGTTGGCTGAAGTCTACGGGAACATATTCAGCTTAAGAGTTGGCAGTGAGAAAATAGTAATTGTGTCAGGACATAAAATGGTAAAAGACACCCTCATTACTCAGACTGACAGTTTTGTTGAGCGTCCAATTGTCCCTATGTTTCAAAAAGTTTATAAGGGAATTGGTAAGTACACTGACCATGACCTTTATGGCTAAAATACAAATAAACAAATTTTATTATCTAATAGTGCTGGTGATTTCTTAATGACAATCAAATTTTATCTTAATGTCATTATGTAGGTTTAGCACTGAGTAATGGATATGTGTGGCGGACACATAGGAAGTTTGCTGGCCTCCATTTGCGGATGTTTGGAGAGGAAAAGAAAAGCCTTGAGCACAAAATCCAGCAAGAGTCTGTCTACCTTTGTGATGCTTTTAAGGCAGAAAAGGGTATGGTGTAAATGTCTCACTAATTGGAGAATTTGAATTCATTGGAGCAAAGAAGAATGAAAACAGTTTGAAACTTAAAAAACATTCATGGTTTCTCCCAAACAGGACCTTTCAACCCTATGACCATCCTAAACAGTGCTGTCTCAAATAACATTGCCTGTTTGACATTTGGACAACGCTTTGACTATCATGATGAATGTTACCAAACAATCCTGCGTCTTGACAATGAATGCATTAAGTTAATGGGCTCTACTAAAACACAGGTACTGATTCATTACAGCATCCTTAGACACTAATGTCCTGTGAGTTAATTATAATAAAAAAAATCTGCATTCATTATCCACTGTGTCATCTTTTACAGCTGTATAATGTGTGTCCTCGGCTCTTGGAATACTTACCTGGCCCCCATCAGACTATGTTTTCCAACTATAAAATTATAATAGACTTTCTAAGGGGAGAGATCAGTAAACACAAAGAGGACTGGGACCCTGCAAACCCTCGCGACTTTATAGACAGCTACCTGACAGAGATGGAAAAGGTACAGTAAATAAAATTGGAATAATCTTAGCGAATTTGAATTTTGAATAAATAAATAATTAATAATAAATAATAAATAAATAAATAAATAATTTTTTCACAGAAAAAGAGTGATCCTGAGGCTGGTTTTAACATGGAAGGGTTAGTGATATCTTGTCTAGATATGTTTGAGGCCGGGACAGAGACCACTGCTACTACGTTACGCTGGGGTCTGCTTTTTATGATCAAATATCCAGAAATACAGAGTGAGTCTGGTTTTAATTTTTAAAGAATACGCATATTATCACTACATTATTAGGTCTAACTTGTATTGCCCATTTAGAAAAGGTGCAGGAAGAGATAGACAGGGTGATTGGACAGTCACGTCCACCCTGTTCATCTGACAAAGCAAATATGCCCTACACTGATGCTGTTATCCATGAGATACAAAGATTTGGGGATGTTGTTCCACTGGGATTCCCTAAAAAAGCTGCTAAAGACACAACACTAGGAGGATACTTCATTCCTAAGGTATGTATTGTATTGTATTGTATTGTATTCTATACAAGATTTGTCCAAGTCTAGTCTTGACTGAATACATAGACAATGATCTAATATTGGCATAAAATTTAATCAGTCAATCAGTCATAGTTGGTTGCTACACGAGTTAGTAGATTTTATTCTCTCTTTTTAGGGCACTGCTGTTTCAACAAACCTGTCTTCAGTCTTGCATGATCCAAATGAATGGGAGACACCAGACACCTTTAACCCACGACACTTTCTAGATGAAAATGGCCAGTTTCAGAAGAGAGAAGCATTCCTGGTTTTTTCAGCAGGTAATATTTTATAAACATTTACAGTTGCAATCTAAATTATTCAACCCCCTTGACCTGCAAGACATTTTGCTGCAGAGAACAAAATTTTGTCAAAACAATTCAACAAAGGCATCAGTACACTAGAAAAAAAGCTGATCAGCAATTATAGGAAGTGTTTGATTCGCTGTAATAGCCAATAAAGGCTTTTCTATTGATTATTAAGAGGGGTGTGAATAATTTTGGACATGCATTTTTGTTCAGATTTAAATAAAAGATGATTAATAATTTTTTCCACAATGATGCCACTTGTACATCGTCTTATTATATTCTGGGAAACATCTGTGTCATTTCTAATTTAAAAAAAACTTGCTGGTTGAATAAAAGTAACTTTACTGTAAGTCAGAATTTGCCAGGGGTATGAATAATTTCGGGCTTTCGGACTGTATGTAGATATGATAGAACAATTTAAAATATTGTATCAATGTATTCTATGGCACTTTTAAAGTGGATGAATAATAATAATAATAAAAATCTAATTGGCTCTAGACATTAATGTTTAAATTTATTCAACCCCCAAAAGTAAAATTTGATGTAGAATCTTTTATTCTTTAAAATCACCAATAAACGCTGCTTGCAAGTGGTTAGAAGCTTCTGTCACTACTCCACTGCATTCTTGGCCCATTCCTCACCTGAAAAGCTTTGCTTTCTTCAAATTCAACCAAATATTTTCAATGAGAATTAAATCTGTAGACTGAACAGGCCACTTAAGAACATTCTATGACTGATCCCTGAACCAACCATAATTAGATTTGGATGTATACTTTGGGATGATTGTCCTGCAGCAAAGTCCATTGATAATCAGCTGCAGTTATTGCACCAAAGGCATCACAATTCTTGCCAAAATGGCCTGATACAGCGCACAGCTGCAAGTGACGTAACTGATTTTTTATTTTTTTTGCATGTTTGTCACACTTTGATGTTTCAGATCATCAAACAAATTTAAATAGTAATCAAAGATAACACAAGTAAACAAAATATGCAGTTTTTGAAGGAAGTTTTTTATTATGAAGGGAAAACAAAATCCAAACCCACATGGCCCTGTGTGAAAAAGTGTTTGTCCCCTAAACTTATTAACTGGTTGGGCCACCCTTAGCAGCAACAACTGCAATCAAGCGTTTGCGATAACTTGCAATGAGTCTGTTACAGCGCTGTGCAGGAATTTTGGCCCACTCATCTTGGCAGAATTGTTGTAATTCAGCCACATTGGAGGGTTTTCGAGCATGAACCGCCTTTTTAAGGTCATGCCACAGCATCTCAATAGGATTCAGGTCAGGACTTTGACTAGGCCACTCCAAAGTCTTCATTTTTTTTTTTTTTTCAGCCATTCAGAGGTGGATTTGCTGGTGTTTTTTGGATTATTGTCCTGCTGCAGAACCCAAGTTCGCTTCAGCTTGAGGTCACAAACAGATGGCCGGACATTGTCCTTCAGGATTTTTTGGTAGACAGCAGAATTCATGGTTCCATTTATCACAGCAAGTCTTCCAGGTCCAGAAGCAGCAAAACAGCCCCAGACCATCACACTACACCACCATATTTTACTGTTGGTATGATGTTCTTTTTCTGAAATGCTGTGTTACTTTTACACCAGTTGTAATGGGACACACACCTTCCAAAAAGTTCAACTTTTGTCTCGTCAGTCCACAGAGTATTCTCCTAAAAATCTTGGGGATCATCAAGATGTGTTCTGGCAAAACTGAGACGAGCCTTTATGTTCTTTTTGCTCAGCAAAGGTTTTCGTCTTGGAGCTCTGCCGTTCAGGCCATTTTTGCCTTTGCATCTTTCTTATGGTGGAGTCATGAACACTGACATTAACTGAGGCAAGAGTGGCCTACAATTCTTTAGATGTTGTTGTGGGGTCTTTTGTGACCTCTTGGATGAGTCATCGCTGCACTCTTGGGGTAATTTTGATCAGCCGGACACTCCTGGGAAGGTTCACCACTGTTCCATTTTTTTGCCTTTTGTGGAAAATGGCTCTCACTGTGGCTTGCAAAGCTTTAGAAATGGCTTCATAACCTTTTCCAGACTGATAGATCTCAATTACTTTCTTTCTCATTTGTTCCTGAATTTCTTTGGATCTCAACATGATGTGTAGCTTTTGAGGATCTTTTGGTCTACTTCACTTTGTCAGGCAGATCCTATTTATGTGATTTCTTGATTGCAAACAGGTGTGGCAGTAATCGGGCAAATTAAAAAACATCACTATTACTTTGAAAACAGCTGAAAACTTACCTACAGGCTAGTATAATGTCATCATAATTCTAGTTATTTACTTGCCAAGTTTCTTCCTGTCAAAGCCACAATGTGATGTTTAACACTGCATTCTGGCATCTGTTCACAGGTAAGCGAGCGTGTTTGGGAGAGCAGCTGGCTCGTCAGGTGCTCTTCCTGTTCTTCACCTCCATGCTGCAGCAATTCACCATCTCCAAATGTCCAGGAGAGGAACTCAGTTTGGAGGGCGAGATATGGTTCACATATGCTCCTGCTCCATACCGTATGTGTGTGTCCTCACGTTAGAACAAAACAAGTCAGCAAGATTCAACATAAAGTATGTTTTCTGATATGTGCTTCTGATTGATTATCTTTTATGTTTATTTCCAAAATGTTCTAAACTTGATTTTAATGTATACATGTAAATGTATCAATACACATATTGATGAGTTTGATGTATGAAATGTACATGTATTAACACATGTACTAAATGATTTACATATATTTGTCATGTAAATAAATTGCACTGGGGTTAAACATTTGTTTCATATTAAAAAAGATTGATTCTTTGAGATACTTTAACTATAACACAGTAAAGGAATGCTTCACAGTCACAGACTCATTGCTAAACAACAGCTGGGGTATGGGGTAATGTTAGGGGGCCCCAGAACAATGAAAGGCCTCTTCCCCTTTTAGCCTCAAACACTGTCCAGGCTACACATACCAAGGACAAACTCCCTTTTTAGATTCAGTGTTTAAGCTTGTAGAACAAATGTCCCTCTACATTAATTTGTCGCTTTGTAAAGAGTTTGTTTGTTCAGCCAACCTTTACTACTTTTTTGTAATAAAAAGGTGTAAAAATAACGTTCCATTCAAAAATGTCTACATTTCACAAATAATTAAAGATGTTAAAGTAGAAATCTTTAGTGTATTAATTGTACAGTGTTAATAAGTGTGATAAAGATACACTTACAAACCTCTCAGACAGAAAATGGAGCAGCACATATTAGGCCTGTAATACATTTCACAGCATCTCTATAGAGAATCGGAGGAAAAGAGCAAAACAAGGGTGTCTTATTTAACCCTCTCGACTATTTATTCATTCAGGAACAAAGGCCCTGTAGAAGCAAATACCCATATAGTACATTACACACATTAATAGTATGTTTTAGCTGCTGTGTTAAGGGCTGTTTTGCATTAAGAAAGATGTTGTCCAACTAAAACACTTTAGCATTGTCACGACTGCACAGATGTTCTTATCTACAGTCTGCATGCGTGCATATGGCTTATCGCTCTTTCTCTCTCATGCCGTTCAACTGTGTAATTCAGTCATTACTTATGACTTGTTCCTGGAAGAGGCTCTTTTGGAATGTAGAGGGTTCACAAAGAGGTTGAATTGGGGCTCTGTTTTTGTTGGAAACTGTAGCATGAACTATAAACATTGATTACGTAACAGGGTTACATAATGGCTTCCACACTGCTCTTTGGGCCCCTTGCTCCTTAGATTCACAGCAGCTCTCTCTTTTCAGATAAACAATGCACATGAACTCTCTAACACACACACCCCCTGTTCACAACAGCCTGGTTTACTTCAGAAGAGCCGGTTGCCCATAGACTCAGCCATGATTTTATATTCCTTGTATGAGTGGCTGGATTTTAAAAGTTGCTTGTTTTTGATTTGTTTACTGCTGCTGCTTATTGATTTGATCAGACATAAAAATCCAGCAAATTTTCCACCAGGACCCTGGCCGCTACCCATCTTAGGAAATGTCTTCACTGATGTTAACTTTAAAACTGTGGACCAGGTGAGGCACTCATGAATTTATTACAACAAAAATAATAATATAACATAAAGAGCTAATGTAATATATGGGTCAATGATGTGACGCCTACATTTTCAGTCTGACTGCATTTTTCCAGTTAAAAAATGGTTTAAACGCACAAAAAAATACCTCTTCCATGTATGGACCCACTTTAACTTTTCAAAAAAGATAAAAAAAAAGGTAATTTGTCATTTTTCTTTTATTCAAAGTGTCAAAATAGTATGTGGTGCAACCGTCCGGCCATAACTGTTGTTTTGAAAACATCTTTGAAATTACACAAAATTTATTCAGATTCATTTTCTGCACTGTTTGGCATGATTTCCAAAGTGTTTTGTAACCCTGTATAAAATTGCAAAGCAATTGTATTTATATTTCCATTTTCATGTGGTGCGACCATTAAGAAACTACCATTTTGGGTCTTTTATGTTGAAATCTATTCAAAAATAGGACTTCAGCATCAGCAGGTTTGTAACTCTCAAGTCCAGAAGAAAAAAAATAAAATTAACGGCTTGTAGTACCACATTTGGATGTCTTGTGGTATGACCTCAAACAAACAATGAATATTAAGTTTCTAAAAGTATTTATTTTTATTCTAAATTTCATAGTGAGCTTTTGTGGGAAGCAAGCTTGTGTTGTTTAGGTGGCCAATTTTGTGCTTGTAAATTTTGACTGAATTTAAAATATCATGTGGTGCGACCACTGCAGAGTGTGTCCATTATAGATATATGTCCCAGATTGGCAGTTTTTGTGCTTTTATATTCAATTGATGGTTTATATATATATATAAAATACTTTGTTTTAGTATAATTTGGAATAGATTTTTATGCAATTTGGGTCATTTCAGACAGTTTATGTTTAATCTATGTACAATATCAGAAATAAATTATAAAAAAAAAAATCATGTAATTTTAGTTTGGTTAATCTGCATTCATTAGTAATTTATTATTTATTAATAACTATCTATGTAGTATTTATTGAAAAACACTATCTATTTTACCAGATTCCACTGCGAAGCAAAGTAAAATAAATGCTCGCCATAGACAACAAGTTAATTCTGACCCTGCATTCAAGCCCAAACTCAAGATGTCATTTTCTACTATAAGAAAGATGTTTATGCTGTCATCTCAGAACTTGAGCCAGCAATCTCTAAATTGACCCTTCACAAAGACCCACCCCCTTAGTTACAGTTGCTACGTCCAATAAACCACGGCAGTTTTATGCCACACATCATGTTTTCTTTCAGTGAAAAATACATCACAGAGCAAATAGGACACTGACAACAACCCGACATACAAGACAGAGTAGGTTACAATATGGTATGGTATGAAACAAAGTCTCAAATTTTGTCTTTTTTTTTTAAAGAAATTCAAACAAATACTGTTTTGTGGTTCTTTTAATGTGTCCTGACAGATTGCTGTAGCACCATAGTTCAAGCAGCACATGAACTGATCATTTCTTCATCTTTACTAGTTATAGCATGAAATAAACATGACTGAACATCAGAAGGTATCTTGTTTCAACAGTGAAGAGAATACACAAAATTTTTCAAGTTCAAGTTCACCAACGTTAATCTTTGTCAGACAAAATGGCTTATTTGGTGTTATGATTTCTCAGATCGCCTGTTAATCAAACTCTCGGTTAAGGGGTCACACATCTCTTTAAATAGATTTTTAATGATATAAGGTCTATGTGTCATTTAGAGCGACCATTCATCATGCAGTGTGACCAATAATAACAATAACTGTATTAATTTAAAAATAATATATCTCTTTTCTGTGGTTGAAACATGAATTACCGCTAGAGTATGCTTAAGCAAATGATATTTTTACTATATTTTTTTATCAGTTTTATGCAATTTACAGGAAAAATAAGTCTGCTAACTAAACTGTAAAAAACATTTTGTTGAGTCAACTTAAAATAATTTGTTACCTAGCTGTTTAAAAATTTTAAGTTTAGTCAACTTAAAATAAGTTTTTCAACTTGAAATGCTAAGTTGTGACAACTTAAATTTTAAGTTGAATCAACTCAAATATCTAAGGCAGCAGGGTAACACAAGTTGACTCAAACTAATATTTTTTTTTACAGTGTACAGGTCCTTCTCAAAAAATTAGCATATTGTGATAAAGTATTTTCTATAATGTACTGATAAACATTAGACTTTCATATATTTTAGATTCATTACACACAACTGAAGTAGTTCAAGCCTTTTATTGTTTTAATATTGATGATTTTGACATACAGCTCATGAAAACCTAAAATTCCTATCTCAAAAAATTAGCATATCATGAAAAGGTTCTCTAAACGAGCTATTAACCTAATCATCTGAATCAACTAATTAACTCTAAACACCTGCAAAAGATTCCTGAGGCTTTTAAAAACTCCCAGCCTGGTTCATTACTCAAAACCACAATCATGGGTAAGACTGCCGACCTGACTGCTGTCCAGAAGGCCATCATTGACACCCTCAAGCAAGAAAGAAATTTCTGAACGAATAGGCTGTTCCCAGAGTGCTGTATCAAGGCACCTCAGTGGGAAGTCTGTGGGAAGGAAAAAGTGTGTCAGAAAACGCTGCACAACGAGAAGAGGTGACCGGACCCTGAGGAAGATTGTGGAGAAGGACCAATTCCAGACCTTGGGGGACCTGCGGAAGCAGTGGACTGAGTCTGGAGTAGAAACATCCAGAGCCACCGTGTACAGGAAATGGGCTACAGGTGCCGCATTCCCCAGGTCAAGCCACAGAAACAGCGGCAGAAGCGCCTGACCTGGGCTACAGAGAAGCAGCACTGGACTGTTGCTCAGTGGTCCAAAGTACTTTTTTCGGATGAAAGCAAATTTTGCATGTCATTCGGAAATCAAGGTGCCAGAGTCTGGAGGAAGACTGGGGAGAGGGAAATGCCAAAATGCCTGAAGTCCAGTGTCAAGTAGCCACAGTCAGTGATGGTCTGGGGTGCCATGTCAGCTGCTGGTGTTGGTCCACTGTGTTTTATCAAGGGCAGGGTCAATGCAGCTAGCTATCAGGAGATTTTGGAGCACTTCATGCTTCCATCTGCTGAAAAGCTTTATGGAGATGAAGATTTCATTTTTCAGCATGACCTGGCACCTGCTCACAGTGCCAAAACCACTGGTAAATGGTTTACTGACCATGGTATTACTGTGCTCAATTGGCCTGCCAACTCTCCTGACCTGAACCCCATAGAGAATCTGTGGGATATTGTGAAGAGAAAGTTGAGAGACGCAAGACCCAACACTCTGGATGAGCTTAAGGCCGCTATCGAAGCATCCTGGGCCTCCATAACACCTCAGCAGTGCCACAGGCTGATTGCCTCCATGCCACGCCGCACTGAAGCAGTCATTTCTGCAAAAGGATTCCCGACCAAGTATTGAGTGCATAACTGAACATAATTATTTGAAGGTTGACTTTTTTGCATTAAAAACACTTTTCTTTTATTGGTCGGATGAAATATGCTAATTTTTTGAGATAGGAATTTGGGGTTTTCATGAGCTGTATGCCAAAATCATCAATATTAAAACAATAAAAGGCTTGAACTACTTCAGTTGTGTGTAATGAATCTAAAATATATGAAAGTCTAATGTTTATCAGTACATTACAGAAAATAATGAACTTTATCACAATATGCTAATTTTTTGAGAAGGACCTGTACATTTAAAAAGGTAACTGAAATATTAGAACAAAAATAAGATAATTATTTACAAAAACTCCAAATAAATGCAAATAACTTGTTTCTAAACACTTTAATTACTGAGAACATCTGAAAAAAATTTAACCCTAACCCTAACCCTAATGCAGAATGTTATTTTCTTCACATGTACTACTTGATTAGTAATTTAGTTTTTTATTTAATTTTATTTTTCAGCTGATTGAGAAGTATGGCAACATCTTCAGTGTCAGAAATGGAAGTGATAAAATAGTGCATGTGTCTGGGTTTAAAATGGTGAAAGATGTTTTGATCACTCAAGGGGAAACTTTCACTGACCGCCCTGTTTCACCTTTATTTGACACACTTTATAAAGGCAGAGGTAAGTAATATATGGAGTGACAGTAGCAGGATAATTGGTGATTACTGCTATAAACGTGTACAGTTTTATTGCAGATAAGCAAAGTGTTCTTCTTGCTTAAAAATTATTGATGCTAATAATCTGGAGTATAGAAAGACATTCTTGACTGTACAGCAGGTCTAAACACAATTTTCTTCCATTGTCTTTGATGCCGACCCCTAACTGAGAAAGGGTTGTCATTTAACAATGGCTATTCATGGAGGAAACAACAGCAGTTTTCCATGAGTCACCTGAAGAACTTTGGAGAAGGGCGGAAGACTCTAGAAGAACATATACAACGAGAGTCCTACTTCCTCTGTGGAGCCTTTAAAGAAGAGCAGGGTAAGAACCCATCTACAATTTTCCATGAGGAACCTTTAACATCCCTTCCAATGCACAAAAGTTTTTTTTTATATTGGAAAACGGTTCTTTAGATTATTGAAATGTACTTTAAAGTCTGTGTAAAGCAATATTAAATATGTGTGGGTTTGTCACATCATAGAAAATGCCTAAAAAATACTGAATGCGAAAATGTTGAAAAGCTGTTTAATGTTGTAACTCCAAAATTCAGTACTACATAGATAGTTCACACTTTATGTAACATGTTTTCAGCAATACATTTATAACATTTATAATGTGTTTAGAGACTGATTTCCCTTTACATGGACTTCAAACTAATAAAAACATTTGTTTTTTTAAAACTGTTTACTCCAAGGTTCTTTGTGGAACCCAAAATGATTCTTCTAAGGCACCCATGAAACACCCATTTGAAACCTTTATTTTTAAAGAGCAGGTCATATGATTTTTTAATGTGTTCTAATGTGTTGGAGTTCCCTACAACAGGTATAAACATATCTAAGGTCAGAAAACTTTCTCAGAATAAACACTGATGCGTAGAGTCATTTGTCAATGATTTCAAAACGATTAATTTGAAGCAACTTTGAGCATAATGTCTGTAAACCCCTCTCTTCCATAAGCCTACTCTTTTCTGATTGGTCAGCATCTTGTGATTGGCACAGAGAGGCGTACTTGAGCAAGTTAGCGAGCGCTACCATCTGTGTTGCCAAGTCCATGGTTGTTTTTGATGTCTGCGGGTTGAAGCGACCCCAATAATGTAACATTTAGCCCCTGGAATGTGAATTTACCGGGGGAACCCATATAAAAAGCATGTATTTTACACCTTGGAATGTGATTTTTAACGGGGGACATTAAAAATGATATTGAGTAGCAATTGGGTGGGTTTTTGTTGTGAAATCTGGCAACCCTGATGCACCTTTACAGAAAACAATAATATAGTGCTCCAATCCGTTCTTAAAATAATGACTTTAAAAAAATAGTTTAACACTTACGCAAGGGAATCACGCCCACAGCTAAACGTTTAGCTGCTAAACTGTGAACGTATAACAGAACAATAATGGTGGATACGTTAGCCAAATTCTAACATGACTAACTGACGAAACAACGCTATGTGTGAACCAAAACAAGTCTAAGTTACATTCTTTATTATTAAACGAAATAATTAGAACAACGACAGTCTACATTAATCGACACATTCTAGTAATGGGTTCACAACGAATTATCAGAACTATTTCAGTAAGACAGTAATGTTGGGGTTTACCTGGAAACCTAAAGCTGCACTAGGTATTCATCACATATTAGCACAAAAAATAGATATTTTGAGCACTCACTTGAAAATGTACACATAACATATCAATCGTACTTACAGGTTGTGGTTCGAAGATGCTTGTTAAAGGCCAAAGAAGATGAAAGTAAAGATTAGAGAAGCAGTCCTTGTAAAATGACAGTTTTGAGTTGTATAGCTGCAGTTGAGTTGTTCAGCAATAAAAACAAAACAAACTTGCTTTTACATTGCAGAACACAGCATCTTCTTAAAATTAACTTTGCAGACTGTTTACATTGAAGGATAGCTATGTTACAAACTGCAAAAAAGAGATTTTTCAAAAACCCATATGACCTGCTCTTTAAGTGTCTAACATCAAAATATTCAGTAAACATACATTCATTCTGTCATTGCCTCCATCTTGTCACACAGGCGGCCCATTCAACCCTCTGGTGAAAATCAACAACGCAGTGGCTAATGTAATTGGTAGCCTGGTGTTCGGCCATCGATATGAGTATGATAATGTTGATTTCCAGAAGCGTCTACAAATGAGCGCAGAGTCAGTGTTTCTTACCGGATCTGTGTGGAACCAGGTAGCGTCCATTGAAAATAAAACGTTTTGATACGGTATGCATTTAAAAGAGCACTTAATTCTTTCACATATTATAACACTTGTGTTTAGGGAAAGACTGTGTTAAAATATAGGTGTACAAATGATCAAAACATTATCTTTTTTTTTTTTTAGCTGTATGATGCCTACCCAGGTGTAATGAAATGGTTGCCAGGACCTCATCAGACAATAATCTCAAACTACAAAAAGTTAGCAAACTTCCTAGAAGAAAAGGTTGAGCAACACAGACAAGACTGGGACAGCAACAATCCTAGAGATTATATTGATGCCTACCTGGCAGAAACAGAGAAGGTAAAACATGGTCATCATTTTAAGTTCTGGATCAATAACAGGTGATGTAATATACTGCTACTTATTACGTCCTTGTGTTTCATTTTGGGCCTTAGAGGAAGAATGACACCGAGGCAGGGTTTACAATTGACAGTCTGGTGTGGTGTAGTGATGGGTCGTTCTTGAACGATTCGTTCAGTTTGAACGAATCTTTAATGTGACTTGGGAAGAACGAGTCGTCTCGGGGAGTGATTCGTTCAGTCGCGCATGCGCAATTGCGCAACAATGAACGAACGACTCAAACCCGAAGACTCGAGAAATGAACTAATCAATTCTGTTTCCGGCTCAGGCAGCATAGGTAAAGCGTATGGGGCTGTTACGTGATGAACGAACGACTCAAACCTGTACAGATAGAGGTGAGGGAGCTAATCATAGACTGAAGACCCAGGTAAACAATGAATTAAACTTTTCTTTTTCTAATAGTATTATAGTTTTGTCTTGTTTGTAGTGTAATCAACGTTTGTACAAGCAGTACATGTGTTATGGAAGTAACACGTAGCTTTTTAATTATATTTTGGTAAAATGAACGAAATGACTCGAAAAAAGATTTGTTTATTTTGCTGAACGAGACTCAAAGATCTGAGTCTGTAAAATGATCCGAACTTCCCATCACTAGTGTGGTGCACGGTAGACTTGTTCGAGGGCGGAACTGAAACAACGACCAACACACTCCGATGGGCTCTGCTTTACATGATCAAGTACCCTGATATTCAAGGTACAAAAATATTATGTATTTAAATTCTATCATTAATTACTCACACTCAAGTTGTTCCAAACCTGTAAGACCTTCGTTCATCTTCAAAACACAAATGAAGATATTTTTGATGAAATCCGAGAGCTTTCTGACCCTGCATAGATAGCAACGCAACTGACACGATCAAGGCCCTGAAAGGTAGAAAGGACATTGTTAAAATAGTTCATGTGACATCAGTGTTAAACCGTAATGTTATGAAGCTACGAGAATCCTTTTTGTGCAGAAAGAAAACAAAAACAACAACTTTATTTAACAATGTCTTTTCTTCAGTGTCAGTCTCCGCTGTGACACGATGGTAGTAACAATGTCCTTACTATCTTTTTTGGCCTTGAACATGTCAGTTGCGTTGCTGTCAATGCCGGGTCAGAAAGCTCTCGGATTTCATCAAAAATATCTTAATTTGTGTTCCAAAGATAAACTAATGTCTTATGGGTTTCGAACAACTTTAATGACAGAATTATTGACAGAATTTTTGGGTGAACTACCTTTATACGGACAAAACAGCTGTATTGTGTGTTGTTGCATCTCAACAATGTTCTCAAAATGTTTCCTTATCTAGAGAAGGTCCGAGCAGAGATTGACCAGGTGATTGGCTCCTGTCCACCTACTATGTCCGATAGGGCAAACATGCATTACACCAACGCTTTCTTCCATGAGGTTCTCAGAAAAGCAAACCTTGTGCCTCTGAATATGGCTAGAACTGCGAGAAAGGACACCACTCTGGGAGGCTATTTTATACCAAAGGTGAAATAAGAACATTGTGTTATTTTTTAATGTTTTAACATTTATTATGCGTTTTAAATAATCAATTATTTTTGTGCTGAATTAAGGGGACTGTGATGATCACTAATCTGACATCAGTGCTGTATGACAAACATGAATGGGAAACACCAGACACCTTTAACCCCGGACACTTTCTAGACTCTGAGGGCAAGTTCTGCAGGAGAAATGCCTTCTTCGCCTTCTCAGCAGGTTTCACTCATTGCTTATTTCTGATGTTCCTAAGTCAATTTTAAACCTTTAAACCTTTAAAACCTTTTAAACGTGAAACATATGACTGCAAAATATGTAATTCAGCCTGGTAATACAACTGTGATCTATTGACAGGTAAAAAGCAGTTACACTTTTTTATATGCAAACTAATACATATGTGATCCTGGAGCACAAAAACAGTCATAAGGGTAATTTTTTTTATTTAGTTTTTGGCACCATCAGAAAGCTGAATAGATAAACTTTTCCATGATGTATGACAATATTTGGCAGAGATACTATTTGAAAATCTGTAATGCAAGGGTGCAAAAAATCTAAATATTGAGAAAATCGACCTTTATAGTTGTTCAAATTAAGTTTACAATACAATGTATTGTTGGCTATTGCTACAAATATACCTGTGCTACTTGTGACTGGTTTTGTGGTCCAGGGTCACATATGTTAAGTCATTTAAAGTGTACATTTAGCCTTTTTTTAGTATTCTGCCCTAATGTCCCACCATTACATAGATTATAATCAGTAGTATAAAAACAGGAAATGTGCTCTGGCCTTAAACAATTGCCTCCAGTCTACACATGGAAAGAATCTGTTCAATGTGGGAACCTTTTTAGAACCTCTGTTTAGTTCTTTATGCATTATTACATGAGAAAATAATAGTTTAATTTATAAAAAATGACCCTATTCAAAGTTTAAATACACTTGACTCTTAATACTGCATTGTTACCTGAATGATCAACAGCTGTGTTTTTAGTTTAGTGATAGAGGTTCATGAGTCGCTTATTTGTCCTGAACAGTTAAACTGCCTGCTGTTCTTTAGAAAAGTCCTTCAGGTCCCACAAATTCTTTGGTTTTTCTGCCTTTTTGTGTATTTGAACCCTTTCTAACAATAACTGTATGATTTTGAGATCCATCTTTTCATACTGAGAACAACTGAAGGACTCATATGCAACTATTACAGACAATTATTAAATGCTCACTGATGCACCAGAAGGAAACACAATGCATTAAGAGCCAGGGGTGAAAACTTTTGTAATTTAGGGTAAATTTAACTTATTTTGTCCATTGGGAAACATGTAAGTATTTTATGTAGCATCTAAAGGGCAGTTCAAAATAACATAAAAAAAAAAAGAAAAAAAGAAAAAAAAAAGAAAAATGTACACATTTTCATTCTGTTCAAAAGTTTACACCCCTGGCTCTTATTGCAGCGTTTTCCTTCTGGAGCATCAGTGAGCATTTATGTAAACATCTTTTATGCGAAATATCTTATTCAGGTCAATACCAAATAAAAAATAACATGCATTTTGTATAATCCTTCTTATTTTGTTCAAATAATTAACATTTTGCAGATTCTGCAAGGTGTATGTAAACTTTGGACCTCAACTTTATCTATGGTTTCCATTTATTTGTGGGGACATTCTACAGGCATAATGTTTTTTTCCAAAACACTTCATTCCGTATGATTTATAAACTTGTTTTCTTATGGGGACCCAGAAGGTCAGAATGTACTATTACTACTACATTTGGTCCTCATAATGTTGAAATACCAGGTACACACTGCTGTGTTTCTATCATTTTATTATCCACCTTTACCCTGTCTATCTGTATTGAAGAATTAAGTCATGCACCTTTGTGATTTTGCAATTTAATCTCAGACATGTAACCCTTCCCTAAGTGACCATTAGTGCACTTTGATTGATTTAAAGCTATAAACATGAATTTAATCTTCTCTCAGAAAAAGAGTACAAACAGGGCGGTACCCTTTAAAAGGCATTAATATACACTCTAGGTATTAATATGTACTTTTAAAGCTTTTATATGTACTTTTAAGGTACTAATATGTACCATTATTGGGTAAATGTAGTACAAAAATGTATTTTATGCCTTTGGGTACTGCCCCATCTTTGCAATGAAAGAGTTTTTGACATATCAGGTTATACTATTCCTGTCTAATATTCAAATAAACAGGTTTCTGAACTGAGTAAAGCAGTACACTATTAATTCACCATTATAGAGTATCTTTCAACGAACATGACCTTCAAAACCTACAGTATGAACAGGACCGCAGTCAAAACCTTAGTGTGTTTTGGACTGACATTTTTGTTCTCTATTTACACTGCAAACCAAAGAGCAAATATAGCACTGGATGAATGTGCGAAAGTAGGGAGGATTCAATCATTAACACTATGGCAAATGTCAAGCGTGGTTAAAATGAACCTGCAAGACTGCTTGTCTTACTCATGCTG
>NC_133373.1:22935442-23119125 GCF_049309525.1 Garra rufa
CTTCGATGGAAACTTAGACTTGTCAGAACCAGAAACTACCGCAACATAGGGCCTAGTTCCCTCAGGAACTGGCTCCCATATGAGGGCAGAAACCTGTCCTGGGTCCGTTCAAAGGGCCACTAGTAGTGGCGCGCCCTAATAGTGGATGGTCAGCAGACATCAGCTAAGATATCAAAGGAGTCGAACCCAGGGAACCGGGGTTGTGAGCCGACTCCAATAGATGGGAACAAGGCAAAACGTGTGACCCATACCAAAAAGGGATTTAAAAGAGGAACCCAAACTTGGTGGGAACCTACCAACACGTGGATTTTATAGAAGTGCCCCAGGTGTGTGTGCACTTACCACACTTGTGGTTTTAACTGGAAGACGCCCAGGCATAGCGTGGGACGCTTACCGACATGATCGGATTTAAGGAGAGTGTTTTCCCAGAGGGTTTCACTATCAGCTCCATGCCGTCTGAAGAGACGGAAAGGGGATAACCCTGAAGGTGAGGGGATTGCCACACTAACCCTCCCCTGGACAGAAGCTCGCAAGCTATCTGTCAACAGAGAAGAACATGGAGCTGAGACCATCCTGCAATAGTGGACGACAGTGGAGGACAAAAATCCTGACCCTGATCCACAGGGAGAATCGCTTCTCCAGAAGGGGGCACTGCTGTCTTTTTAGGGAACCCTTAATGAAAAGGGGAAGCGTGCACAGCCCGGTCCACGCGACCTGTATGAAGGTCTGGCAATCTCACGAAGGTGGGTTGGCGCTCATAGAAGACCCTTCCCAGAAGGGGAGCTGCACAACCGAACAGGAGCGAATGCTCTCACTGTTACCCTTCATAGAGGGGAGCATACATCCAGAATAAAGGCTGGAGAGTAGAAACCTGAAGCATGAAGGTCAAGCTCCTACCCTGGGAAACAGGGAGGAGAACTTGGCCACCAAGGAGTGGTGCTCTTATAAGTGAACCCTGGAAAGGGGGCACGCCAACATCCTTGTAGCAGGTCCATAACTCTCAAAGGTCTGTCCCTGGTAGATTCCTACCCTCAGGAGGGAGGAAGCATTCAGTCCTGGGAAGTTGCTCTGAAGGAAACCCTGAATTAGGGGAGCTCAGGTCCGTTCCAGCAATCCTGCGCACAGGGAGGAACGTGAGCTCTTAACCTTAACAAACCCATTCCTCAGAAGGGGGAGCACTCAGTCCTGGGAAGTTGCTCTGAAGGAAACCCTGGATTAGGGGAGCTCAGGTCCGTTCCAGCAATCCTGCGCACAGGGAGGAACGTGAGCTCTTAACCTTAACAAACCCATTCCTCAGAAAGGGGAGCACTGTTTGCCTTGAAAGTTTCTGGGAAGCTCCGAAATGAATAAGGGCAGCTTCCTAGTTCAGACACTTCGTAAACCTTTCCTCAGAAAGGGAAGTGGAACTAGGCCTGGGGAGCGAGAATCGATCCTAAAGTGACGGCTTTCTAAGGTGTTAAACACCGAAGGATGCTCAAACCCTCTGTAGGGGAGACATTCGACAGCCTGGGTGTAGATCCTACATCAAGTGCTGCTTCAGCCCTCAGGCTTAGAATGAGGCGACTTGAAGAGAGTCTCAAAGTAGCGCTCAGATAAAAACCCCTTTCCTCAGAAAGGGGAGCGCACACCGAGAATCAAGACCCCAGCTGGAAAGCGTGTCACCAGGTGGTGCTCAAATAAAAAGCCTTTTCCGCAGAAAAGGGAGCAACCAAACCTGCTCCGAGTCCGCAGCGAGCACTCCGGACTGCTGGTACTCCTATGTAAGTGAACACCTGTCTCAACAGGTGTAGACACTCAGTTTCCATAGAAACCGTATTTAGGAGAGGACACGAAGCGGATCCTCGCACGCAGGCCGTCTGCAACAGAGTTAAACATACTAGTGCAATCTTAAATATAAATATCTTAAGATGCTTACCTAGGGAGAAAGGAAAAATTTCCTTTTGCTCGTTTAACCACTGAAGGGAGAAGCCCGATTGTGCTGGAACGAGTGTTGTGTAGACGGACACCACCATACAACCGGAAGGGAGGGGTGCTCCGTTGAGATGTTTCCACATTCCTTTTCTGAGGGAAAAACACAACACGCAACCCAAACCCTGCAGGCAACACGCCTATCCAGCCATAAGGGGGGCGTAACTAGGGAGTTATGCTCCTGTCTCAACAGGACATAAGTCTACACTAGGCCTGCAAAGGACAGCATAAACATACCAAGGGCAAACCTAAGAAAAACTTAGGGAGCTTACCTTGAAGAGGACAGAGGTCCTATGTGTAATATATGCTGTAAGGGTTGATTTACCGCACAGCCTGTGGAGTGGAGAGGGCAAACACTGCCGTAACCTTAATCCATAGGATCAGAGGGGGCGTCTGCCGTAGACTCGTCGTATTTCTTCTGTGAATAGAGAAAAACATACACAGGTCTGAGACAGTATGAAGTTCCTTCACGTAAAAAATGGATCATACTCACCCATTTAAAAGCATCCTGTTTCATAGAAAGAGGCGGGGTTTTTTTTTTTTTTTTTTCAGAGACCGCCTGATTCCAGACCGTCCGAAAATTAGGGTTCTATACAGGTAGAACCCCCAAAGGACATCATGGGTCCGGGGAGTGCAGGAAGCTTAAATGGAGACAGGGGAATTAATATGGCGACCCGACTGGACCGAGGGAAGGAGAGGTATTACTCTGACCCCTGCGAGAATTTTGTCTCGCTTGGATGACTTCCCTGAAATCCTGTCTGTCACCTCTCGATCCGCGTCGCCTCCTAGACCTGCTCGCAGGCGGGGGAGGAGCGCGGGATGCAACACTAGCCTTCTGCACCTACCTCCGTTCCTCAGAAGGAGGCGGAGCAGGACCCCTGTGGTGTTCGGGCTAATACCTGGACCTTCGAGGGATAAAGGATTTTTCAGCAGATCGGCTGGGTAGGCTTGGAGCACTGCCATGGTGTGCAGTGCACCCACCGCCTGACCTGCTGCTGCATACGCTCTGCCGTTCAGCAGGGCCGGAGAAGGCAGAGAGGGAGTCTTGAGAGAGAAAGCCCGCCCTGTGGAGAGATAGCATCTCTTCCACAAGGGGCGTCCTCTCATAGCCGTGGTCGCGCAAACCCTCGATACTAGCATAGTTCGCAATGGACGAACTATGAATGCGCGCCGCGTACGGCTTTTTCCAGACCCTCTCGATTTCAGTATGAAGATCGGGAAGGAATGGGAGACTCACCAGAGCTGGATGGTTATGGCCTGAAAAGATATCGCTCGTCAAGGCGACCCCGCGGCGCTATCTTTCTAGCCCGCTTCCACAGCAGGACAAGCCTGGCCGTGGTGCGGTCCATAACCTCTGGCAGCTCTTCGTATGCAGGGCAGGAAGGTAGAGAGGATTCAGCCTCAGCGTCTTCATCCATCTCTAGCATTTCCTGCTCTTCTTGGGTGGAACCCAAAAGAGCACTTGCTCCTGGATCTGATGACGTCAGCGATAACGCACCATCATCAGCTAGGAGCCTGTCGTCGTCTCCGGCTGGCGAGAGAGAGAGACCCCTCTCAAGATCGTCAGCCAGTTCCACTTGCGAGCCCCACGAGCTCAGTTTCCTCCGTGCCTCGGCAACGGCAGGACCCGAACCGCGAGGGGCAAGTGGACGCTCATCTTTCCTCAGAAAGAGAGACAGACGAGACCGGAGCTTCTTCATAGAGAAGCGCTCATAATGTATACACAATGCCCCCTCAAGGACATCGCGTGTGTGCTCTTAGCCCAAACAGAATATCGCAAAGATCATGTGTGTCATCAGGTGTCAAATAACGCGGACACGGATGAACACACCGTTTAAACGACTTGCTAGTGCTTGCCATGATAGTAGTTCAAAGAAAGGATTCTTACCGTTTCTTCCCATGCACATCCAAACCGGGAAAGCTGAAGACAGCGAAGATGTATTGTGTTGCACGGGCGCCTCTTTATGTTATGGTCGCCCGGTAGTGACGCAACGGCAGCGACTGACGCGCCGCGGTGACGTCATACGCTGGCGCCGGCCATTTCATGTAGTTTTTCTATGCATTCTTCAGACTCGAGGCACGCTGCAGCGTTCCCCAAAAGCGCCCTCTAGAGGACGCAGTGAGAGTTCCCTTCGGAAGGGAACTGCTGTTGTTTCCTCCATGAATAGCCGTTGTTAAATGACAACCCTTTCTCAGTCAGGGGTCGGCATCAAAGACAATGGAAGAAAATTGTGTTTAGACCTGCTGTACAGTCAAGAATGTCTTTCTATACTCCAGATTATTAGCATCAATAATTTTTAAGCAAGAAGAACACTTTGCTTATATGCAATAAAACTGTACACGTTTATAGCAGTAATCACCAATTATCCTGCTACTGTCACTCCATATATTACTTACCTCTGCCTTTATAAAGTGTGTCAAATAAAGGTGAAACAGGGCGGTCAGTGAAAGTTTCCCCTTGAGTGATCAAAACATCTTTCACCATTTTAAACCCAGACACATGCACTATTTTATCACTTCCATTTCTGACACTGAAGATGTTGCCATACTTCTCAATCAGCTGAAAAATAAAATTAAATAAAAAACTAAATTACTAATCAAGTAGTACATGTGAAGAAAATAACATTCTGCATTAGGGTTAGGGTTACATTTTTTTCAGATATTCTCAGTAATTAAAGTGTTTAGAAACAAGTTATTTGCATTTATTTGGAGTTTTTGTAAATAATTATCTTATTTTTGTTCTAATATTTCAGTTACCTTTTTAAATGTACAGGTCCTTCTCAAAAAATTAGCATATTGTGATAAAGTTCATTATTTTCTGTAATGTACTGATAAACATTAGACTTTCATATATTTTAGATTCATTACACACAACTGAAGTAGTTCAAGCCTTTTATTGTTTTAATATTGATGATTTTGGCATACAGCTCATGAAAACCCCAAATTCCTATCTCAAAAAATTAGCATATTTCATCTGACCAATAAAAGAAAAGTGTTTTTAATACAAAAAAAGTCAACCTTCAAATAATTATGTTCAGTTATGCACTCAATACTTGGTCGGGAATCCTTTTGCAGAAATGACTGCTTCAGTGCGGCGTGGCATGGAGGCAATCAGCCTGTGGCACTGCTGAGGTGTTATGGAGGCCCAGGATGCTTCGATAGCGGCCTTAAGCTCATCCAGAGTGTTGGGTCTTGCGTCTCTCAACTTTCTCTTCACAATATCCCACAGATTCTCTATGGGGTTCAGGTCAGGAGAGTTGGCAGGCCAATTGAGCACAGTAATACCATGGTCAGTAAACCATTTACCAGTGGTTTTGGCACTGTGAGCAGGTGCCAGGTCGTGCTGAAAAATGAAATCTTCATCTCCATAAAGCTTTTCAGCAGATGGAAGCATGAAGTGCTCCAAAATCTCCTGATAGCTAGCTGCATTGACCCTGCCCTTGATAAAACACAGTGGACCAACACCAGCAGCTGACATGGCACCCCAGACCATCACTGACTGTGGGTACTTGACACTGGACTTCAGGCATTTTGGCATTTCCCTCTCCCCAGTCTTCCTCCAGACTCTGGCACCTTGATTTCCGAATGACATGCAAAATTTGCTTTCATCCGAAAAAAGTACTTTGGACCACTGAGCAACAGTCCAGTGCTGCTTCTCTGTAGCCCAGGTCAGGCGCTTCTGCCGCTGTTTCTGTGGCTTGACCTGGGGAATGCGGCACCTGTAGCCCATTTCCTGCACACGCCTGTACACGGTGGCTCTGGATGTTTCTACTCCAGACTCAGTCCACTGCTTCCGCAGGTCCCCCAAGGTCTGGAATTGGTCCTTCTCCACAATCTTCCTCAGGGTCCGGTCACCTCTTCTCGTTGTGCAGCGTTTTCTGACACACTTTTTCCTTCCCACAGACTTCCCACTGAGGTGCCTTGATACAGCACTCTGGGAACAGCCTATTCGTTCAGAAATTTCTTTCTGTGTCTTACCCTCTTGCTTGAGGGTGTCAATGATGGCCTTCTGGACAGCAGTCAGGTCGGCAGTCTTACCCATGATTGTGGTTTTGAGTAATGAACCAGGCTGGGAGTTTTTAAAAGCCTCAGGAATCTTTTGCAGGTGTTTAGAGTTAATTAGTTGATTCAGATGATTAGGTTAATAGCTCGTTTAGAGAACCTTTTCATGATATGCTAATTTTTTGAGATAGGAATTTTAGGTTTTCATGAGCTGTATGTCAAAATCATCAATATTAAAACAATAAAAGGCTTGAACTACTTCAGTTGTGTGTAATGAATCTAAAATATATGAAAGTCTAATGTTTATCAGTACATTACAGAAAATACTTTATCACAATATGCTAATTTTTTGAGAAGGACCTGTACACTGTAAAAAAAAATATTAGTTTGAGTCAACTTGTGTTACCCTGCTGCCTTAGATATTTGAGTTGATTCAACTTAAAATTTAAGTTGTCACAACTTAGCATTTCAAGTTGAAAAACTTATTTTAAGTTGACTAAACTTAAAATTTTTAAACAGCTAGGTAACAAATTATTTTAAGTTGACTCAACAAAATGTTTTTTACAGTTTAGTTAGCAGACTTATTTTTCCTGTAAATTGCATAAAACTGATAAAAAAATATAGTAAAAATATCATTTGCTTAAGCATACTCTAGCGGTAATTCATGTTTCAACCACAGAAAAGAGATATATTATTTTTAATTTAATACAGTTATTGTTATTATTGGTCGCACCGCATGATGAATGGTCGCTCTAAATGACACATAGACCTTATATCATTAAAAATCTATTTAAAGAGATGTGTGACCCCTTAACCAAGAGTTTGATTAACAGGCGATCTGAGAAATCATAACACCAAATAAGCCATTTTGTCTGACAAAGATTAACGTTGGTGAACTTGAACTTGAAAAATTTTGTGTATTCTCTTCACTGTTGAAACAAGATACCTTCTGATGTTCAGTCATGTTTATTTCATGCTATAACTAGTAAAGATGAAGAAATGATCAGTTCATGTGCTGCTTGAACTATAGTGCTACAGCAATCTGTCAGGACACATTAAAAGAACCACAAAACAGTATTTGTTTGAATTTCTTAAAAAAAAAAGACAAAATTTGAGACTTTGTTTCATACCATACCATATTGTAACCTACTCTGTCTTGTATGTCGGGTTGTTGTCAGTGTCCTATTTGCTCTGTGATGTATTTTTCACTGAAAGAAAACATGATGTGTGGCATAAAACTGCCGTGGTTTATTGGACGTAGCAACTGTAACTAAGGGGGTGGGTCTTTGTGAAGGGTCAATTTAGAGATTGCTGGCTCAAGTTCTGAGATGACAGCATAAACATCTTTCTTATAGTAGAAAATGACATCTTGAGTTTGGGCTTGAATGCAGGGTCAGAATTAACTTGTTGTCTATGGCGAGCATTTATTTTACTTTGCTTCGCAGTGGAATCTGGTAAAATAGATAGCGTTTTTCAATAAATACTACATAGATAGTTATTAATAAATAATAAATTACTAATGAATGCAGATTAACCAAACTAAAATTACATGATTTTTTTTTTATAATTTATTTCTGATATTGTACATAGATTAAACATAAACTGTCTGAAATGACCCAAATTGCATAAAAATCTATTCCAAATTATACTAAAACAAAGTATTTTATATATATATAAACCATCAATTGAATATAAAAGCACAAAAACTGCCAATCTGGGACATATATCTATAATGGACACACTCTGCAGTGGTCGCACCACATGATATTTTAAATTCAGTCAAAATTTACAAGCACAAAATTGGCCACCTAAACAACACAAGCTTGCTTCCCACAAAAGCTCACTATGAAATTTAGAATAAAAATAAATACTTTTAGAAACTTAATATTCATTGTTTGTTTGAGGTCATACCACAAGACGTCCAAATGTGGTACTACAAGCCGTTAATTTTTTTTTTTTTCTTCTGGACTTGAGAGTTACAAACCTGCTGATGCTGAAGTCCTATTTTTGAATAGATTTCAACATAAAAGACCCAAAATGGTAGTTTCTTAATGGTCGCACCACATGAAAATGGAAATATAAATACAATTGCTTTGCAATTTTATACAGGGTTACAAAACACTTTGGAAATCATGCCAAACAGTGCAGAAAATGAATCTGAATAAATTTTGTGTAATTTCAAAGATGTTTTCAAAACAGCAGTTATGGCCGGACGGTTGCACCACATACTATTTTGACACTTTGAATAAAAGAAAAATGACAAATTACCTTTTTTTTTATCTTTTTTGAAAAGTTAAAGTGGGTCCATACATGGAAGAGGTATTTTTTTGTGCGTTTAAACCATTTTTTAACTGGAAAAATGCAGTCAGACTGAAAATGTAGGCGTCACATCATTGACCCATATATTACATTAGCTCTTTATGTTATATTATTATTTTTGTTGTAATAAATTCATGAGTGCCTCACCTGGTCCACAGTTTTAAAGTTAACATCAGTGAAGACATTTCCTAAGATGGGTAGCGGCCAGGGTCCTGGTGGAAAATTTGCTGGATTTTTATGTCTGATCAAATCAATAAGCAGCAGCAGTAAACAAATCAAAAACAAGCAACTTTTAAAATCCAGCCACTCATACAAGGAATATAAAATCATGGCTGAGTCTATGGGCAACCGGCTCTTCTGAAGTAAACCAGGCTGTTGTGAACAGGGGGTGTGTGTGTTAGAGAGTTCATGTGCATTGTTTATCTGAAAAGAGAGAGCTGCTGTGAATCTAAGGAGCAAGGGGCCCAAAGAGCAGTGTGGAAGCCATTATGTAACCCTGTTACGTAATCAATGTTTATAGTTCATGCTACAGTTTCCAACAAAAACAGAGCCCCAATTCAACCTCTTTGTGAACCCTCTACATTCCAAAAGAGCCTCTTCCAGGAACAAGTCTTAAGTAATGACTGAATTACACAGTTGAACGGCATGAGAGAGAAAGAGCGATAAGCCATATGCACGCATGCAGACTGTAGATAAGAACATCTGTGCAGTCGTGACAATGCTAAAGTGTTTTAGTTGGACAACATCTTTCTTAATGCAAAACAGCCCTTAACACAGCAGCTAAAACATACTATTAATGTGTGTAATGTAGCCTACTATATGGGTATTTGCTTCTACAGGGCCTTTGTTCCTGAATGAATAAATAGTCGAGAGGGTTAAATAAGACACCCTTGTTTTGCTCTTTTCCTCCGATTCTCTATAGAGATGCTGTGAAATGTATTACAGGCCTAATATGTGCTGCTCCATTTTCTGTCTGAGAGGTTTGTAAGTGTATCTTTATCACACTTATTAACACTGTACAATTAATACACTAAAGATTTCTACTTTAACATCTTTAATTATTTGTGAAATGTAGACATTTTTGAATGGAACGTTATTTTTACACCTTTTTATTACAAAAAAGTAGTAAAGGTTGGCTGAACAAACAAACTCTTTACAAAGCGACAAATTAATGTAGAGGGACATTTGTCCTACAAGCTTAAACACTGAATCTAAAAAGGGAGTTTGTCCTTGGTATGTGTAGCCTGGACAGTGTTTGAGGCTAAAAGGGGAAGAGGCCTTTCATTGTTCTGGGGCCCCCTAACATTACCCCATACCCCAGCTGTTGTTTAGCAATGAGTCTGTGACTGTGAAGCATTCCTTTACTGTGTTATAGTTAAAGTATCTCAAAGAATCAATCTTTTTTAATATGAAACAAATGTTTAACCCCAGTGCAATTTATTTACATGACAAATATATGTAAATCATTTAGTACATGTGTTAATACATGTACATTTCATACATCAAACTCATCAATATGTGTATTGATACATTTACATGTATACATTAAAATCAAGTTTAGAACATTTTGGAAATAAACATAAAAGATAATCAATCAGAAGCACATATCAGAAAACATACTTTATGTTGAATCTTACTGACTTGTTTTGTTCTAACGTGAGGACACACACATACGGTATGGAGCAGGAGCATATGTGAACCATATCTCGCCCTCCAAACTGAGTTCCTCTCCTGGACATTTGGAGATGGTGAATTGCTGCAGCATGGAGGTGAAGAACAGGAAGAGCACCTGACGAGCCAGCTGCTCTCCCAAACACGCTCGCTTACCTGTGAACAGATGCCAGAATGCAATGTTAAACATCACATTGTGGCTTTGACAGGAAGAAACTTGGCAAGTAAATAACTAGAATTATGATGACATTATACTAGCCTGTAGGTAAGTTTTCAGCTGTTTTCAAAGTAATAGTGATGTTTTTTAATTTGCCCGATTACTGCCACACCTGTTTGCAATCAAGAAATCACTTAAATAGGATCTGCCAGACAAAGTGAAGTAGACCAAAAGATCCTCAAAAGCTACACATCATGTTGAGATCCAAAGAAATTCAGGAACAAATGAGAAAGAAAGTAATTGAGATCTATCAGTCTGGAAAAGGTTATGAAGCCATTTCTAAAGCTTTGCAAGCCACAGTGAGAGCCATTTTCCACAAAAGGCAAAAAAATGGAACAGTGGTGAACCTTCCCAGGAGTGTCCGGCTGATCAAAATTACCCCAAGAGTGCAGCGATGACTCATCCAAGAGGTCACAAAAGACCCCACAACAACATCTAAAGAATTGTAGGCCACTCTTGCCTCAGTTACAGTTTTTCTCAATTGCTAAAACACTATAACCAGTCTTTTGAACTAAAATTTCAAAACTATAACGCCATTTCTCAAAAAGCACACCCATTTCCCTAAACATTAAACACTATTCCCTGCTTTGACACATGAGTTATATTTGGTGAACTGTTACTGCAAAACTCTACACACAAATCCCTACATTTCTCAGTGCTTACACCATGAGGTCATTTAGAAAGCACAAGCATTCAATATTGTTCACTCAAGTCTGCGAAGTTTGAGCTCAATTAGCACACAATTACCCAAGTGGAAACACTAGGAGTCAAAATTTAGCACACACTAATCAGAATCTTCAATGGAGATAAAAGAGCCAAAGTCAGCTTACAGTGTTTCTCAGTCACTTTGGTGCATTTCTCAGATCAGAAATGAAATTGCCAAAACTACTTGTTCAACATCCACATCATCTAGTCTCTTGTGCACATCATAAAAAGCGTCTCTTTCTTCTGATCAAGTTGTGATGGCTTTGGCACATTCATACAACTGATTATATACATTTGTCTGCGGTTTCCTACATTATCAGTTGCTATTGTCATGTTGCTCAAAATGTATTATATATTTCTCTGTGCAAAAGTCTTACCCCTCAAAACATCAAGTCATTAGCTCATCGTATAAGTCATTACCTAAATGCAAAATTTTTGATCTAGTTGTCATAAACTGTCAATCATATATTCTACACATTTCTATTAGACTTTTTGTAAATTTGCCATGAATTATTCAAGTGAATCTTGACTTTCACTAATGAAGAATAATATAGATCAACCAATGATAAAGCAGTTCTCTGAAAAAGCTCAAAGGTACATTTCATGAACCTTCAATTGGAAAGCATATATAGACAGAGGACAACGCAGGAGTTACAAATTCTGACAGTGGGCTTTCTCATTTTTATTTTCACCTTTGTGCCCATATTTCCTTTTCTTTTCTGTTTCACAATGACGTTGTAATGCATTTTTTTTTTTTGTCAGACCACTAGTACAAGTGTAACTTTGAATCCTATTCAGTCTTTTTCAATCAATATCCCACCTATAGTAATGTGTAATTTTGAAGAGGAAGAGTAGGAGGTGAAAGAGGAAGAGGAGGAGAAGAAGGAGAAGGATGATGACGACAACGACAACATGGAAGAGACAGGAAGGGCAAGGGAAAGAAGACAAGCAGTCTCATATATTTTAGTTGATGGGTGCCAGGGTTGGATTAGGCATGCAAGAGGATTTGACCCCTGCTGCCTGGCCAGGGCTAATTTAGCCTGTGATGCTGAAGAGGTTCTTTGGCCTGTCCCAGACCAAAGACAGGATGTTGGGCAGAATAATTATTTTGTTGTTGTTTGCTGTTTTGTTCTGTTTTCTACAGTACATTACTGTAAAGTAAGAAATAAAACACTTGCAAATACATACATTTGTTGTGTTCATCATGTGAAAAGTTTTTTTTTATTGTTTTAGTAGTATTGTTTTGAATTTATCTCATCAGTGTGTAAAACTGTGTTGTAGTGTGAGTTTTTTTGAGGATTTGTGTGTCATGTCTGAGAGCAAAGTTTGGTTTTTCAGCAAGATTGAGTTGTTTTGAGTGGAGAGCTTCATTTTGACCTCAATATAGGAAGTTTGGGGAATTGAGTTAGGAGTTGTGGATTTGTGTTTAGAGTTTCGCAAATAAGAGGCATAATTTCAAGAAATGTGTTTAAGCAATTGAGAAAAACTGTAATGTCAGTGTTCATGACTCCACCATAAGAAAGATGCAAAGGCAAAAATGGCCTGAACGGCAGAGTTCCAAGACAAAAACCTTTGCTGAGCAAAAAGAACATAAAGGCTCGTCTCAGTTTTGCCAGAACACATCTTGATGATCCCCAAGATTTTTAGGAGAATACTCTGTGGACTGACGAGACAAAAGTTGAACTTTTTGGAAGGTGTGTGTCCCATTACATCTGGTGTAAAAGTAACACAGCATTTCAGAAAAAGAACATCATACCAACAGTAAAATATGGTGGCGGTAGTGTGATGGTCTGGGGCTGTTTTGCTGCTTCTGGACCTGGAAGACTTGCTGTGATAAATGGAACCATGAATTCTGCTGTCTACCAAAAAATCCTGAAGGACAATGTCCGGCCATCTGTTTGTGACCTCAAGCTGAAGCGAACTTGGGTTCTGCAGCAGGACAATAATCCAAAAAACACCAGCAAATCCACCTCTGAATGGCTGAAAAAAAAAAAAAATGAAGACTTTGGAGTGGCCTAGTCAAAGTCCTGACCTGAATCCTATTAAGATGCTGTGGCATGACCTTAAAAAGGCGGTTCATGCTCGAAAACCCTCCAATGTGGCTGAATTACAACAATTCTGCCAAGATGAGTGGGCCAAAATTCCTGCACAGCGCTGTAACAGACTCATTGCAAGTTATCGCAAACGCTTGATTGCAGTTGTTGCTGCTAAGGGTGGCCCAACCAGTTAATAAGTTTAGGGGACAAACACTTTTTCACACAGGGCCATGTGGGTTTGGATTTTGTTTTCCCTTCATAATAAAAAACTTCCTTCAAAAACTGCATATTTTGTTTACTTGTGTTATCTTTGATTACTATTTAAATTTGTTTGATGATCTGAAACATCAAAGTGTGACAAACATGCAAAAAAAATAAAAAATCAGTTACGTCACTTGCAGCTGTGCGCTGTATCAGGCCATTTTGGCAAGAATTGTGATGCCTTTGGTGCAATAACTGCAGCTGATTATCAATGGACTTTGCTGCAGGACAATCATCCCAAAGTATACATCCAAATCTAATTATGGTTGGTTCAGGGATCAGTCATAGAATGTTCTTAAGTGGCCTGTTCAGTCTACAGATTTAATTCTCATTGAAAATATTTGGTTGAATTTGAAGAAAGCAAAGCTTTTCAGGTGAGGAATGGGCCAAGAATGCAGTGGAGTAGTGACAGAAGCTTCTAACCACTTGCAAGCAGCGTTTATTGGTGATTTTAAAGAATAAAAGATTCTACATCAAATTTTACTTTTGGGGGTTGAATAAATTTAAACATTAATGTCTAGAGCCAATTAGATTTTTATTATTATTATTATTCATCCACTTTAAAAGTGCCATAGAATACATTGATACAATATTTTAAATTGTTCTATCATATCTACATACAGTCCGAAAGCCCGAAATTATTCATACCCCTGGCAAATTCTGACTTACAGTAAAGTTACTTTTATTCAACCAGCAAGTTTTTTTTAAATTAGAAATGACACAGATGTTTCCCAGAATATAATAAGACGATGTACAAGTGGCATCATTGTGGAAAAAATTATTAATCATCTTTTATTTAAATCTGAACAAAAATGCATGTCCAAAATTATTCACACCCCTCTTAATAATCAATAGAAAAGCCTTTATTGGCTATTACAGCGAATCAAACACTTCCTATAATTGCTGATCAGCTTTTTTTCTAGTGTACTGATGCCTTTGTTGAATTGTTTTGACAAAATTTTGTTCTCTGCAGCAAAATGTCTTGCAGGTCAAGGGGGTTGAATAATTTAGATTGCAACTGTAAATGTTTATAAAATATTACCTGCTGAAAAAACCAGGAATGCTTCTCTCTTCTGAAACTGGCCATTTTCATCTAGAAAGTGTCGTGGGTTAAAGGTGTCTGGTGTCTCCCATTCATTTGGATCATGCAAGACTGAAGACAGGTTTGTTGAAACAGCAGTGCCCTAAAAAGAGAGAATAAAATCTACTAACTCGTGTAGCAACCAACTATGACTGATTGACTGATTAAATTTTATGCCAATATTAGATCATTGTCTATGTATTCAGTCAAGACTAGACTTGGACAAATCTTGTATAGAATACAATACAATACAATACAATACATACCTTAGGAATGAAGTATCCTCCTAGTGTTGTGTCTTTAGCAGCTTTTTTAGGGAATCCCAGTGGAACAACATCCCCAAATCTTTGTATCTCATGGATAACAGCATCAGTGTAGGGCATATTTGCTTTGTCAGATGAACAGGGTGGACGTGACTGTCCAATCACCCTGTCTATCTCTTCCTGCACCTTTTCTAAATGGGCAATACAAGTTAGACCTAATAATGTAGTGATAATATGCGTATTCTTTAAAAATTAAAACCAGACTCACTCTGTATTTCTGGATATTTGATCATAAAAAGCAGACCCCAGCGTAACGTAGTAGCAGTGGTCTCTGTCCCGGCCTCAAACATATCTAGACAAGATATCACTAACCCTTCCATGTTAAAACCAGCCTCAGGATCACTCTTTTTCTGTGAAAAAATTATTTATTTATTTATTTATTATTTATTATTAATTATTTATTTATTCAAAATTCAAATTCGCTAAGATTATTCCAATTTTATTTACTGTACCTTTTCCATCTCTGTCAGGTAGCTGTCTATAAAGTCGCGAGGGTTTGCAGGGTCCCAGTCCTCTTTGTGTTTACTGATCTCTCCCCTTAGAAAGTCTATTATAATTTTATAGTTGGAAAACATAGTCTGATGGGGGCCAGGTAAGTATTCCAAGAGCCGAGGACACACATTATACAGCTGTAAAAGATGACACAGTGGATAATGAATGCAGATTTTTTTTATTATAATTAACTCACAGGACATTAGTGTCTAAGGATGCTGTAATGAATCAGTACCTGTGTTTTAGTAGAGCCCATTAACTTAATGCATTCATTGTCAAGACGCAGGATTGTTTGGTAACATTCATCATGATAGTCAAAGCGTTGTCCAAATGTCAAACAGGCAATGTTATTTGAGACAGCACTGTTTAGGATGGTCATAGGGTTGAAAGGTCCTGTTTGGGAGAAACCATGAATGTTTTTTAAGTTTCAAACTGTTTTCATTCTTCTTTGCTCCAATGAATTCAAATTCTCCAATTAGTGAGACATTTACACCATACCCTTTTCTGCCTTAAAAGCATCACAAAGGTAGACAGACTCTTGCTGGATTTTGTGCTCAAGGCTTTTCTTTTCCTCTCCAAACATCCGCAAATGGAGGCCAGCAAACTTCCTATGTGTCCGCCACACATATCCATTACTCAGTGCTAAACCTACATAATGACATTAAGATAAAATTTGATTGTCATTAAGAAATCACCAGCACTATTAGATAATAAAATTTGTTTATTTGTATTTTAGCCATAAAGGTCATGGTCAGTGTACTTACCAATTCCCTTATAAACTTTTTGAAACATAGGGACAATTGGACGCTCAACAAAACTGTCAGTCTGAGTAATGAGGGTGTCTTTTACCATTTTATGTCCTGACACAATTACTATTTTCTCACTGCCAACTCTTAAGCTGAATATGTTCCCGTAGACTTCAGCCAACTGAAAATGAAAATATTTTATTTTGTTTATATTAGTCAGGAACATAAATAGTTTAAAAGTTTTTTAAGTCCAGTAACAGGAAAATAAATGAAACTATCTCTAAATGTTGACAGATTGACAGTAAAAAAGTACTGCAATTGGAATCTACCTTATTCATGGTCTTAAAATCCATTTGAGTGAAGACAGTACCCAAGAATGGCAGAGGCCATGGTCCTGGAGGGAAGTTGGAAGGATTCCTATTTTTGATTATATCAGCAACGAGCAGAAATACAAAAAAGAAAATGATCCAGCTTTTAAAATCAAAGCTGTCATATATCAAGTGCAGGATCATGGTGGTAGAGGTTCCCTTCGTCTTATTTGATCTCTGTGGTCTGTATTTAAGTACCTTTGTACAGGACTGGGAAATGTAAATACTGGAGGGGAGGCGTAGAGAGATTTTACATAAGACACCCCAGATTCCACTGTGGAGTACGAAACCCTATATGGAAACCCATTTATCAGTGAAAGTTTGAAGATAAGAAGTTTTTACAAACCCATAGGCAGTTCTGCCTAACATGTCTATATTTGCACTTGAGGTTTTTCAAACTATTCATAATTTCTTTCTGCAGCTTTAGTACATCTACATTTAGATGATTTGACTGTTCTTTATCGTTTTCCATACTTTCACATGCATTTAATTGAACAAACAAACTTGTTAAAAAGGGACAAATTAATGTGAACCTTACACAGAAAGGGACATTTGTCCTACAAGCACACACACTAAAAAAGGGAGTGGCCCCATGGTTCTGGGGCCCCCTGTAAGTTACAAAATACTCCAGCTGTTGTCTGTGACTCTGAAACATTACTTTACTCTGTTATAGTTAATGTATATCAAAGAATCTATCTTTTTTATATGAAACCATTCTAGTTATCTATATTTTTGTATGAAACAGATATTTCATGAGACAAATTCTGAGCCCAGGTGTAATTTATTTACAAATATGATTATTTACATGTGTGTAAATCATTTAAACAGTGCACTAATACTGATATTAATACATGTACATTCAGGGACGTGCACAGACATTTTGAGGGGCAGGGGCTCAAGTGAAATAAAGGGCACTTCTCATAATTACGTTTTTTTTTTTTTTTTTTTACAAAAAAGTATATATATTAATGCAACACTGACTTTCTTTAAAAAAAAAAATTAAAGTTAATTTTATCTTCCTCAAACTCATGCAATTGTTTAATTTTCAAAAGATGTATGTACACATACACAATAACTGATGGTGACTGACATGGACTTAGTTTCACATTTGAGGGAGGACTGTATCACCATCATCAAATAAAACCTTCATAATCCACATTTAGATGGAGTTTGTTTTAAACCTACTACACTCTAAAAATATAATGTGGCTTAGTTAATATTAGAGAAATATTTAACTTTAATAATTAAATATTTAAATATTGAACTTAATAAAATCTCTGAAAATCTTACTTGATTGTTTAAATTAAACTTATCAAAATAATTGAGAAAAATTCAATAAAAGCCAATGTCATGTATGTATTTGTAGTTGTACGGAATACTATTTTATAAAGGTTTAGAGGAAATTAAAAAAAAGTTAAATTACTAATAAATAAAAAGTTAATTTATAAATATTGTTATTTTTAATGTTCAATGTTAACTTATTTCTACTCAGTTTTATTGATTAATGTACCAGATGCAGTTACTCAGATTTACTACATTTTTTAGAGTGTATCTAACCTCCATCTGTTTGCATCTGTAGATTTCTTCTAAATTCACCAATTTATGCTATTATATATGCTTATTACTAACTTATTTTATTACATGATGGCTTGGTTGAATCCCAATGTAGAATGCGGTCTGTTATTTCTTGATAAAAGACCGCTGTGCGGAGTATAACAGACCATTGCCATTAAAAACAGAGCGTTGCTATGGACTCACAGGATTCTAACCGTAGAGACGGAGTGTACTATTTTCTTTAGCGGAAGAAATACAATCGGGCTTAAATCAATAAACTCCCTTTTAATATTTTGTGGGTGCTGAACTCCTGAGAACTCCTGACGTGATATTTAGATATACTGTTCTTCAGTAAATATATATTTGTTTGACAGGGAAGCTGTGCGCAAACAGGAATATATATTATTTTTCAAAAAAAAAAAAAAAAAAAAAAGAGAAAAAAAAGCACCCCAGAAAAAAGGGCACTTTCTCTCCAGGAATAAAAAGGGCAGGTGCTCAAGCCCCCTTTGATGTCTATGTGTGCACGTGCCTGTGTACATTTATACATCAAACTCATTTATACATGTATTGATATATTTACATTTATACATTAAAATCAAGTTTACAACAATGTTGCATTTTAAAAAATGTGGAAATGAAGCTAACATAAAAGATAATCATCCTGAAACGCATATCTGAAAACATACTTTATATCTAATCTTACTGACTTTGTTTTGTTCAAACGTAAGGACATGCACATGCGGTTGTCACGTAGAGACGAAGGAGGTCTGGGTCCAAATGCAGGGTAGGTAATTATTTAATAACAATAAACAAATAAACAAACAAACAGGCCAACACGGCACAGACACGACTAGATAAACAGAGAGCAAAACAAGAAACACGGTCCAGAGCCAAGGTAAACACGGAGACAGAGAATTGCACAACATAGAAGACAATGCAGACACGATGATGGGTGGGAAATGAGAGTTTCTTATAGTCTGAGTAATAATGAACAGGTGTGAGATGATGAGCTGCTAATGACACGACATGAGTGAACGATCAGGGAAGTGCAGTGCAAGGAAAAGGGAACAGCGACCTCAGGTGGCTGAGGGAAGCCCCACAGCCCAGATTATGACAGCGGTATGGAGCAGGAACATATGTAAACCATATCTCGCCCTCTAAACTGGGTTCCTCTCCTGGACATTTGGAGATGGGGAATTGCTGAAGCATGGAGGTGAAGAATAGGAAGATCACCTGACGAGCCAGCTGCTCTCCCAAACACGCTCGCTTACCTGTGAACAGAAACCACTCTTTTTTTGTTGTTGAAAAAATGTCACTCATTATATTATACATTACAGCATTAGTTCATTTTTTATTTATTTATAAAAGCATATTGCAATCTTAATTTGCTTCTGTAGTTAGCTATATCAAGTTTCAAGTTTTTTTGTTCTTCTGTACTTGTCCACAAAAAGATAATTACAAGAAAACACACAAAGAAGTCATATGTTAATGTTTACAAAACATTACCAGCTGAAAAAGGCAGGAACGCATCTCTTTTCCGAAACTGGCCATTTTCATCCAGGAAATGTCCCGGGTTAAATGTGTCTGGTGTCTCTCATTCATTTGGATCATGCAGGACTGAAAACAGGTTTGTTGAAATAGCAGTGGCCTAAAAATTTTCTATTTGAAAATCTGTGTCGACGTTTTCGGACATGAGAGCTCCGGATCGTTAGCGGCTGTTCTGCGTTCATGAATCCGCCCGAGAGCAGTCTCACCTCGGCCAGATCTTCTGGAATTTACTGCTGACTCTGATGTCTCTAAAGTGGTTAAACATGAGATATCTTGGGGAAATCTAACGGGACGTCTTTGGTCTCATGAATCTTTTATTTGTTCCAGAGCAAATCGTTCTGGCAAAATCTCATCAAGTTTATGTAAATTCACTGCTGTATATCAGAGCGCTGTCTGTAATTTTGACTGATTTTCCTGGCAACTTTTATGATAGCTGTTGTTGTTGTTTATTATTATTATTAGCTGTTGTTTATTCATTATTATTATTATTATTATTATTATTATTATTATTATACAATAAATATTTTTGTATAAATAATAGTATTTCAAGTTTTAGTATTGAGAAACTGTTCATGATGGTGATTTTAGTTACATTATTTCGCCATTAGGTGGCGACAATAGACAGTTTTAACGAGTCAGCAGTAAAGACTTCTATACTGAAAAATTAGAAACATAAGTTATTTTTAGTTTTAACAACAACTTAAAGGAGTGGTTCACTTTCAGAACAAAAATGTACAGATAATGTACTCACCCCCTTGTCATCCAAGATGTTCATGTCTTTCTTTCTTCAGCCGTAAAGAAATTATGTTTGAGGAAAACATTTCAGGATTTCTCTCCATACAGTGGATGTCTATGATGCCCCAGAGTTTGAACTTCTAAAATGCAGTTTAAATGCAGCTTCAAAGGGCTCTAAATGACCCCAGCCGAGGAAGAAGGGTCTTATCTAGTGAAACGATCAGTTATTTTCTAAAAACATTTACAATTTATATACTTTTTAATCTCTACACAGCGTATACACAGAGCTAGACAAGACAAGCATTTGAGGTTAAAAAGTATATAAATTGTAATTTTTTAGAAAATAACCGATCGTTTTGCTAAATAAAACCCTTTTTTCCTTGGCTGGGATCATTTAGAGCCCTTTGAAGCTGCATTTTGAAAGTTCAAACTCTGGGGCACCATAGGAGTCCATTATATGGAGAGAAATCCTGAGATGTTTTCCTCAAAAAACATAATTTCCTTACGACTGAAGAAAGAAAGACATGAACATCTTGGATGACAAGAGGGTGAGTACATTATCTGTACATTTTTGTTCTGAAAGTGAACTACTCCTTTAAAGTTAAGAGCTGTCTTTAGAAATCACCCTAAACAGAAGGATATTAATGTTACGAACAAGAGGAGGCTTTTCTCAGCGGACATTCAAACTAATCGTGAATATGGGATTGATCTGAAGAGTAAATGCTGTATCAGATGCAGGTAATCACGACTACTCAGTCCAATAGAGCAAGTCAAAGAGGGGACAGGGCTGCCTCCGCGACCTTGGTGAAGACGCGGGGAGAGAAGGACAGGCCAAATGGGAGCACCTTGTACTGATATGCTCGACCCTCGAAAGCAAACCGAACTAAGGGTCTGTGTCGAGGAAGAATCAAGACATGAAAGTACGCGTCCTTCAGGTCGATGGCTGCAAACCAATCCTGGGGACGGATGCATGTTAGCATACGTTCCGTCGTGAGCATCTTGAACGGCAGCCTGAGAAGGGACCGATTCAAGATTCTGAGGTCCAGGATGGGTCTTAGCCCACCGCTCTTTTTGGGCACGATGAAGTAGGGACTGTAAAACCCTGACCTCATCTCGGCTGGAGGGACAGGCTCGATTGCATCCTTCGCCAGTAGGACTGCAACCTCCGCACGCAGAACAGCGTGTCCGAATGGACAGTAGTGTAGAGAACGCCTCTGTATCTGGGCGGACGCCTGGTGAACTGAATCGCATAGCCGAGACGTACCGTCCGTATCAACCACTGCGAGGGGCTGGGAAGCTGAAGCCAGGCTCCCAGCCGAGTCGCCAGGGGTATCAAGGGAACGTTGACCGACGTGACCACGGTGGGGCAGCCTGAGGGGGGAAGGGGAAGGGGACTGATCCCAGAAGGATGAACTGCCATAAGCAGCGCTTACCTTCTTCCCTGGTTCCCGCGCTGGTGATATGAGGCTCCAAATCCGGTTCCAAGGAGTGGAAGTGCTGCTCGAAAGGGGAACTCGGGCCGAGGCTCCAGAGGTGAGGAAATTGGCTCTTTTTGTGGGTATTTGCGGTATTTGAGTACACAGTAGCTCCCGGCCCTCCACCGGGAGCGGGGGTGCTGATGTCATTGTTCCCCGAAGAGCAATCTCCGGCCCGGAGGAGCATAGCCAAGAGTTCGGCGTCAACCTCAACGCACGAACCATCCGTGAACGCTGCCTCAGCATGTTCTCGGCCCAGACATGTGAGGCAGTGTTCATGTCCGTCCAGAGAGGTGAGGAAACTGCCACACCCAGAAGCGCACGGCCGGAAAGCCATTCTGAAAAGAATGTTTTGCACAGCCGTGAGAAATTACTCTTTTAGTCCTAGTCTGCCCAGGGAGGAAACCGCAGCACCACTGTGCACTCAGAGGGCTTGCTCGCTGGAGAGCAGGAGGCTTGTTAAAGCCGTGAAAGGATCCCACTGGCGGCTGCCAAAACACTCTTTTAGATCTACCATTGCCTGAGTAGACGCGCCATTGCACTGGACTGTAGGGCCGATCCACAAAGTTTTCAGCTTGAGTCACCAGCGCCTCCTTCACCAGTTTATAACCTGTGATGACGACCACGTTTTCTCTTCCTAATCGCAGACTGAATATATTGTTGTAGGCATGGCCTACCTGTGAGGAAAACAACATTTCAGAAGCTTAAAGCATGTGACTGGAACTAGTGCAAACTAATGCATTGGGTCCATTAATATTTTTGTCAGCAAACTACAATCATAATCTAAAAGACATGGATCATTTTAACTACTACTATAGAATGAAACCGTTTAAATAGCTATATATATGTAAGTAAAAGTAATATCCACTATCACAATTTCTTGTCTTTTTTTTCTTTTTCTTATATATTAATAAACGGTGTTCTGTCCTGACAACCCAGAAGTGTTAATATTGTCTGCTCACCTTTGTCAGATATACATGTGGAAGAGCAAAAGGGCTGGGTGGGTAATTTGATGGCTTTCTGTTCTTCACGTAGTCTGCCACCAAGAGAAAAGCCACTACGAAGAGCAATAGTCCCTTGAAATCAAGAATCTCAAGAATTGCAGTTAATGCCATGACGGGCGAAGAAGGATAATGTGAGGTTTGCAGATTGTATGTTGAACAGACAGCCTTTGTCCATCTGTTCAGCCTGCCACTCCCCTCACATTTCACTCAATGGCTGTAATCAGGGCCGTGCAGAGACCTTTAAAGGGGCAGGTGCTCAAAGTATAAAAAGGGCACCTAAGAGCCCCTCGGGTCCATCACCTCATTGTAGGCATCCAGTTACTTACGTAATAAGTAACAATGTCATTAATAAGACAAATAATACATTATTCAAAGTTTTAATTGCATTTATGTTTAGTTCAGGACTAGGGTGACCAGACGTCCCGAAAAATTCGGGACAGTCCCGAAATCTAAGCTGCTGTCCCGCTCTAATTGTCCCGAAAATTATACTGAAGCAAAATCTTAAATAGTTATTGTCTGATAAAGCATAAAAAACTGTCCGTGGAGCGAGGTTGAGTCATTCTCCAGCCTGGCAACCAGTCCCCGCCGGCTGCTCATTGGCTGCAGCATCTTGTTTTTTTTTTTTTTAGATATACCGTAGGCACGCATTAAGATATGCACTGCTAAGCAAATTTTCATTCATGAAATTGACATGGCTGGTGTACCGGAACCCCAACATGCTGCAAAAAAGCTAAAACGTCTCTGCAGGTACCGGGAGGAGTGGGTGGGCAGGTATCCATGGATTGCAAAAGCCCTACATGATGAAAGTAAAGCGTTCTGCAAAGTGTGTAGGAAAGAGTTAGGTGTCTCTCACGGGGGGGAGGCAGATGTTAGGCTGCATGCTAGCAGCAAATTACACTGTACCAACACCGCGACAGTACAGACCAGTGTATAAAACATGAATATAATTTGAAGTATAAAAATAGCCTAACGTTACTGTCACGGAGAGTAAGGGAGGTCTTGGTCCAAAAGCGGGTAGGAAATGATTTAATGAGGATATAACACAAAATAAACAAACAAAAGGCCAACACGGCACAAACTAAGAACTCAGACACAAATAAACCAAAATCTAGAACATAATCAAAGATCGGAGAATTGAGAGACAACATAACACGAGACAATGCACACATGAAAGCAGAGTGAGTGGAGATGATACTTATAGTCCTGATAGTGATTGTGAACAGGTGTGTGTGTAATCAGTGCACATGACAAGACAAACGTGAACGACTAGGGAAGTGTAGTGCAAGGGGAATAGCGACCTCGAGAGGCTGAGGGAAAACCCACAGCCCCGATCATGACAGTACCCCCTCCCTACGGAACGGCTTCCAGACGTTCCTAAAGTCTGGAGGGAGGAGGTACGGAGGAGGGTAAGTCAGGGGGAGGGATGGCGGGCCAGGGCCGTGTAGCGGGGTCCCGCGAGCATGCCTTGCCGCTAACGGAGCCTCAGCAGACGTCGCCGCGTCAGGCACGGAGATAGCGGACGTCGCCGCGTCAGGCAGGGAGATAGCGGACGTTGCCGCGTCAGGCACGGAGATAGTGGACGTCGTCGTCTCAGGCAGGGAAATAGCGAACGTCGCCGCCTCAGGCACGGAGATAGCGGACGTTGCCGCCTCAGACACGAAGATAGCGGACGTCGTCGCCTCAGGCAGAGAGATAGCGGATGTCACCGCCTCAGGCAGGGAGATAGCGGACGTTGCCGCCTCAGCCACGAAGATAGCGGGCGTCGTCGCCTCAGGCAGAGAGAAAGCGGACGTCGCCGCCTCAGGCAGGGAGATAGCGGACGTCGTCGTCTCAGGCAGGGAGATAGCGGACGTTGCCGCCTCAGGCACGGAGATAGCGGACGTTGCCGCTTCAGGCACGGAGATAGCGGACATCGTCGCTTCAGACACGGAGATAGCGGACGTCGTCGCCTCAGACACGGAGATAGCGGACGTTGCCGCCTCAGACACGAAGATAGCGGGCGTCGTCACCTCAGACAGAGAGATAGCAGACGTCGTCGCATCAGGCACGGAGATAGCGGTTGTCGCCTCCTCCCCCGCCGCAAAGCAGGGGTGCCTCCGCATAGCCTCGGCTCTCCGGGCATCCATCGCCAGGCAGGCGTAGATGTACTCCATCCGTGCAGCCGACGCCGCCTCGAAAGACATTCCCTCCGTCTTAATAGCCGAGCGAGTGGTCGTCTCCTCCAAGCGGGGAACTGCCGCCTCGAAAAAAATCCTCCCCGCTGGACCCATTCTTGATGTGTGCATTCTGTCACGGAGAGTAAGGGAGGTCTGGGTCCAAAAGCGGGTAGGAAATGATTTAATGAGGATATAACACAAAATAAACAAACAAAAGGCCAACACGGCACAAACTAAGAACTCAGACACAAATAAACCAAAATCTAGAACATAATCAAAGATCGGAGAATTGAGAGACAACATAACACGGACAATGCACACATGAAAGCAGAGTGAGTGGAGATGATACTTATAGTCCTGATAGTGATTGTGAACAGGTGTGTGTGTAATCAGTGCACATGACAAGACAAACGTGAACGACTAGGGAAGTGTAGTGCAAGGGGAATAGCGACCTCGAGAGGCTGAGGGAAAACCCACAGCCCCGATCATGACAGTTACTTCTATATAAAATTATATGTATATGTAGGCTACTTATATTAATAAAAACATGATCGGTTCAGTCACTTTCGTTTGAAATTCATTATCTTTATTATTCATTATTCATTACCCCCATTACCCATTATTCATTATTAGTAATATTTTTATCACTATAAAAGGGGCTCTCTAAATAGGGCTGTGCTCAAAACATAAGTACAGCAATACTATACTGTATATTGTGACACATTCCTTGCTGATATACATATTATTACAGAGGCTTCTAGCAGCCAATGCTGTGAAGCAGTTCTGAGAAAGAAATGGAACATTAAAGACCATTTTAATGTTTAAAAGATTTAAAAATATTTTCTTTGGACCTATTAATTTTGATTAGAAATTGTTGTGTATTAAATAGTCAAACCTAAAGATTTTCTTCTCTCTGTTAAACACAATAATAAAGAACAACTGTTATATTAAACTCTGTGTGGTCACTATTGAAAATATATGTGGCCCCTGATCATGGCCGTAGCCAGCTATGAGGTCACCGAGGTCCGGACCTCGGTCATTTTTTATATTTAAAAATAAAATTTCAAGCTCTCTGAATGATTATTTAGCCGTTTAAACCACCTCATATCACATGAGTGTTTGCAATTCATGTTGCTGTGAGAAGAAGCTAGCGCAGTGAACGGGGCTTGAGAGCGCGTTGAGTGAGAGCGCGGGTTCAGCCTCCGTTTGTTGCCGGACCCACCAATTATACCTGTTTTTTAACTCGTTTTTCCAATTTAGTGTGACACTTTGGGACGTTTATAAAGTGGAAGGTTGAACGTTCGTGGTAGTGATATATTAATCTTATTTACAAAACACAAGCTTTGAACTTATTTCATTCAGATATCTTTTTCTTTCTTTTTGTAATTGCTTGTTTTTCGTAGCAATATCTGGCAACATTGTACATTCATAAAAATGTTTATAGACAATCTGTAACTTAATTGCTGAAAGGAAGATACCACAATCGGTAAGACAAATGCAGTGATCATCGTTAATATCTGAAATAAATATATAACACTATCAAAAACAATAGCATAAAACAAATCTGTTTGTTACAGAATGAAATAGGCTACTATGCCAAATTATGTTAACGTTACTGGCCAGCAGGAAGACGTCTCATGCTCTTTAGTTAACTTTAAGTCATCAAAAAACATTAATTAAGCAGTGTTTCTCAACTAGTGGGTCGCGGAGTGTGCAGTTAAAGAAACAATAAACGTAAGTTAATTCTGTTTTTTTTCTGACGCTAGACTATTATTTTGAAAGACGTGCGTGAAAGCGGTTGACTCTTCTATCAGTACCTGAGAAAAATGCTTTTTCCTCATTCAGTATCTACGGTCAAATGAGATGTTGTCAAGTTTTATGTCAGTGTCATTATTCTAACGTTATTTTTATAACTTGTTATAAAATAAAAATTCCCTCATTTAAAGAAAAAACGAACTTTCCAGTCCTGTCAGTCATATTGTGCTCTTTGCGCACACTCTTCAATTACACGGGCAAATTTACAATGGTAACAGATCTTATTGGTGCATTTGTGGGTGTTATAGCACAATTCTTAACACCTTACTTCGGACCTCACTAATTTTCAAACCCTGGTTACGGCCTTTCTGATGTATTGTATTGTAAGATTGTAAACGGTAGAATATTAAGGCATAAAATGGCATGATTTATAATTCAGATACAGGTTCACACAAAAACAAAATATCTTATACAATGGAATTTCAGCCTTTATAACATTAAAAGGGATAAATCGAGTTTATAATTTATTATATTGTATTTAAAAACGGCATAAAAACTAGGTCGATAATTGCAATAATTTGACCATAAACAGCTGAAAAAATGTGGAAATAAAAATTCATTCTCTGTCATGAGGGGGCGCTTTAGGAACGGCTGAACACAAAGCAGCATTTACGCAGTTTTATCAGACGTGAAATGAAAATGCTAACGACACGTTTCTGAGGACAGTTACATTCATATAAAGACATCAGTGCCTCGTTTTGACTTTGAAACGTGCAGCGTGCATATTTATTCAATGACATCATTGCCTTCTGAAGTTTTATCCAGCCCTATCGCGATTCTCGTCTTTCCGTTCCCAAATGTAAGACCTCCTAAATTATAATTAAGTCTTTTCTTATACTATTTAACATTATAAAACTTTTTATGGCCTTAAATTTGATACAACCTAACTGAGGAGTTTTTAAGGGCCTACAGGAGCCTTCTCCTTTACGATAGATTTACGATTTTTTTACATGACGACATTAACATTATCGGCAGCTATTTCAGAGCAGACTACACATGCACAAACTATAAAAAAAAGTATAAATACTCGTGCATAATCTCTTTTCTTCACGTCATTCTTATAATAATAAGTAACGTTAAATCTGGTGAAAACACTTACCAGCAGCCACGAACGTGTCTATCCTTAGCATAGACTGTAAAAAAAGATCCTTAGCGTTATAAACTTGATCGGATCGCGTGAACTTCCGGGTGGGGTCGTCACGTGAAAGGTCATCACGAGGGTCATTCTATTTACAGCTAAAACATTATTAATTATTTTTACTAATAGTTCGATTGGGCAGGCTGTCGCGAAATCGTTATTTTTTATAAATATTTTATTTTTATATTATTACAAAAAAAAAATCTTAACAAAAGGGCACTTTGATCACTAGGAGCCAAAGGGGCAGGTGCTCAAGCACCTGATTTTGATCTTAATTTTGATTAGATTACTCTTGTTGTGTGAGTGTCAAATGTAAAGTATGTCAGCTGATACGTTTATCAATTTTAATGGGAAGTCTTCCTCAGATTGAGTTATTCTCTGCAGCATGAGTAAGACGAGCAGCCTTGCAGGTTCATTTTAACCACGCTTGACATTTGCCATAGTGTTAATGATTGAATCCTCCCTACTCTCGCACATTCATCCAGTGCTATATTTGCTCTTTGGTTTGCAGTGTAAATAGAGAACAAAAAATGTCAGTTCAAAACACGCAAAGGTTTTGACTGCGGTCCTGTACCTACTGTAGGTTTTGAAGGTCATGTTCGTTGACAGATACTCTATAATGGTGAATTAATAGTGTACTGCTTTACTCAGTTCAGAAACCTGTTTATTTGAATAGGTGACAGGAATAGTATAACCTGATATGTCAAAAACTCTTTCCATACAAAGCTGGGGCAGTACCCAAAGGCATAAAATATCAAAGGTACATTTTTGTACTACATTTACCCAATAATGGTACATATTAGTACCTTAAAAGCAAATATAAAAGCTTTAAAAGTACATATTAATACCTAGAGTGTATATTAATGCCTTTTAAAGGGTACCGCCCTGTTTGTACTCTTTTTCTGAGAGTAGATCAAATTCATGTTTATAGCTTTTAAATCAATCAAAGTGCACTAATGGTCACTCAGGGAAGGGTTACATGTCTAGGATTGATGAGATAAAATTGCAAAATCACAAAGGTGCATGATTTAATTCTTACAGATAGACAGGGTAAAGGTGAATAATAAAATGATAGAAACACAGCAGTGTGTACCTGGTATTTCAACATGAGGACCAAATAATAGTACATTCTGACCTTGTGGTGAAATTTTTTGGTCCCCATAAGAAAACAATTTTCTAAATCATATAGAATGAAGAAACTATAGAATGTCTCCACAAATAAATGGAACCATAGATAAAGTTGAGGTCAAACATTTACATACACTTTGCAGAATCTGCTAAATGTTAATCATTTTTACAAAATAAGAAGGGTTATACAAAATGTTATACACGGCGTGGTCTCTGGGTTTATTTAGTATTGACCCGAATAAGATATTTTGCATAAAAGATGTTTACATATATGCTCACTGATGCTCCAGAAGGAAAACGCTGCATTAAGAGCCAGGGGTGTGAACAGAATGAAAATGTGTACATTTTTCTTTGTTTTTTTAATGTTATTTTGAACTGCCCTTTAGAAGCTACATAAGATACTTACATGTTACCCAAAAGACAAAATAAGTTAAATTTACCCTAAATTCCAAAAGTTTTCACCCCTGGCTGTTAATGCATTGTGTTTCCTTCTGGTGGATCAGTGACCATTTGATAATTGTCTGTAATAGTTGCATATGAGTCCTTCAGTTGTTCTCAGCATGAAAAGATGGATCTCAAAATCATACAGTCATTGTTAGAAAGGGTTCAAATACACAAAAAGGCTGAAAAAAACAAAGAATTTGTGGGACCTGAAGGACTTTTCTAAAGAACAGCAGGCAGTTTAACTGTTCAGGACAAACAAGGGACTCATGAACATCTATCACTAAACAAAAAACACAGCTGTGGATCATTCAGGTAACAACGCAGTATTAAGAGTCAAGTGTATGTAAACTTTTGAACAGGGTCATTTTTTATAAATTTAACTATTATTTTCTCATGTGGACTATATGTAAATGTCTTTTATGTGAAATATCTTATTCAGGTCAGTACTAAATAAAATAACATGCATTTTGCATGATCTCCTTTTATTTTGATAAAATAATTAACATTTTGCAGATTCTGCAAGGTGTATGTAAATTTTTGACCTCAGCAATAGATCGATAGATAGATTTGACATTTATTTGGTCAAAAACATAGTAAACGTAACATTAAACATAATACAATAATATTAAGACAGCACACACACTAAGCGATTACAAACAAGGGGGAAAACCACCTAATCACCATCAAAGGTATGGCATCCTACTGGAGTAATAAAAAGGCTGGCAAGCACATATTCATAAAGTTATGCCTAATCAATACATCCTGTAGAAGGGAAAGTAATAATGCATAAAGAGCTAAACAGAGGTTCTAAAAAGGTTCCCACATTGAACAAATTCTTTCCATGTGTAGACTGGAGGCAATTGTTTAAGGCCAGAGCACATTTCCTGTTTTTATACTACTGATTATAATCTATGTAATGGTGAGACATTAGAGCCGAATAGTAAAAAAGGGCATAGTGTACACTTTGAATGACTTTACATATGTGACCCTGGACCACAAAACCAGCCATAAGTAGCACGGGTATATTCGTAGCAATAGCCAACAATACATTGTATTGTAAACTTAATTTGAACAACTATAAAGGTCGATTTTCTCAATATTTAGATTTTTTGCGCCCTTGGATTACAGATTTTCAAATAGTTTCTCAGCCCACTATTGTCATACATCATGGAAAAGCTTATCTATTCAGCTTTCAGATGGTGCCAAAAACTTAATAAAAAAATTACCCTTATGACTGTTTTTGTGCTCCAGGGTCACATATGTATTAGTTTGCATATAAAAAAGTCCCAAAGCGTAACGTGAACAAAATGAAGCTGTGATATTTCTTGCATATAAGCTGCTACACTGCATACACTTCAACCTGCAGGATTTGGCACCATTTATCTCGGGTGAGCGCAGAGCTTGTATGGCAGAGGGGCTTGTGTGAAGCCCACATGGCTCTCCAGACTGGGCTCCTCACCAGGAAGAGGGCTAAAACTGAAGGTTTGCAGGAGGATGGTGAGGAAGATGAACAGCTCCATATGAGCCAGGTGCTCTCCTGGACACTGCCTTTTACCTGTCAATAGATCACAGTTGTATTACTAGGCTGAATTACATATTTAGCAGTCATATGTTTCATGTGCAGGAGAAATAATGGATGAACTGTACCTGCTGAGAAGGCAAAGAAGGCATTTCTCCTGCAGAACTTGCCCTCAGAGTCTAGAAAGTGTCCGGGGTTAAAGGTGTCTGGTGTTTCCCATTCATGTTTGTCATACAGCACTGATGTCAGATTAGTGATCATCACAGTCCCCTTAATTCAGCACAAAAATAATTGATTATTTAAAACGCATAATAAATGTTAAAACATTAAAAAATAACACAATGTTCTTATTTCACCTTCGGTATAAAATAGCCTCCCAGAGTGGTGTCCTTTCTCGCAGTTCTAGCCATATTCAGAGGCACAAGGTTTGCTTTTCGGAGAACCTCATGGAAGAAAGCGTTGGTGTAATGCATGTTTGCCCTATCGGACATAGTAGGCGGACGGGAGCCAATCACCTGGTCAATCTCTGCTCGGACCTTCTCTAGATAAGGAAACATTTTGAGAACATTGTTGAGATGCAACAACACAATACAGCTGTTTTGTCCGTATAAAGGTAGTTCACCCAAAAATTCTGTCAATAATTCTGTCATTAAAGTTGTTCGAAACCCATAAGACATTAGTTTATCTTTGGAACACAAATTAAGATATTTTTGATGAAATCCGAGAGCTTTCTGACCCTGCATAGACAGCAACGCAACTGACATGTTCAAGGCCAAAAAAGATAGTAAGGACATTGTTACTACCATCGTGTCACAGCGGAGACTGACACTGAAGAAAAGACATTGTTAAATAAAGTTGTTGTTTTTGTTTTCTTTCTGCACAAAAAGGATTCTCGTAGCTTCATAACATTACGGTTTAACACTGATGTCACATGAACTATTTTAACAATGTCCTTTCTACCTTTCAGGGCCTTGATCGTGTCAGTTGCGTTGCTGTCTATGCAGGGTCAGAAAGCTCTCGGATTTCATCAAAAATATCTTCATTTGTGTTTTGAAGATGAACGAAGGTCTTACAGGTTTGGAACAACTTGAGTGTGAGTAATTAATGATAGAATTTAAATACATAATATTTTTGTACCTTGAATATCAGGGTACTTAATCATGTAAAGCAGAGCCCATCGGAGTGTGTTGGTCGTTGTTTCAGTTCCGCCCTCGAACAAGTCTACCGTGCACCACACCAGACTGTCAATTGTAAACCCTGCCTCGGTGTCATTCTTCCTCTAAGGCCCAAAATGAAACACAAGGACGTAATAAGTAGCAGTATATTAAATCACCTGTTATTGATCCAGAACTTAAAATGATGACCATGTTTTACCTTCTCTGTTTCTGCCAGGTAGGCATCAATATAATCTCTAGGGTTGTTGCTGTCCCAGTCTTGTCTGTGTTGCTCAACCTTTTCTTCTAGGAAGTTTGCTAACTTTTGGTAGTTTGAGATTATTGTCTGATGAGGTCCTGGCAACCATTTCATTATACCTGGGTAGGCATCATACAGCTAAAAAAAAAGATAATGTTTTGATCATTTGTACACCTATATTTTTACACAGTCTTTCCCTAAACACAAGTGTTTTAATATGTGAAAGATTTAAGTGCTCTTTTAAATGCATACCGTATCAAAACGTTTTATTTTCAATGGACGCTACCTGGTTCCACACAGATCCGGTAAGAAACACTGACTCTGCGCTCATTTGTAGACGCTTCTGGAAATCAACATTATCATACTTATATCGATGGCCGAACACCAGGCTACCAATTACATTAGCCACTGCGTTGTTGATTTTCACCAGAGGGTTGAATGGGCCGCCTGTGTGACAAGATGGAGGCAATGACAGAATGAATGTATGTTTACTGAATATTTTGATGTTAGACACTTAAAGAGCAGGTCATATGGGTTTTTGAAAAATCTCTTTTTTGCAGTTTGTAACGTAGCTATCCTTCAATGTAAACAGTCTGCAAAGTTCATCATTTTAAGAAGATGCTGTGTTCTGCAATGTAAAAGCAAGTTTGTTTTGTTTTTATTGCTGAACAACTCAACTGCAGCTATACAACTCAAAACTGTCATTTTACCAAGGACTGCTTCTCTAATCTTTACTTTCATCTTCTTTGGCCTTTAACAAGCATCTTCGAACCACAACCTGTAAGTACGATTGATATGTTTATGTGTACAATTTCAAGTGAGTGCTCAAAATATCTATTTTTTGTGCTAATATGTGATGAATACCTAGTGCAGCTTTAGGTTTCCAGGTAAACCCCAACATTACTGTCTTACTGAAATAGTTCTGATAATTCGTTGTGAACCCACTACTAGAATGTGTCGATTAATGTAGACTGTCGTTGTTCTAATTATTTCGTTTAATAATAAAGAATGTAACTTAGACTTGTTTTGGTTCACACATAGCGTTGTTTCGTCAGTTAGTCATGTTAGAATTTGGCTAACGTATCCACCATTATTGTTCTGTTATACGTTCACAGTTTAGCAGCTAAACATTTAGCTGTGGGCGTGATTCCCTTGCGTAAGTGTTAAACAATTTTTTTAAAGTCATTATTTTAAGAACGGATTGGAGCACTATATTATTGTTTTCTGTAAAGGTGCATCAGGGTTGCCAGATTTCACAACAAAAACCCACCCAATTGCTACTCAATATAATTTTTAATGTCCCCTGTTAAAAATCACATTCCAGGGTGTAAAAAACATGCTTTTTGTATGGGTTTCCCCGGTAAATTCACATTCCAGGGGCTAAATGTTACATTATTGGTATCGCTTCAAAAACAACCATGGACGTGGCAACACAGATGGTAGCGCTCGCTAACTTGCTCAAGTACCTCTCTCTGTGCCAATCACAAGATGCTGACCAATCAGAAAAGAGTAGGCTTATGGAAGAGAGGGGTTTACAGACATTATGCTCAAAGTTGCTTCAAATTAATCGTTTTGAAATCATTGACAAATGACTCTACGCATCAGTGTTTATTCTGAGAAAGTTTTCTGACCTTAGATATGTTTATACCTGTTGTAGGGAACTCCAACACATTAGAACACATTAAAAATTCATATGACCTGCTCTTTAAAAATAAAGGTTTCAAATGGGTGTTTCATGGGTGCCTTAGAAGAATCATTTTGGGTTCCACAAAGAACCTTGGAGTAAACAGTTTTAAAAAAACAAATATGTTTTTATTAGTTTGAAGTCCATGTAAAGGGAAATCAGTCTCTAAACACATTATAAATGTTATAAATGTATTGCTGAAAACATGTTACATAAAGTGTGAACTATCTATGTAGTACTGAATTTTGGAGTTACAACATTAAACAGCTTTTCAACATTTTCGCATTCAGTACAATCTGTATTTTTTAGGCATTTTCTATGATGTGACAAACCCACACATATTTAATATTGCTTTACACAGACTTTAAAGTACATTTCAATAATCTAAAGAACCGTTTTCCAATATAAAAAAAAAACTTTTGTGCATTGGAAGGGATGTTAAAGGTTCCTCATGGAAAATTGTAGATGGGTTCTTACCCTGCTCTTCTTTAAAGGCTCCACAGAGGAAGTAGCACTCTTGTTGTATATGTTCTTCTAGAGTCTTCCGCCCTTCTCCAAAGTTCTTCAGGTGACTCATGGAAAACTGCTGTTGTTTCCTCCATGAATAGCCGTTGTTAAATGACAACCCTTTCTCAGTTAGGGGTCGGCATTAAAGACAATGGAAGAAAATTGTGTTTAGACCTGCTGTACAGTCAAGGATGTCTTTCTATACTCCAGATTATTAGCATCAATAATTTAAGCAAGAAGAACACTTTGCTTATATGCAATAAAACTGTACACGTTTATAGCAGTAATCACCAATTATCCTGCTATTGTCACTCCATATATTACTTACCTCTGCCTTTATAAAGTGTGTCAAATAAAGGTGAAACAGGGCGGTCAGTGAAAGTTTCCCCTTGAGTGATCAAAACATCTTTCACCATTTTAAACCCAGACACATGCACTATTTTATCACTTCCATTTCTGACACTGAAGATGTTACCATACTTCTCAATCAGCTGAAAAATAAAATTAAATAAAAAAACTAAATTACTAATCAAGTAGTACATGTGAAGAAAAAATTCTGCATTAGGGTTAGGGTTAGGGTTACTTTTTTTCAGGTGTTCTCAGTAAATAAAGTGTTTAGAAACAAGTTATTTGCATTTATTTGGAGTTTTTGTAAATAATTATCTTATTTTTGTTCTAATATTTCAGTTACCTTTTTAAATATACACTGTAAAAAAAACTATTTGTTGAGTCAACTTAAAATAATGTGTTACCCTGCTGCCTTAGATATTTAAGTTGATTCAACTTAAAATTTAAGTTGTCACAACTTAGCATTTCAAGTTGACAAAACTTATTTTAAGTTGACTAAACTTAAAAAAAATTAAACAGCCAGGTAACAAATTATTTTAAGTTGACTCAACAAAATGTTTTTTTACAGTTTAGTTAGCAGACTTATTTTTCCTGTAAATTGCATAAAACTGATAAAAAATATTGTAAAAATATAATTTGCTTAATCATACTCTAGCGGTAATTCATGTTTCAACCACAGAAAATAGATATATTATTTTTAATTTAATACAGTTATTGTTATTATTGGTCGCACCGCATGATGAATGGTCGCTCTAAATGACACATAGACCTTATATCATTAAAAATCTATTTAAAGAGATGTGTGACCCCTTAACCGAGAGTTTGATTAACAGGCGATCTGAGCAATCATAACACCAAATAAGCCATTTTGTCTGACAAAGATTAACATTGGTGAAACATTTTGTGTATTCTCTTCACTGTTGAAACAAGATACCTTCTGATGTTCAGTCATGTTTATTTCATGCTATAACTAGTAAAGATGAAGAAATGATCAGGTCATGTGATGCTTGAACTATAGCGCTACAGCAATCTGTCAGGACACATTAAAAGAACCACAAAACAGTATTTGTTTGAATTTCTTAAAAAAAAAAAAGACAAAATTTGAGACTTTGTTTCATACCATACCATATTGTAACCTACTCTGTCTTGTATGTCGGGTTGTTGTCAGTGTCCTATTTGCTCTGTGATGTATTTTTCACTGAAAGAAAACATGATGTGTGGCATAAAACTGCCATGGTTTATTGGACGTAGCAACTGTAACTAAGGGGGTGGGTCTTTCCGAAGGGTCAATTTAGAGGTTGCTGGCTAAAGTTCTGAGATGACAGCATGAACATCTTTCTTACAGTAGAAAATGACATCTTGAGTTAATGCTTGAATGCAGGGTCAGAATTAACTTGTTGTCAAGGGCGAGCATTTATTTTACTTTGCTTTGCAGTGGAATCTGGTAAAATAGATAGCGTTTTTCAATAAATAATAGTTATTAATAAATAATAAATTACTAATGAATGCATATGAACCAAACTAAAATTACATGCTATTTAAAAAAAAAAATTCTGATATTGTACATAGATTAAACATAAACTGTCTGAATTGCATAAAAATCTATTCCAAATTATACTAATACAAAGTATTTTATATATATAAACCATTAATTGAATATAAAACCACAAAAACTGCCAATCTGGGACATATATCTAAGTATCTTAACAAGCTCAGAATGGGCCACCTAAACAAAACAAGCTAGCTTCCCACAAAAGCTCACTATGAAATTTGGAATAAAAATAAATACTTGTAGAAACGTAATATTCATTGTTTGTTTGAGGTCATACCGCAAGATATACAAATGTGGTAACTATATACAAGCTGTTAAAAAGGCTATTTTTTTCTGGACTTGAAAGAGAGTTACAAACCTGCTTGATGCCTCAATGGGTCCTTGGCAAATTGGTATATAATGCAAAGTCCTATTTTTGAATGGATTTCAACATAAAAGTCTCAAAATGGTAGTTTCTTAATGGTCGCACCACATGATATTTCATAAAATGGAAATATAAATACAATTGCCTTGCAATTTTACACAGGATTACAAAACACTTTGGAAATCATGCCAAATAGTGCAGAAAATTAATATGAATAAATTTAGGGTAATTTCAAAGATTTTCAAAACAACAGCTATGGCTGGACGGTCGCACCACGTAATATTTTGACACTTTTGAAAAAAAGAAAAATTACAAATTACTACTCTTTTTTGAAAAGTTAAAGTGGGTCCGTACATGGAAGAAGTATCTTTTTATGTGTTTAAATCAATTTTTAACTGAAAAAATGCAGTCGGACTGAAAATGTAGGCGTCACGTCATTGACAAATATTTTACATTAGCTCTTTATGTTATTTTATTATTTGTGTTGTAATAAATTCATGAGTGCCTCACCTGGTCCACAGTTTTAAAGTTAACATCAGTGAAGACATTTCCTAGGATGGGTAGCGGCCAGGGTCCTGGTGGAAAATTTGCTGGATTTTTATGTCTGATCAAATCAATAAGCAGCAGCAGTAAACAAATCAAAAACAAGCAGCTTTTAAAATCCAGCCACTCATACAAGGAATATAAAATCATGGCTGAGTCTATGGGCAACCGGCTCTTCTGAAGTAAACCAGGCTGTTGTGAACAGGGGCTGTGTGTGTTAGAGAGTTCATGTGCATTGTTTATCTGAAAAGAGAGAGCTGCTGTGAATCTAAGGAGCAAGGGGCCCAAAGAGCAGTGTGGAAGCCATTATGTAACCCTGTTACGTAATCAGTGTTTATAGTTCATGCTACAGTTTCCAACAAAAACAGAGCCCCAATTCAACCTCTTTGTGAACCCTCTACATTCCAAAAGAGCCTCTTCCAGGAACAAGTCTTAAGTAATGACTCAATTACACAGTTGAACGGCATGAGAGAGAAAGAGTGATAAGCCATATGCACGCATGCAGACTGTAGAAAAGAACATCTGTGCAGTCGTGACAATGCTAATTTGTTTGTTTGACAACATCTTTCTTAATGCAAAACAGCCCTTAACACAGCAGCTAAAACATACTATTAATGTGTGTAATGGGTAACACTTTAGAATAATGGGCCGTTGTTAACAAGTGACTATGCAGGAAGTAATAGGTAGTTCTACATTAACACTTAACTTAATACTATTAATTAATATAGAAGCAAGATTAACTAAGCAGTAGGTAATTGCTAATTTTGGACAAAGGTAGTCCCTTATTAGGTATTTGATAATTACTAAAGAAAAAAATGTCATTGAGAACTACTTGTGAACTGTGACCAATTCATAAAGAATAACTAATTAATTATCACAACAGTAACATTTATAAAATCAACAATTAGGTTCTTTGTGCAAACTAATTTATGAAAACCACCACCATCACCGGTTGAAGTACTGGTTGAAATTGTGACTCTGACCAAAATATGAATGGATGTGTTCTCTGTTCATTTCAAACAAACATATAATTTATTTAATTAGGATGTAATGCCATCAATGATTGGATTCTCATGATTGGATTATTTCACTATTGTGAGCTGCATTTAGTTCAATGTTGTAGTTTTTTTTTTTTTTTGCCCCAGTATTCTGGGGCAGTCTTCTCTTTAGTGTGATAGTAAATATGTTATTTTGCTTCCGTAATGAAGACATTAACTGCATTTATTTTGTTAAGCACAAACACAACATTTTCCACATTACAATGTCTGTTAGAATATCAGTATAGTGCTTCAAAGAAATGCATGGCTGTACAGTATGTCATATAAAATATGATAAAAACTGTTTATTGTAAATTACTTGCAAAATCCATCTTAACCCCTCAATAATAACTCAAGTGTTACCTTGTCAGTCCACATGAACTACTATTGTGATCTGGCCCATTATTTTAAAGTGAAAAACATGTTAACCCCTCAATAATAACTCAAGTGTTACCTTATCAGTCCGCATGAACTACCAGTGTGATCTGGCCCATTATTTTAAAGTGAAAAACATCTTAACCCCTCACCAACATGTCTATATGCAACGTGATCTCATGATAATTCGTATGTATTTACATAAAATGTGGTTCTCCAAAACGTACATTTACTTACGTTTTTCCAGACACTAAAACATACAATACTGACGTATTTACAGCATCTAAACGTAAAAAACTTAGTATTTTTAGCATTTTAAGGTCTACAAAATGTTAAACAAGACTACACTTTAAATCATTAAAATAAATAACATTTCTGCAATCGTTTAACCATTCATGTAATATTAGCTTCGTTTGCCGTGGTGGGACACAAAAGGCGTTCTCTTACGAGAGGTCTCTCGTACTGCGTAAGTATCTTACGCTAGGGGAAAATCCTTTTCCGCGAGATATTGAAGCCAAAAATTATCCTTAATTTTGAAATAATGTAAAGCGCGTTGCAGCAGCATACAGACATAGGAGAAACAGCTTGCGCGCCTATTGGCTGCTCTGCGGCAACTGCAGCAGCCTATTAGAGCGAGGCCTGACGCGACGCCAGATCCAATGGGGGCATTTCGCGCCCTTTGCGTCGCTTCGCGCCCTTTTCGTAGCTTCCCGCCTAAAAGGGCGTGGTCTAGACCTATAAAGACCGCTCGTAGGCAGCTATTATCTGATTTTTCATCCTTCAAGCGAAGCACACGCATTGCTGGAGCCGGATAAGAAGCCGCCGTTTGACTGCAAGCATCTCAGCGGGACGAGCCACTGAAGCTGCTGGCCACGCCGCCTTCCGTGCCTTCCTGCTGCGCATTCCGGCGCTAATATCCTTTCACTAAATAAGTGTGTGTTGCCGCTGCAATACACACTTATCATAAAAGAGCAAAAGCGTCTTTATAAAGATGCCTTCTTGCGGCTCATGTCGAGCCACACTCAGCGACGGGGACCGCCACGATATCTGCGTTTCCTGCCTGGGTGAGGAGCACGCGGTGATCGCGCTCGCTGAGGGCGGCTGCCCTCATTGCGAAATATTGCCATTAGCGACTCTGAGGACTCGCGTGGCATTCTTCACTGAACCTGCTCCCCCGCCCACCGCGGTGTCGCGCCGTAAGAAGCGCCATGCCCAGCGGGCTCCGGAACTCCCCCTCAGCCGACAAAGCTCGCCGGTTCGCCCGCCAGCTTCACCGATCTCGTCAGCCCCCGTCTCGGACGTTAAATGGCCGCTGCCTGCCGCCGTTTGCGTCGACGCTGCTGACAAAGGGACTGTCATGGAGGAGGAGGAGGATTCCTGCTCTATCCTGGCGTCGTGCAGTGAGGATTGGGAGAGCTCTGCGGACCTCGCTCCCCCCGCACACGCCCCGTCAGGTACGAGAGCGTCAATTGAGGCAGAATTGATGAGGATCCTCACACAGGCCACGGCGAGCCTTGGCCTCGAGTGGTCCTCACCAGAGCAGCCCGCTCGCAACCGGTTGGACGGCTGTTTTCTGCCAAAAGGGGAGCGCGCTTCAAGCGCATCGAAACCGGCGCCTTTTCTTCCTGAGCTACATGAAGAACTGGCTAAGTCCTGGAGCGCCCCCCACTCGACGAGAGTGCGCCCTTCTTCTTCTCTTGCGTTCTCTGCTGTAGACGGCGCCGAGAAGAGAGGATACCTCTCGATGCCGCCGGTCGAAGAGGCGATTGCAGCCCACTTGTGCCCGCCCTCCGCTGGACGGCGTGCTAAGTCGGCGCTGCCCTCAAAAGCCTGTCGCCAAATGTCTAGCCTGCTCCGCCGCGCGTACACCGCCGCTGGGCAGGCCGCGTCAGCGTTGCACACTATGGCCACGCTGCAGATCTTCCAGGCTGACCTCCTCCGAAGGCTGGATGAGGAAGGCTCTGAAGCGATCTGTGTGCTGGACCTAAGAAGCGCCACGGACCTCGCTCTCCGCGCTACAAAGTCCGCAGCACAAGCCATGGGACGTAACATGGCCGCGCTTACGACAACCGAGAGGCATCTGTGGCTGACGCTTTCAGAAATGGCCAAGTCCGAACGCACCGCGTTCCTCAACGCCCCACTCTCACCTGCTGGCTTGTTCGGATCCTCTGTCAAGGATTTTGCGGAGAGATTCGCAGAGGTACAGAAAGCGTCTCAGGCAATGAGGCACTTCCTGCCGAAGCGTTCTAGTTCTGTTGCCGGCCGTGGAAGACCGCCCGCGCAGAACTCACGAACTCAGCCTCAGCCCGCCGCAGCAGCTTCGCAGCGTCACCGAATGCAGGGCGCGAGACCGCGTTCCCGCTCTTCAGGCCGCCGTCCCGTCGGACGCAGCCAAAGGCTCAGAATTGAATTAAAACCTGAGCCTCCGAAGCTGTCCTAGCAAAGCTAGGAAAAAGAAGGTGCACGAGTCCCGCTGTCGCCGGACTCCCACCAAAGGTATTCGCTCGTCCAGTTCCAAGAAATGTGACTGTTCCAGTGTATTTTGCAGCCAACAAACCGGCTCTGTCGCCCGTTTGCCTGTACTCAAAAGCCGTTCTCACGGCTACCCAGATAAATCCAAAAAAGAGTGTATTTTCTGGTGTCCCGGCCACGGCCGATGGTGTTTCACGTGTAGTCAGAATGCCCACTTGCCAGTGCCCATCTCTACACACAAGCACACCCTGTCACACAGGTCACGCGCACATAAAATCGACTCGGATCGATTGCGCTTCACAACCGGCCACGGCCGATGGTGTTTCAAGTGTAGTCAGAATGCCCACTCCCCAGTGCCCATCTCTACACACAAGCACAACCTGTCACACAGACCCCGCGCACATAAAATCGACTCAGATCAATTGCGCTTCACATGTGTTAAATGTGCCCACTTCACAGTGCCCACAGACATCACATTATGCACGTCAAAATGTTTCTGTAAAAACAAAACTAACGTGCATGCAGGCGAAGGGTGTTTGCAGTGTGTTAAATGTGCCTGTTGCCACACAACCACATCCACACACAGACATAATAGTTCCCGCTATCAGCGTGCCCCACGCCCCGAATGTCATGAGCACGTCTCTGGTGCCACAGCACACCGAAACCACTCCGTTACTGAAAGAACGGAGCGCGCTTCGTATTCAACCTCTAGCTATTCATGCAAACGCATGGGAAAAGCTTCCAGGGGTTTCGAAATGGGTGCTGGACATTATAAAAGGAGGCTATTCGCTACAGTTTCACGGACGCCCGCGCCGCTATACAGTGCGCGTCGAGACCACAATGCATACAGAAGCAGCACACCTGCTTCGAGCCGAAGTGGCGAAACTATTGAGCAAAGGGGTCATAGAGCCCCTTTCTCAAGCTCAAAGCGAAGGGGGGCTGTACAGCAGATATTTCCTGGTACCGAAAAAAGACGGTGGTCACAGACCCATATTAGATCTAAGGCAACTGAACAAAGCGCTGGTGAAGCGTCGGTTCAGGATGCTCACGACCAGAAAAATCCTCGCGCAAGTTAGCCAAGGAGACTGGTTCGTGTCAGTGGATCTGAAAGACGCGTATTTTCAAATACAGATAGCGTCACGTCACAGGCGATTTTTGAGATTCGCCTTCGAGGGCCAGGCATATCAGTACACAGTCCTGCCGTTCGGTTTGTCCCAGGCACCCCGTACATTTACGAAGTGCATGGACGCAGCGCTCGTTCCTCTCAGACTGAAAGGCGTGCGCATACTGAACTATTTGGACGACTGGCTGATTCTAGCGCAGTCTCGCTCAGTGCTTGTACAGCATACAACCATGTTACTCGATCACCTCGAGAATTTGGGTCTCAGAGTCAATTGGGCGAAGAGCTCCCTGTCCCCCAGTCAGAAAACTTTCTTCCTGGGCACAGAATTGGACTCGCTGTCAATGATAGCGCGGCTGTCACCACAGCGCGCAGCAGACATTCAGCGCACAGCGGGCTCGTTCCGCTGCGGCGCGTCTGTCCCGCTCAAAAAATTTCAGAAAATGCTGGGTCTCATGGCCTCAGCGTCATCAGTTCTGCAGCTGGGTCTGCTATGTATGCGCTCACTGCAGTTCTGGCTGAAAGCGCGCGTCCCGCGTCAAGCGTGGGCGTCCGGTCGGCTTCGTCTCACGGTCAATCAGAAATGTGTCACAGCCCTGAAACCGTGGAGAGCAGTCGACTGGTACCAGTTAGGTGTAAGCCTGGGGACTTCCTCGAGAATAAAAGTGGTGTCTACGGACGCGTCCACCTCGGGATGGGGGGCTCTGCTCGAGGGCAGACCGTCTTTTGGCCTGTGGTCAGAACGGGAAAAGCTCCTGCATATCAACTGCCTCGAAATGCTGGCAGTACAGAACGCGCTAATGCGCTTCTGTCCCCAAATAAAAGGAAACCATGTACTAGTCCGCTCGGACAACATGTCAGTGGTTTCCTATATAAATCGCCAGGGCGGTCTCAGGTCCAAAAACCTATACAGACTTGCAGAACGCCTCCTGGTATGGGCTCAGCGCAACCTGCGCTCGTTGAAAGCAGCGCATGTGCCGGGGCTTCTAAACATAGGGCCAGACAGACTGTCCAGGAACAATGTTCCAGCAGGCGAATGGTCTCTACACCCACAGACAGTACAACTACTGTGGAAAAAATTCGGCAGAGCGGAAGTAGACTTGTTTGCGTCTCCGAACAACGCTCACTGTCTGGAATTTTACTCAAAAAGCAGAGACGCGCTGGCCCACGAATGGCCCCGCCTTCATCTCTATGCGTTTCCCCCCGTCTCTCTCCTACCTCAGGTGATAGAGAGGGTCAGGGAAAAAGGATGTTCAATACTGCTGATAGCGCCGTTTTGGGAAAACCAGCCCTGGTTCCCAGCGCTGATGCAGCTGACGAGCACTGTCCCGTGGCCGATACCAGTGAGGAGAGACCTTCTCTCTCAGGCCAGCGGCTCGATTTGGCATCCTCACCCAGAGCTGTGTTCCCTTCATGTCTGGGCCACCAGTGAATATATGATGAACTCCCTAAAGGAGTATTAAACACGATCACGCAGGCTAGAGCCCCTTCTACGAGACGGCTCTATTCCTCAAAATGGTCAGTGTTTTCGGGCTGGTGCGCAGGAGGTGCTTTCCTTTCTACAAGAGCTGCTGGACAAGGGCAGAACCCCGTCCACGCTCAAAGTCTATGTGGCGGCCATAACAGCGTTTTCGAGCACAACGCTAGGTCAGTCAATAGGAAGGAACGATTTAGTTATTCGCTTCCTGAGGGGAGCTAGAAGACTAAATCCCCCCAGACCTCCCTCAGTCCCCGTATGGGACCTTTCTGTGGTACTAGAGGCCATGAAAGGTGGACCATTCGAGCCTCTGCAGACGATTGATTTGAAATACCTGTCTCTTAAGACTGTGTTTCTGCTGGCTCTCGCTTCAGTGAAGCGCATAGGGTATTTGCACGCACTCTCTGTGAGCGCGACGTGCATGGAATTTGGACCTAATGACTCTAAAGTCATACTCAAACCCAAACATGGTTACGTTCCAAAATCACTCAACACACCGTTTAGGGCACAGGTCATCGCGCTGTCAGCCCTACCGGTCAATGATGAGGAAACGGACGCGAGCCTCCTATGCCCAGTCAGGGCATTACGAGCTTACGTGTCTCGCTCGTCTGCTTTTAGACAGACAGAACAGCTTTTTGTTTCGTTTTACGGGCGTCCCAAGGGACTGGCCGCGTCGAAACAGAGCTTATCCAGATGGATAGTTGATGCTATTGCGTTGGCATATGCTTCCAAGGGCATGCAGTGCCTGCTAGGTGTCAGAGCACATTCCACGAGGGGCGTGGCCTCATCGTGGGCTTGGTCGAATGGGATTGCCTTGCAAGATATTTGTACAGCGGCGGGCTGGGCCTCTCCGTATACATTTATAAGGTTTTACAACCTGGAGGTTCCCGCCTTACAGGCCAGACTGCTGTCAGTCTAGATGTTCAGTGTTGTCTGACCTGATGTTATCAGCTCGGAATGCTGCGTCTACTGAGCACAGCTCTAGGGTCGACAGTGAAAGTAATAGCACAAGATGTGTCTGGGCAAACTGTGTGAAGACCCTTATTCTTACGTCAGCTCAGGCCGTAACCCCGCCCTGTATGTACGTTTACTTAGCGTCTGAGTGACGCTGCACTATGTGGAAGAGTGCGGCGTTGCCCCTCCCTCTTCCCCGGACTCCCTGTGAGTTCTATAGGTGATCATGAACTGTATGAACCCCGGGCTTTCGCCCTTGGGTCTTTGGTGTCAGATCTCAGCATGCACGGCGTTTTACACTGGGTCCCCATAGCGTAAGATACTTACGCAGTACGAGAGACCTCTCGTAAGAGAACGTACTCGGTTACTAACGTAACCTCTGTTCTCTCTAGAGAGGGAACGAGTACTGCGTATCTTGCCGTGCATGCGCACGCTCTGGTTGCTTCGATGATGAAAAACCAGATAATAGCTGCCTACGAGCGGTCTTTATAGGCTTAGACCACGCCCTTTTAGGCGGGAAGCTACGAAAAGGGCGCGAAGCGACGCAAAGGGCGCGAAATGCCCCCATTGGATCTGGCGTCGCGTCAGGCCTCGCTCTATAGGTTGCTGCAGTTGCCGCAGAGCAGCCAATAGGCGCGCAAGCTGTTTCGCCTATGTCTGTATGCTGCTGCAACGCGCTTTACATTATTTCAAAATTAAGGATAATTTTTGGCTTCAATATCTTGCAGAAAAGGATTTTCCCCATAGCGTAAGATACTTACGCAGTACTCGTTCCCTCTCTAGAGAGAACAGAGGTTACGTTAGTAACCGAGTACGTTATTAGTGAAGGGTTAAGATGTTTTTCACTTTAAAATAATGGGCCAGATCACACTAGTAGTTCATGGGGACTGACAAGGTAACACTTGAGTTATTATTGAGGGGTTAACATGTTTTTCACTTTAAAATAATGGGCCAGATCACACTAGTAGTTCATGGGGACTGACAAGGTAACACTTGAGTTATTATTGAGGGTTAACATGTTTTTCACTTTAAAATAATGGGCCAGATCCCACTAGTAGTTCATGGGGACTGACAAGGTAACACTTGAGTTATTATTGAGGGGTTAAGATGGATTTTACAAGTAATTTACAGTAAACTTGCACTGAAGCACTAGTGATATTCAGACATTGTACTGTGAAAAATGTTTTTGTACTTTAAAAAATAAATGCAGTTAATGTCTTCATTACGGAAGTAAAAGAACATAATTATTTACTATCACACTAAAGAGAAGCCTGCCCCAGAATACTATTAATACTAATACTAAAAAAAAACATTGAACATTGAACTAAATGCAGCTCATAATAGTGAAATAATCCAATCATGAGCATCAAATCATTGCTGGCATTACATCCTAATTAAATAAATTATATTATATGTTTGTTTGAAATGAACAGAGAACACATCCAGTCATATTTTGGTAAGAGTCACAATTTCAACCGGTGATGGTGGTGGTGTTCATAAATTAGTTTGCACAAATAACCTAATTGTTGATTTTATAAATCTTACACTCTAAAAAGTGCTGGGTTAAAAAATAACCCAACCATAACCCAGCTGCTGGGTAACTATGGGACAGAACACGCGTTGGGTTGTTTTGACCCAAGTGCTGGGTTAAATCATTTGACCCAAAATGCTGGGTTGTTTATTTGACCCAACCAGTGGGTCAGATTAACTGTGTTGCTGGGTTAAAAACTACCAAAATATTGGGTTATTTGTTGTCTAATTGCCTTGCTACCTTTATATTTACCAATAATAATATATAAATCACAAAAGAATGTAAAATTATTATTGTTTTTCTGTAATTCAGTTACACAACACAAAAAAATGCATCTGTAAATGTCAATTTAATGAGTTTTCATATTTCTTTTTAATACAGTTTTCAAATAGGTGCAGCTGTCACACATTTTGTCCAACCCTTACAGACACAAATAATGGTTTTAGTAGATCAGTTTCTTTTAAACACAAAACTATAAACAAGGCACAATATATTCCTATTCTTTATGTCAACATTGCAGCAGTAGAACACTCAAAAATGAATTATTACCACATTAGAATCATTCCAAACATTGTGCCATTAAAACTAATCCAAACAAAGAGTCCACCAGACAATTCTTACAATTTAAAACGTGTTACAAGTGGCCAAAAAAAAAAAACTGTTGCCCTCAAAAACTTCACACATGAAGACTTATGTCCATCAATATGATATACTGCATGCTGGAGAAATTCCCAGGCAACAAGTCCGCTTCAATGGCATGGCCTGGAACAATGGCGAAGGTCTAGAAATGTTGTCTCATCCCGAGGCTCAAATCCACCATGTTGGTCCCCACCTGTTAATTATACGGCATTTAGTCTTGCAACATAACTAACATTTTAAGTTAAGTGTATTTTATGAACATAAACACAGAGGCATGAAATAAATGCTCATTTTGCTTCTCAACTTTTCATACAGTTGTGGCCAAAATTATTAGAACACTAGTATTTTCACCAGCTAAATAAGGTTTTAAGTCAGTGATTTCTATCTTTTGCTGTAGTGTGTCAGTAGGAAATATCGGTTTACATTTCCATTCATTTTGCCATTAATTGTGATAATCCAGTGACATTATTGTTTGCACAACAGCCTGTGCTCCACACAGGATCTGTTCTCATCATCATCCAGAAGAACTGTGACAGCGTCTCCAAGATGCTCCAAGAGACCTAACTGCAAAGCTACAGTACTGTTAAAAGTTTTAAGCACTTGTCTAAAAATGTCATAAAATGATGCTGTCACAAATAATGTCATAAATAAATGTTCTTTATCAATCAACCTTGATTAACTAAATTAAATCAACATTTGGTTTGACCATCCTTTTACGTTTAAAGTAGCTTTTGCCCTACACTAGGTGCACTTGCACATAGTTTTTCAGGTAGCTTTGCTGGTAGGTCTCTTGAAGCATCTTGGAGACGTTGTCACAGTTCTTCTGGATTTAGTCTGTCTCAGTTTGTTCTGTTTCTTCATGTCATTCCAGACAGACTGGATGATGATGAGATCAGATCTCTGTGTGGAGGATTGGCTGTTGTGCAAACAAAAACCTCACTGGATTATCACAATTAAAGGCAAAATGAATGTTTGGAAATGAAAACTGATATTTCTTACTGACACACTATAGCAAAAGGTAACAAACACTGACTTAAAATCATTTTTTAGCTGGGGAAAATATTACTGTTATAATAATTTTGGCCACCACTGTGTTATATATATATATATATATATACACACCCTTATTAGAGCAGAAAACGTAAAACAAAACTTACAGGTTGTACGTCAATGAATGGCCTCCGGGATTCCGTGGTTGTGGGTCTGAAAACCTTTTATCCAGAGTGGGCAGGACTTTGAAAGCACTTTCCCCTTTAGCATCTAAAAAATAGGAATAATATGCAAACTGTGAAACATATTTTATAATCAAAACAACAAATTGAAACACTTTCATATGAAGATTTCTTCATTCCTTTAAATAATGCAAATTAATTCCCACCCTCATTCAACTAATGCAGGTTAAGTTTAGGTATGGGGTCAGATTCAGGGATGCAGAATATGCTCATGCAGAATAAGGCATCAGTATGTGCTTCATAAGTACTAATTAACAGCCAATATACAAGCTAATAAGCAACTAATTAAGTGTTACTGTAACATTGTATTTCCCAGTTGATGTGTGTCAAATACAGTTGCATATTGTTTTTATAAATTGACATATTATAAGAAAAAGCTTACCTTAAGTCATATCACCCAGGAATGAAGGTCTGCAACTGTAGCCCAGTCTTCAAAAAGTCTGCCTCTGGATATAGCTTCCTTGTCTTGTGAAATCTGATAAAATCTGAAAAACAAATGTGGTTCAATAAGTTTAAGGTTTATACTGGTCTCCTAGTTTGTAATGCAACACAGGCATTCACTAAAATAGAGGAAGAGTGGGGCCGTTCACATGCCGCGCCTAAACGCGTGAAAACGCAAGACGCGTCGCTTTCTCTCTCATTCTTTCCAAAACGCAGCTTGCTCTCCCATGGCGTCTGCCGTTGCTAAGCAACCATGCCCCGCGCCTGGAAAAACGAGCTTCCAATATGAACGTATATTTTGACATCTACATATAACGAACTTCAGTGCACAAAAAACGCGACATATGAACGGCCACATACACCACGAGAGATTAAGTCTAACTTTACATACTGTAGCTAAGACAACATTACATTTAAGTAATAAACAATAGTACACACCAGTCATATTGTGGCTTAACGTTATTAAAGTAAGGGACATAGCGTTTTAGCTAATTCAGATAAGTTACCTCAAGGAAAAAAGCGCGAAAATGCTCAACATAAAACATATGGATCTATCGTTGGATTCGGCACGTCGCAGACATTTACTTGAAAAAATATGCCCTTAAAAGATAAATTTTTGTATGAAATTATCTAATTTCGACAAAACATTACAAAGCCATACAGTATGCAGACAGTAAATTAACTTACCCCCGTATTTCTGACCTACTCTTTCCATAAGGCGTTAAAAGCCATATGTATACTGTAAGTTATACAAATAACACTACACTACACACACACACACACACACACGCACACACTTTATATAACAATAAAGCGATTGTTGAGGCAAAAAAGTACATCGCTTGGCTGCTTAAGTTACAACGTTCGTCATTCACGGAATAAAATGCCAACCCCGCACAGCGAAATATCAAATATTGCATTAAACAGTGAAATCAGTGTGCTCTAAAACACAACTTATTAAAAATAAAGGTAAATAATTATATAATCATATTAATTTACCTTATAATCCTGCTTGCTGCGAGGTGCGTGTCCGCCTGGCGACGAGACGAGTGAAGAATCCAGAATGTTCGATGAAGTGAAAAAAAATAAACAAACAGGTTGGGTCAAAATAACCCAACTCAGGTGTTCATAGTGAAAGAACCCCTTAAAGTCCATTTGACCCAGCATGATCAACCCAACTGTGTGTTTACAGTGCCTCAAACAACCCAGAATTTTGACCCAGCACAATTAACCCAGCAATGTGTTTACAAAAATAACCCAGCACTTTTTAGAGTGTACTGTTGTGATAGTTAATTAGTTATTCTTTATGGTCACAGTTCACAAGTAGTTCTCAATGACAATTTTTTCTTTAGTAATTATCAAATACCTAATAAGGGACTACCTTTGTCCAAAATTATCACTTACCTACTGCTTAGTTAATCTTGCTTCTTAGTTAATAGTATTAAGTTAAGTGTTAATGTAGAACTACCTATTACTTCCTGCATAGTTACTTGTTAACAACGGCCCATTATTCTAAAGTGTTACCGAAAATTCTTTATTTACTGTACCTTTTCCATCTCAGACAGATAGTTGTCTATGAAGTCACGAGGGTTTGCAGGGTCCCAGTCGTCTTTGTGTTTACTGATCTCTTCTCTCAGGAAGTCTGTTACTATCTTATTGTTGGAAAAAATAGTCTGATGGGGGCCAGGAAAGTATTCCAAGAGCCGAGGACACACATTATACAGCTGTAAAAGACAAAACAGTGGAAAATGAATACAAAAATTGTATCATAATTAACTCACAAGACATATGTGAAAGTAGTGTCAAAGGATGCTATTGTGAATCAGTACCTGTGCTCTAGGAGAGCCCATTAACTTAATGCATTCATTGTCAAGACCCAGGATTGTTTGGTAACATTCATCATGATAGTCAAAGCGTTGTCCAAACACCAAACAGGCAACGTTATTTGAGACAGCACTGTTTAGGATGGTCATAGGGTTGAAAGGTCCTGTTTGGGAGAAACCATTAATGTTTTTTAAGTTTCAAACTGTTTTCATTCTTCTTTGCTCCAATGAATTCAAATTCTCCAATTAGTGAGACATTTACACCATACCCTTTTCTGCCTTAAAAGCATCACAAAGGTAGACAGACTCTTGCTGGATGTTGTGCTCAAGGCTTTTCTTTTCCTCTCCAAACATCCGCAAATGGAGGCCAGCAAACTTCCTATGTGTCTGCCACACATATCCATTACTCTCTGCTAAACCTACATAATGACATTAAGATGAAATTTGATTATCAATAAAAAATCACCAGCACCATTAGAGAATTATGGTATTATGGTCAGTGTACTTACCAATTCCCTTATAAATTTTGTTAAACAGAGGGACAATTGGACGCTCAACAAAACTGTCAATCTGAGCAATAGGGCCTCCTTTACCATTTTATATCCAGACACGACTACCATTTTCTCACTGCCCACTCTTAAGCTGAATATGTTCCCGTAGACTTCAGGCAACTGAAATAAAAAATATTGATTTTGTTTATATCAGTCAGGAACATTAATAGTTCAAATGTCCAGAAGCAGAACAATAAATGAAATCTCTAAAAGTTGACAGATTGACAGTAAAGTAACAGACATGCAAATGGAAAAATAAACAAATTTAGCTTCTTATTCATGGTAATAAAATCCATCTTAGTGAAGACAGTACCCAGGAATGGCAGAGGCCATGGTCCTGGAGGGAAGTTGGAAGGATTTCTATTTTTGATTATATCAGCAACGAGCAGAAATACAAAAAAGAAAATGATCCAGCTTTTAAAATCAAAGCTGTCATATATCAAGTGCAGGTTCATGGTGATAGAGGTTCCCTTCGTCTTATTTGAACTCAGTGGTCTGTACAGGACTGGGAAATGTAAATACTAGAGGGGAGGTGCAGAGAGATATTACGTAAGACACTTCACATTCCACGGTGGAGTACGAAACCCCCTATGGAAACCCATTTATCAGTAAAAGTTTGAAGATAAGAACATATGTTCTTACAAACCCATGAGCAGTTCTGCCTGACATGTCTACATTTGCACTTGAGGCGAACTGTAAATAATTTCTTTCTGCAGCTTTAATTGTACATCTACATCTATAGAAATATGATTTTCATCTTTTCATGGTTCTGGGGCCCCAGTAAGTTATACAATACTCCAGCTGTTGTTTAGCAAATCTGTGACTGTAATACATTCCTTTACTCTGTTATTTAATTAAAGTATCTCAAAAAAAACAAAAAAACAAACACAATTTGTTGAGTCAACGTAAAATAGTTTGTTACCCTGCTGTCTTAAAATTTTAAGTTAACTTTAAATGTTAAGTTGTACTTAGTGACAACTTAGATATTCGAGTTGACTAAACTAAAAATTTGGTTTTAATAAGTTTTCACCAGTTTCAACTTAAAAACTTAAGTTTAGCAGCTGCCTTAAGATTTTAAGTTAAATCAACTTAAGTTGTTTAAAATCACAAGTTATATCAACTCATTTATATTGTAATAAGTTAAAATAACTTGAAGTTTTAAGCTGATTTAACTTAAAAACTTAAGGCAGCTGCTAAACTTAAGTTTTTAAGTTGAAACTGGTGAAAATTTTTAATTTTACAGTGTGTGTTTGTTACCCAGCTGCCTTAAAATTTTAAGTTTAATCAACTCAAATATCTAAGTTGTCACTTGGTAAAACTTAACATTTCGAGTTGACTAAACTTGAAACATTATAATTATAATTATCTTTTATAATTTAAAAAACATTATAATTATAATTAAAGTATCTCAAAGAGCCTGTCTTTCATATGAAACCATTCTAGTTACTTATATTTTTGTATGAAACAGAGATATTTCATGTGACAAATAATTTATTTTATACATGACGGTGCAACCATGTAAACCTAAACTTATAATTTTTGGTCCCAAAATATCAATTTTAATGGTAGTCCACTGTATAATTTTTGGATTTAATGCGTCACAGTTTACTTTATTTTGCTATCCTCACTATAAATAAACTAACCACATAGTGTCCTGCACTCACTAGTAAAAAATTTTTTTTTAATTATATCTAGTGTCTGAATAATATTTGGTTTGACTGCATATATCCTATCGAGTCCTGACCAAAATCATGTTTCTAATAAAGTGGCCAGTTAATGTATAAATTGTGAGAAATCAGTTTGGACCAAAAGTTAGTAAAGCACTATTTTAAGACATGTATGGAGAAAACTTCAATGCAAATGAGCTCTTTAGAATTATGTAATTGGCTGGTAATTTCATTGTTGTCCTTTTTTGAGTGTGGAAAGGATTCAAATCGCTGTGCTGCCCAGAGGGACCTTGAACAAGTTGTTATTGGGATCTACTTCACTAATGCTGAGGGAGGGGATTCCACCAACACTGCAGTTGATGTTGGAATAGTGACTGAAGGTGTTGAAGTGCTTCACGACTTGGGAGACATTGCTTCTGCATGTGGACTCTTAATGGTTGTCATGTATGCAATGAACCTCAGTTATTCTCAGGAACTGAAAATGTTCTTTGAGGTGCTTCAGAAAATCTTCATCCAGCTGGATGCTACCTGACTCTCAACCAAGGTACAGGTGCTTAAAAGCAAACTGTATGAGTGAACCAACATTGAGCATGTGGCGTTTAACAAGAAGGCACTTAAAATATATTCCTTTTTTTTTTTTATGTAAAGATAACATTGTTTAATTGTTTTTTTTTCCTCTTTTGTAAAACAGAATTTGATAAACAGCTGTGTTGTTGATAAACTCTTCTGTTGGTGAATAAAGGAACTAACAAAGGTTAAGTTGAGTTTACTGGAGTTATTTGTGTGGAACCTGTTGACAAACTAGAGTTAATTCAACCTAACTCGTAAAAATTAAAGTTAGTGAAAACATTTTATTTTGAATAATTAAGCTTAAATGTAATGTTTTGTTATAAAATCATTAGTTCACTTTGAATAAACAAATACTTAATATGCAACTTCAAAACAAATTTTTTTAGTCCTTATAACATAATTGATTTTAGTTAGTTGAATTGAAACATCGCTTGTTGAGTAAAAATTAGTGATAATAGTTGGCTTAATAAAACATTACATTAATGTACATTTATGCATCAAACTTATTAATACATGTAGTGATACATTTACATTTATACATTATACAAATCAAGTTTAAAACGTTGCATCAATGTTGCATTTTGAAAAATGGAAAATGATGCTAACATAAAAGATAATCATCCAAAAACACATCTGAAAACATACTTTATGTCTAATTTCACTGGCTTGTTTTGTTCTAACGTGTTGACACACACATACGGTATGGAGCAGGAGCATACGTGAACCATATCTCGCCCTCCAAACTGAGTTCCTCTCCTGGACATTTGGAGATGGTGAATTGCTGCAGCAGGGAGGTAAAGAATAGGAAGAGTACCTGACGAGCCAGCTGCTCACCCAAACATGCTCGCTTACCTGTGAACAGATGCCAGAATGCAAAATTAAACATCACATGTGATATTGACAAGAGAAAACTTGGCAAGCAATTAACTTTTCCTGCGCGAATGCAAACAGGAAAATGGCCCAAGGGGGAATTTGGTTCTCTAGGAACCACCCTGCTGGCTAGTTCTTAGAATTGAGCTCCTAAAACTATGCGGTGCGAAAGCCCTATTCTGACCTAGTTACATTTTTTTTCAACAGCCTCACTATTGTGAGAGTATAGGCTGGTTCAGCTCTTCTCAAAGTAATGTAGTAATGTTTTCCAGTAGCAAACTAAAATGAGTATACGAGTATAACAAGAAGCACAAGCAAGACTGTTTTAAATATCTGACAAAATGCTCATCTCTCACTGTAGTGAAATCCAGCTCATTCTAGTGAATCAGTAAATCCTAAAAAATGTCCTCTCTGGCATCTAGTGTAGTGTTATGAAGTCAGGTTCATTCAAGTCAGTCAGTTCATCTTAAATATCCTCTCTCATTTGAACCATAGTACAATAAAATAAACAATTCACCAATTTTACTAACTTTGGTTATGTACATTTTTGTAAAACAGCCTGAGAGTTCATTTATTCAAAACCACTCAGTGTTTAGTGCTAGAAAAAAAGCAGTAGTTCTTTTTTTTATTAATTTATAAAAGCATATTGCTCTCTTAATTCACTTCAGTGTAGTTAGATACATCAAGTTTCATAAGTGTGTGCCTCTTTTGTTGTTCTGTATTTAATACTAGTCCACAAAATCACACACTGAAAAGTTATGTATTCAGACTTCAACATTTCTTACATTATAACAGTTTATTCACTATAAATTAGAAAATGGTAATAAAATATGACAAGATCTCAGAGTTAAACTGTGTCAGAACAAATTCAGCTTGACAATGTCGGATAACTTTGATAGAAGGTATGTAACAAAACATGGTTAGGTCAAAGTTTTAAATCTAATTTTTAGTCCCAATTTTTATTGGGTGTAATATGTCACAGTTTGGTTTATTTTGCTCTCCTCACTTACATAAATGAACTATAGTGTCCTGCACCCACTAGTAAAAACATATAAAAAATATAGCTGCAAGCAGCAATTACGGGGCCAAGCACTCAAAGGGCAAAATGAGGAGCTAAGGAACAGCAGACCAACTGCAACAGTAAGTAAAAGGAAGCCATTTTAAGATGATTTTAGTCAAAACGACTGAATAATGATGTAGAACGCCTATTGATATGATTTAATGGCTTATTACTTTTGACCAACAGGTGGCGCTGTTATCAGATCGATGTGGTGTGTTTAGTGTGAGGTGTCAAACGTACACACAAAGTTTGGTGTCATTATGTCAAAGTTTTCCAAAGATAAAGCCTCAGAGTAATTTTCACATCAAGCCTAAAATTTATAGAGGCGCTGTACGAAAACGGTTTCATCTATCAACATGAAATCCATAACTTTCTGTCAGCACAGACTGAAGATGATCTGACTCGATTTTGGTGAAAATCGGACGAACAGTCTAGGACTAGTTCGAAAAAGTAGGTTTTCAACATAAATCAAAATGGCGGACAGGAAGTTTGGCCAACTGTGGCATAATTGGTATCTATGTTGTCGGCATGACCCAAGGAATATTTTGAGACCAGTTTCATTACAATAGGCTAATGCTATCTACAGTTATTAGCATTTTTGTTCATTTTAAAACTAATGGTTAATGAATGCTTCATTACTCTTGACCAATAGGTGGCGCTGCTACCAAATTGATGTGGTGTAATCAGTGTGAGGTGGTAATGCCACATACCAAATTTGGTGCAAATATCTCAAAGCTTTGCAGAGATACAGCTTCCGATGCGCTTTGGCATCTTACCTGCAAATTCGTTGATGCGTTAAATGAAAACAGTTTCGAATATCGACACGAAATCGATAACTTTTGTCAACATGGTCGGAAGATGATCCGAGTCAAATTTGGTGAAAATCCGACTAACGGTCTAGGAGGAGTTCGAAAAAGTAGGTTTTCTACATTAATCAAAATGGCGAACAGGAAGTTAGGCCAATTTTGGCACAACTGGTATCAATGTTCTCGGCCTGACCCAAGGAATAGTTTGAGATCACTTTTATTGCAATAAGCCATTTTTTTTCAGAAGTTATTAGCATTTTTAGAAATTTCGTTATAACTTTTGATCACAAGGTGGCGCTGGCCCCAAAATTTGTACGTACATTCAGGGCATGGTGCCGAACATTTTTGTAATTATTGTCGAAACGATACGTTAATCCGTTCTCAAGATACAGCATTTTAAAGCTAAATTCAAACTGGCCGACACCCAAAATGGCTGACATGGGAAAATTGGATATGGTTCGACTCGGCATGCTCCTCCGAATCTAACGGGATTTCGAGATTTTTGGCCAAAGCACTAAGAAGTTATAAGCAAAAATAGCCAACTTTCATATCTCCTGACCACTAGGTGGCACTGTGACGAAACACTGCAGGTAAGCTCAGGTCATGCTTGTTATAACACACACCAAGTTTGGTCTCAATATTCCAAAGTGTTGCGGAGATATGGCCTCACTTCCATTTTTGAACGCTTTTCGTAGAATTAATTAGCGCGTTATTCGAGAACGGTTTGTCCAATCAACTTGAATTCCATAACTTTTTGCCTGCATGGTCTGAAGATGATCTGAGCCAATTTTGGTGAAAATCAGACAAACCGTCTAGGATGAGTTCGAAAAAGTAGGTTTTGCAAACAATTAATTATAGAAAAAACCCGAAACCTTACGATTTTTGAAATTTGGTTTTCATTCGACTCGGCATGACCCAAGGATTCAGAGAAAATTGGAATTTTGACAACAAAGTTTGGACAAGTGGTGGCGCTAGAGAGTTGAAGTTAGAGACTCCAAACTAGCTATAGTTAATGGTGAGACTGCCCTCTATCAGTGTGCCAAATTATACCACTTTCCCGCAAGCGGTTCTATGGGCTGCCATAGACTTGCCGCGGAAGAATAATAATAATAGGAAGAAATCTAACGGATACAATAGGTGCCATCGCACCTTCGGTGCTTGGCCCCTAAAAAGATTTCTTATTATATATGTAAATGTTTATCAAATATTACCTGCTGAAAAAGGCATGAACGCTTCTCTCTTCCGAAACTGGCCATTTTCATCCAGGAAGTGTCCTGGGTTAAAAGTGTCTGGTGTCTCCCATTCATTTGGATCATGCAAGACTGAAGACAGGATTGTCCAAACAGCAGTACCCTAAAAAGTGAATAAAAACTACTAATTTGTGCCAATAGCAGATCATTGTCTATATATTTTAAAATACATATATCTATATTTCAATCAAGACTAGACTAGACTAGTCTCTATCAGAATAGAGAGGAATTTATACCTTAGGAATGAAGTATCCTCCTAGTGTAGTGTCTTTAACAGCTTTTTTAGGGAATCCCATTGGAACAACATTTCCAAGTCTTTGTATCTCATGGATAACAGCATCAGTGTAGGGCATATTTGCTTTATCAGCCAAACAGGGTTGACGTGACTGTCCAATCACCCTGTCTATCTCTTCCTGGACCTTTTCTGAATAGGAAATCCAAGTTATTTCTAAAGTGGTAACTGTGTATTGACAATATGTGTGCACTTGAAAAATTAAAACCAAACTCACTCTGTATTTCTGGATACTTGATCATAAAAAGCAGACCCCAGCGTAACGTAGTAGCAGTGGTCTCTGTCCCAGCTTCAATCACGTCTAGGCAAGCTATCACTAACCCTTCTATATTAAAACCAGCCTTGGGGTCACTGTTTTTCTGTACAAAAAAAAAAATGTAAGTACTGAATTATTCAAAATTCAAACCCACAAAGAAAATTCCATCTTTACTGTACCTTTTCCATCTCAGTCAGGTAGTTGTCTATTAAGTCACGAGGATTTGCAGGGTCCCAGTCCTCTTTGTGTTTACTGATCTCTCCTCTAAGGAAGTCTGTTATTTTCTTGTAGTTGGAAAAAATAGTCTGATGGGGGCCAGGTAAGTATTTCCAGACTTGAGGACACACATTATACAGCTGTAAAAGATGACATAATGGGTGATGAACACAGATTTCTAATTATAATTAATCCATCTAAGGATGCTGTGATGAATCAGTACCTGTGCTCTAGGAGAGCCTATTAACTTAACGCATTCAGTGTCAAGACGCAGGAATGTTTGGTAAGCTTCATCATGATACTCAAAGCGTTGTCCAAATATCCTACAGGCAACAGTATTTGAGACAGCACCATTTAAGATGTTCAAAGGGTTAAAAGGTCCTGTTTGAGAGAAAGAATGGATGTTTATTCATTTTACCCCAATGAACTAAAACTCTCCAGTTGTTCAGACATTTACACCATACCCTTTTCTGTCTTAAAGGCATCACAAAGGTAGACAGACTCTTGCTGAATGGTGTGCTCAAGGGTTTTCTTCCCCTCTCCAAACATTCGCAAATGGAAGACAGTAAACTTTCTATGTGACCGCCACAGGTATCCATTACTCAGTGATATACCTACATAATGATGAAATCTGATTATCACTAAGAAATCACCAGATCCGTTTGAGAATAAAAACTTTAAGTCAGTATGGTCAGTGTACTTACCAATTCCCTTAAAAACTCTGTGAAACAGAGGGACAATTGGACGCTCAGAAAAACTGTCAATCTGAGTAATGAGGGCCTCCTTTACCATTTTATATCCAGATATGATTACCAGTTTCTCACTGCCAACTCTTAAGCTGAACACCTTCCCATAGTCTTTAGCCAACTGAAATTCAATAAAGACAATATATGAAATCATCTCTAACAAACATGCAATTTAAAACCATATGAATTGAGCTCCCACCTTAGCCATGATCCTAAAATTCATCTTAGTGAAGATAGTTCCCAGGAATGGCAGAGGCCATGGTCCTGGAGGGAAGTTGGAGGGATTTTTGTTTTTGATGATATCAACAAGGAGCAGAAATACAAAGAAGAAAATGATCCAGCTTTTAAAATCAAAGCTGTCATATATCAAGTGCAGGATCATGGTGGTAGAAGAAAATGACTGGTTCCCTTTGTCTTATTTGAGCTCTGTTGTCTGTGAATGCTGATTGGCATAAGTATTTATGTACAGGTCTGAAAACTGTAAACCCTGGAGGGGAGGAGTAGAGAGATACAACATTACATTCCAGATTAGGGTGGAGAACTAAACTGGAAAGACGTTTATCAAAAGTATAATTTTGAAGATAACATAAGATATTACAAACACATGGAACATCACAGTCCAGTCTGACACGTCTACATTTGCACTAAAGGTTTTTAAAACTGTGTTAATATTTTCTTTCTGCTGCTTTACTTGTACCTGTACATATAGTAATATCATTTGTCTGTTCTTTATCTTTTTCCACTTTTATATACATTGGTACATTTTAATAAAGTAGACTATGTACAATAATTGCAAGCTCATTACAGAGTTCAAGGGTGAATACGAAGAATTATTAACTTGAACCTAATAGTCATGCATGACTATTGCATTTTGAAAACTATGCAACAGAGATATTTATGACAAATGGTTTGCCCACTTGTGATTTATTTACATAAACATTAAAAGAACACTCAGTAAATCATATACAGCATACATTTTATTAATACATTAGATATACATGTTGTAATATGTGACTCTGGACTACAAAATCAGTCTTAAGTTGCACGGGTATATTTGGAGCAATAGCTAAAAATCTATTTTTCTTTTATGCCAAAAATCATCAAGATATTAAGTAACAATCATGATCCATGAAGATATTTTGTACATTTCCTATCATAAATATATCAAAACTCAATTTTTGGATTAGTAATATGCCTTGCTAAGAGCTTCATTTGGTCAACTTTAATTTAAACGTGATTTTCTAAATATTTAGATTTTTTTTTTTGCAGCCTCAGATTCCTGATTTTCAAATAGTTGTATCTCTGCCAATTGTGCCAAACATCAGCTTTCAGATCATGTATAAATCTCAATTTCAAAAAATTGACTCTTAAGACTGGTTTTGTGGTCCAGGGTCACATATAAGCGATTCTTGAGACATGGGACAAAACATAGGTTTAAAAATAGAAATATTTTCCATTGTAAATGTTATGGGGATTAATAATAGAATGTATTTAACACAGTTATCCCCTTCATTTTAACTTTATCATTATTATGTAAAATCTAGGACATTTATTGTCTTCTCACTATCTAGAACAGTGTCCACAGAGAAGGGTTCAATCATTCATATGCTATAAATGGATAAAAATGTTTTTTTTTTTTTATGTATATAATGAAAAAGACCTTGTTTTATCAAAAGCAACACTTTCAAAGTTGTGTCCCCACTTTTTGTCAGCACCGTCAGACATTTAAAAAATAAAATCAGGGAATATCAGGGGAAGCTGTCACTCTAAACGAACCCCTTGCCACAATCCTGTACACATAGTGATATCATTTGTCTGTTTTTTATCTTTTCCCACTTTTTTTCCACTTTTATATACATTGGTACATTTTAATAAAGTAGACTATGTACAATAATTGCAAGCTCATTACAGAGTTCAAGGGTGAATACAAAGAACTATAACTTGAACCTAAACAGTCATGCATGACTATTGCATTTTGAAAATTATGTAACAGAGATATTTATGACACGTTTTGCCCAGTTATGATTTATTTACATTAACATCAAAAGAACACTTAGTATATTATATACAGTATACAATTTTTATTAATACATTAGATATACATGTTGTAATATTTGATCCTGGACTACAAAATCAGTCTTAAGTTGCACGGGTATATTTGTAGCAATAGCTAAAACTAAATTGTATAGGTTCAAATTATCGATTTTTCTTTTATGCCAAAAATCATTAGGATATTAAGTAATGATCATGCTCCATGAAGATATTTTGGAAACTTCCTACCGTAAATATATCAAAACTTAATGTTTTGATTAGTAATATGCCTTGCTAAGAGCTTCATTTGGTCAACTTTAAAGGTGATTTTCTAAATATTTAGATTTTTTTGCACCCTCAGATTCCAGATTTTCAAATAGTTGTATCTCTGCCAAACATCAGCTTTCAGATCATGTATAAATCTCAATTTCAAAAAATTGACCCTTAAGACTGGTTTTGTGGTACAGGGTCACATATAAGCGATTCTTGAGACATGGGACAAAACATATGTTTAAAAATAGAAATATTTTCCATTGTAAATGTTATGGGGATTAATAATAGAATGTATTTAACACAATTATCCCCTTCATTTTAACTTTATCATTATTATGTAAAATCTAGGACATTTATTGTCTTCTCACTATCTAGAACAGTGTCCACATAGAAGGGTTCAATCATTCATATGCTATAAATGGATAAAAATGTTTTGTTTTTTTATGTATATAATGAAAAAGACCTTGTTTTATCAAAAGCAACACTTTCAAAGTTGTGTCCCCACTTTTTGTCAGCACCGTCAGACATTTAAAAAATAAAATCAGGGAATATCAGGGGAAGCTGTCACTCTAAACGAACCCCTTGCCACAATCCTGTACATATAGTAATATCATTTGTCTATTTTTATCTTTTCCCACTTTTTTCCACTTTTATATACATTGGTACATTTTAATAAAGTAGACTATGTACAATAATTGCAAGCTCATTACAGAGTTCAAGGGTGAATACAAAGAACTATAACTTGAACCTAACAGTCATGCATGACTATTGCATTTTGAAAATTATGTAACAGAGATATTTATGACACATTTTGCCCAGTTATGATTTATTTACATTAACATCAAAAGAACACTTAGTAAATTATATACAGTATACAATTTTTATTAATACATTAGATATACATATTGTAATATGTGATCCTGGACTACAGAATCAGTCTTAAGTTGCACGGGTATATTTGTAGCAATAGCTAAAACTAAATTGTATAGGTTCAAATTATCGATTTTTCTTTTATGCCAAAAATCAATAGGATATTAAGTAATGATCATGCTCCATGAAGATATTTTGGAAACTTCCTACCGTAAATATATCAAAAGTTAATTTTTGATTAGTAATATGCCTTGCTAAGAGCTTCATTTGGTCAACTTTAAACGTGATTTTCTAAATATTTAGATTTTTTTGCACCCTCAGATTCCAGATTTTCAAATAGTTGTATCTCTTGCCAAACATCAGCTTTTAGATGATATAAAATCTCAGTTTCAAAACATTGACCATTAAGACTGGTTTTGTGGTCCAGGGTGACATAAAAGTGATTCTTGAGACATGGGACAAAACATAGTTTTAAAAATAAAAATATTTTCAATTGTAAAAGTTAACACAATTATCCCCTTCAATTTAATTTTATCATTATTATGGGAAATTTAGGAAACGTATTGTCTTGATTAGTATCTTGAACAGAAGAGATAAGAAGAGAAGGGTTAAATCATTCTTATGCTATAAAATGGATAAAAAATGAAAAAAGACAGGCTCTGCTAAGTTTTTGTCAGGGATTTCCTCTGACAGTCATGTCTGTTCTGTCTCTGTTCAATGTGTCTATGTTTGTGTTGTGTCTGAGCACATGGCTTTGTCTTTGTTGTTGTCTGCCATGTGCTCCTCTTGTCCCACCTCCTTGTTTCCCGTTACCACACCCCCTTGTTTAGCTCTCGTTTGTCTAAGTGTCGTCACCTGTTCCTTTCATTTGGTCCTCGTTTGTATGAGTGTTCTCACCTGGTCCTCATGTATCCTGTCCCCTTTATAAGCGTGCACCTTCCCTCTTGTCTTCGCCAGTTCATTGTGTGTATTCTACCTCAGTGTTCAATGGTCTAGTTTACTGCTTGTCTGCTATTATATTTTTCAGTTAAATTCTCTGTCAAGTTGTTTGTTTTCTTTTGTCCTGTCCTGCTGACGGTGCTCCTGGTCCGCTCTCTCTGCTAGATGTGAGCATTACCTGTGGGATCTCTACAGTGGAGTCACTTCCACTCAGGTTCCTGTCTGGCCCAGCTGCTACTTCCAGTTTCTAGCCAGCTCTGCTCACTACTGGTCTGTAACCTGGACTCAGTTGTCATCCTCACCGTCTGCCTGTCTACAAGTATCTCCCTGCCTATTGTTTGGACTGGGTTCACCCCCTCCTCACCATCTCTTGTCGTTGACATTTGTTCAATAAATAACCATCACTAACATTCTGCATTTGAGTCCTCTCTTCGAAATCATGACAGAATGAACTGGCCCTCACTGGACTCAGCAGAATGAGCATCAGAATCCTGCCACCCATCAATACTCAAGAAAGGCTCGCTCGCCAGCGGGGCCTTGCAGCTCTTCGACAACAGGGCTAGGATATCGGAGCATTCACCCAGCACTTCTGGACAAGGTCCAGAGGCCTTGATTATGATGACATCACCCTCAAGGACATATTCAATGCCTGCTTGGATGACCCAGTACCTAAGTGGGAGATGGACAACCTCAAGTTTTTAAACTATTGGAATTTCTCCAAGTATGTTGGTCATCGCATACAGTGGGGAATGCCACCTCCACCACCTAGCCCAGCATGCAGCAACCACTCTACCCCACTTCCCTTGCCAAGTCAAGATCAAGATCCACTTCTAACTCCAACTCAGAAGCGAAGGGCCAGAAGGAAGAGGGCTCAGTCTGCTGCATCCATCAGTGACTCTGACACCTTCCCTGTCAACCTTGAGCCAGCCAAGTCTCACCCTATCAAGTCTGTTCCTGTCAGGTGTAAGTCTGCTGGGTTTGTTTCAGTCACTCCTGAGTCGACCGAGTTGGCTGCAGATACTACAGAGGATGACAAACTCACATCAACCTGTCCTAAGCTGAGAGGAAGAAAGGCCCATGTAGAGTTGTCTTTGGACCCCGAGATCTCCCATCCAGTGATACTTTCAAGACCACTTTTTAGTGGTTTCGTGTCCTTTAGGACTGCATCAGCCCATTCTGTTATAACCAAGGAGGCCTTTACCAGGCCAGCTTCAGTAGACTATAATGACCATGGTGATGATCCAGGCAAACCCCTTTCTGTCATCCCGGAGACAATCGAACCCGATCCAGTCAAGCACGTTCCAGATACTCTAAGGCCAGTCAAGCCTGTTCTAACCTCCCTGGATCAAGTCAACTGTGTACCAGTCACACTAGAGCCAACCAGATATGCTCCAATCGCTCCTAATCCATTCAAGCCCATTCCAGTCACTCCGGAGCCAGCCAGACATGCTCCAATCGCTCCTGATCCATTCAAGCCCATTCCAGTCACTCCGGAGACAGCCAGATACACTCCAGATCCTGTCAAGCCTGTTCCAGTCACACTGGAGCCAGCCAGTCCTCCCGTCACTCCAGATCCAGTCAGTTCCACTCCAGTCATTCCGAGATCTATCCTCATTGAATCAGACATTTCCAAGATGGCTAAATTGACAGCTATTCAGTCAACACTAAGCCAGAGTTGATTCCTGCCACCCCCGATTCAGTCATCACTCAGTCAATGAAGTATGCACCAAGTATCTCTGAATCTGCCAAGCCAACCTCTAGTTTACTAGTGTCTACTGAGCGCACCTCTGTCATTCAAGGATCTGTCAAGTCTAGTTTCATCCCTCAGTCTGTAGGGTCTGTTTCCTACTTGTCACAATCAACCAAGTCATCTATCTCCGCTGAGTCAATCGGGCTCTCTACCTCTCTCCCTGTGTTGGTCAAGTCCGCTACAGATACTACAGAAGCGACCCAGCACTCTGTTGAGACGCGTCATAGACGGAAGAAGAGAAAGGCTGGTGTTGTACCGTCTAATTCTCTCCCTGTTTTGCCCATTGAGACTATGCCAAAGAGTCCTACCATTCCCACAGATTGTGTGCACCCCTGTCATGTCTCATCCACTGAACACGACACTGCCTGCCGTGTTGTGTCCCCAGAAGCTCTTCCTGAGCTGGTTGCTCCTCCTGTCATGGCCACGGAGGCCAATGCAGTGACTTTCACCTCACCAGTATTGGCCATGGAGGCCAGTTCCATACCATCTACTCTCCCAATAACTTCTACGGACGCCATCCCCACCAGTCATATCAATTCCAAAGCTGTCCCTGCAAGTCATGTAAAGTCAACAGCGCTTTCTGTTAAAGCCTTGTCTTCAGACACCATTCCTGAAAGGTCTACTCTCGAAGCGCTGGCCTCGAGGATCATTCCAGCGGCTCTCACTCAGCCCGTTATGGTCAAGGAGGCCGTCTCAGAGTTGTCAGCTGTTCCTGTAGTGACCCCAGATGCTGTTCCTGAGCGACCTGCACTTAATATATTGGCCATGGAGGCCATTCCAGAGGCTATCAGTCAGCCCGTTATGGCCACGGAGGCCATCTCCGAGCACCCCGCTCTCCCAGTCACAGCCATGGAGGTCTTACCCAAGCAGCCTGTTGATTTAGCTGCTGAGGCCTTTTCTGACACTCTGACCAGCTTGCTCCGTTCCGCAAAGGAGATTCTTGCCACCCTTGCAGTGGCCATCAAGTATGAAGTTCTCGAGTCCGCTCCAGAGAGCGCAGTTCTCGAGTCTGCCCCGGAGGGCGCAGTACCTGAATCCGCTCCAGAGAGCGCAGTTCTCGAGTCCGCCCCGGAGGGCGCAGTGCCTGAATCTGTTCCAGAAAGAGCAGTTCCCGAGTCTGCTCCAGAGAGAGCAGCTCCCGAATCCGCTCCAGAGAGTAGGGCCCCCGAATCCGCTCCAGAGAGCGCAGTTCCCGAATCCGCCCCGGAGGGCGCAGTTCCCGAATCCGCTCCGGAGAGCGCAGTCCCCGAGTCCGCTCCAGAGAGCATGGTCCCCGAGTCCGCTCCAGAGAGCGCAGTTCTTGAGTCCGCCTCGGAGGGCGCAGTTCTTGAGTCCGCCCCGGAGGGCGCAGTTCCCGAGTCCGCCCTGGAGGGCTCAGTTCTTGAATCCGCCCCGGAGGGCGCAGCTCCCAAATCTGCTCCAAAGGGCTCAATTCCCGAGTCCGCCCCGGAGGGCGCAGTCTCCGAGTCCGCCCCTGAGTGGGCAGTTCCCAAGTCCGCACCAGAGGGCGCAGTTCCCGAGTCAGCCCCAGAAGGCGTAGTTATCCAGTCCGCTCCAGAGGACGCTGTTCCCAAGCCTACCCTAGAGAAAGCTGTTCCCTGGAAGTCAAGACAAGTCACTGTTGTTCCTTTGGTGTCAGGTCAAGTTACGTCAGTCCCATCGAGACCAAGTCACGTCTTGCCCGAGCTAAGTCACGTCAAGCCTGAGCCGAGTCACGTCTCGCCCGAGCATCCTGAGTCTACACCCAGGAGGGTGGTCAAGCCTAAATCCCCGGCCAAGATGGCCGCCGTTCCTGAACTCCAGGCCAGGATGGCCACCAAGCCTGAGTTCTTGGATTCAGCCCCTAAGCCAGTTTCTGTAGTCCTGGAGGGCGTTTCCGTTTCTGGCCCTATGCCAGTTGTTGTAGCCCCGAAGGGTGTCTCGGATCCAGCCCTTAAACCAGTGCTTGTTGCCCTGGAGGGCGTCCCTGCTCCAGCCCCTGAGTCCGTTCCTCCAGTGTCGGCTCCAGCCCCTGAGTCCGTTCCTCCAGTGTCGGCTCCAGCCCCTGAGTCCGCTCCAGTGTCGGCTCCAGCCCCTGAGCCCGCTCCTGTGTCCGTTCCTACCCCTGTCATCCAGTCTAGTTGGGGGTCCAGACCAGTCAGGCCAGTTCCCACCCCTCCCTTCCCACCCTCTGTGTCTCCTAGTATAGGTTCCCCTAGGCCAGGACCTCCCTGGTCAGCCATGAACATTTTGCCTGGTCCTGTTCCCACCTACCCCTTCCCTCCCTCTGTGGTTCCTGGTCCGTTTGGGACTCCCATGTTCTCTACCCTCCCACCCCCCCAGTTGGTGCCTCCTGTGATGTTGCCCGGTTTGGACGCCTGGAGGCGTCCTTTGGAGAGGGGGTACTGTCAGGGATTTCCTCTGACAGTCATGTCTGTTCTGTCTCTGTTCAATGTGTCTATGTTTGTGTTGTGTCTGAGCACATGGCTGTCTTTTGTTGTTGTCTGCCATGTGCTCCTCTTGTCCCACCTCCTTGTTTCCCGTTACCACACCCCCTTGTTTAGCTCTCGTTTGTATGAGTGTTCTCACCTGGTCCTCATGTATCCTGTCCCCTTTATAAGCGTGCACCTTCCCTCTTGTCTTCGCCAGTTCATTTGTGTGTATTCTACCTCAGTGTTCAACGGTCTAGTTTACTGCTTGTCTGCTATTATATTTTTCAGTTAAATTCTGTCAAGTTGTTTGTTTTCTTTTGTCCTGTCCTGCTGACGGTGCTCCTGGTCCGCTCTCTCTGCTAGATGTGAGCATTACCTGTGGGATCTCTACAGTGGAGTCACTTCCACTCAGGTTCCTGTCTGGCCCAGCTGCTACTTCCAGTTTCTAGCCAGCTCTGCTCACTACTGGTCTGTAACCTGGACTCAGTTGTCATCCTCACCGTCTGCCTGTCTACAAGTATCTCCCTGCCTATTGTTTGGACTGGGTTCACCCCCTCCTCACCATCTCTTGTCGTTGACATTTGTTCAATAAATAACCATCACTAACATTCTGCATTTGAGTCCTCTCTTTGAAATCATGACAGTTTTAGAATATTTTAAATCCTACTGTTAATATTTTTCTGTGTCACAACCATGATATGTCAACACCATCTTCCAATTTCTGAGAAAAATTATTTCTAATTTTTAGATCATTTTATTCTCCTGAAGCAGGTTCCATTAACATCTAGCATCAACTAAATGGCTACTACATAAACTCCATTTGCTATGTAAAAGAAATGCCAAGTTTGTCAATACCGTCAAATGTCACCACCATAAGATTTTGTGTTCCAATGATATATCAAAATACTTAAATGTGACTCTTGAATGGAAGCTTTATAAACAATAACATACTCTGTTTGTTGTAATACCATAATTGATTGATTTATTGTATTAGATATAGTTAAAATGGCTTCATCACCACCGTCAGATGTGTCAACTTGTCAGTTGAATATTTTGATAGTGAGTAATATTTTATATTTGTTGTGGAATTGTTGGTCACATGTGAAAGTGTAATCTGTCTGCTAACATGAGAATGTGTTTTGAAATGTCAAAAACATCTTGAATGCTGTTAAAGTCCAAAATAAAAAGCACATTTTGTTAAAAAAAGAGAGAACTTAGGAGGTTGTATCAAAGCATAGCTCAATAGATTAGTAAACATAAGATACATAAAGTAGTTTTATTTGTCTGAGTATGTTTTCTTTTTTCAATTTTGCACCCTGTTCTGTCCAACTTCTCAATAAAGAATATATGAAATACATTTGTAGATGTAAACCACCACTTTGAAACCTATTTAATAACAACATATGGAATGAACATACATACATACATACACTGTAAAAAACAATTTGTTGAATCAACTTAAAATAATTAGTTACCTGGCTGCCTTTTTAAGTTGAGTCAACTCAAAAAAGTTTAGTCAACTTAAACTGTTAAGTTGCACTAAGTGATAACTTAGATATTTGAGCTGACTTAACTTAAAATGTTAAGGCAGCAGGGTAACTAATTATTTTAAGTTTACTCAATTTTTATTTTATTTTTTACAGTGTACAGATATCATTAAACATGCTACATAAAATGTACAGTATGTGTATCCTCTAACGTGAGGACACACACATACGGTAGGGAGAAGGAGCATACGTGAACCATATCTCTCCCTCCAAACTTAGTTCCTCTCCTGGACATTTGGAGATGGTGAATTGCTGCAGCAGGGAGGTGAAGTATAAAAAGAGCTCCTGACGAGCCAGCTGCTCTCCCAAACACGCTCGCTTACCTGTGAGCAGATGCCATCAGCCGACGTTAAAAATCATTACGTGATAAGGACAAAACATATTTATTAACTTTTTTGAGAAGTTACATCATAAGGTGTTTGCACATTACCTGCTGAAAATGGCATGAACGCATCTCTTTTCCGAAACTGGCCATTTTCGTTCAGGAAGTGTCCTGGGTTGAAGGTGTCGGGTGTCTCCCATTCATTTGGATCATGCAGGACTGATGACAGGTGTACTGTAATAGAGGTGCCCTAATAAAGAAAGAATGCAAACTTCATTATTCTAGACAGGACCTCTAAATAGAATAGAATAGAATTCATACCTTAGGAATGAAGTATTCCCCTAGTGTGGTGTCTTTAACAGCTTTTTTAGGGAATCCCAGTGGAACAACATCTCCAAATCTTTGTATCTCATGGATAACAGCCTCAGTGTAGGGCATATTTGGTTTGTCGGCCAAACAGGGTTGACGCGACTGTCCAATCACCCTGTCTATCTCTTCCTGGACCTTTTCTGAATGGGAAATACAAATATTACTTGTATAATGTGTGTTTTTAGACAAACTCATTCATGGAAATGATATACCTGCCTTAAAAAACAATACTCGCCTTGTACTTCTGGAAACTTCATCATAAAAAGTAGTCCCCAGCGCAATGTCGTAGTTGCGGATTCTGTCCCGGCTTCAATCAGGTCTAGACAAGTCACTACTAATGATTCAATGTTAAAACCAGCCCCAGGGTCACTCTTTTTCTGCAAAAGTGGGAAAATAGGCAAAAACTCTCTTAACAAAACAGCCTTAGGCTGATCGAATGGCAGTAACAAAACAGATGCCTCGAAATTGACCTTGTTTGTATTTTAAAAACTTAATAAAATAAAATAAAATCCTACTTTAGTTACCTTTTCCATCTCTGTCAGGTAGTTGTCTATTAAGTCGCGTGGATTTGTAGGGTCCCAGTCCTCTCTGTGTTTACTGATCTCTCTTCTCAGGAAGTCTGTTATTTGCTTATAGTTGGAAAACATAGTCTGATGGGGGCCAGGTAAGTATTCCAAGAGCCAAGGACAGACATTATACAGCTGTATAAGATGACATAATGGGTGATGGATACAATTTTTTTTACAGAGACAGTAAATATTTTTTACTCTGCTTTAAAAGTACTTTTAAAGTGTCTGTACTGAGTGTTTTTCTTTAGAAAACTTTACTTCACAACATTGTGAAGCATAATATTAATCTTTTTACTGCAGTACATTTCACATTAAATATAATTTAAAAATTAATTACAATAGTACATTCTTAATTTTTTAAGATTTACTTGAGTACAAAAAAGTATTAAAGGTAAAAAAAAAAACAAGTTTTATTTCTGAAATGTAGTGCAGTAAAAAGTAATGTTGTGAAGTTACGTTTTCTAAAGAAAAACACTCAAAGTACAGATACTTGTTAAATTTACTTGAGTAAAGTAAAAATACTTAACTATTGTCCACCTCAGGTTTTTGTATTATAATTAACTCACATGTTATGAAAGTAGTGTCTAAGGATGGTATTATGAATTAGGCATTATTAGGAAGGTATTATGAATCAGTACCTGTGCTCTAGAAGAGCCTGCTAATTGAACACATTCATTGTCAAGACGCAGGATTCTTTGGTAATCTTCATCGTGATACTCAAAGCGTTGTCCAAATATTAAGCAGGCCATGATATTTGAGACAGCAGAGTTTAAGGTGACCATGGGGTTAAAAGGTCCTGTTTGAAGAAAAAAAAAACATGTTGTTTATGTTTATGTACACAAAATATATAAACATTAATATTAGACATTTAGACCATACCTTTTTCTGCCCTAAAAGCATTACAAAGGTGGACACATTCTTGTTGGATTTTGAGCTCAAGGTTTTTCTTCCCTTCTCCAAAGGTCCGCAAATGGGAGACAGCAAACTTCCTATGCATCCGCCACAGGTATCCATTACTCAGTATTGTACCTTCATAATATAAATGAATGGAATAATTTCAATTACTAAACAAGTGCTATTTGAGCAAATAATGAACCTTAATTTTAAGCATAAAGGTATGGTCAGTGTACTTACCAATTCCCTTAAAAACTTTGTGAAACAGAGGTACAATTGGACGGTCAACAAAACAGTCAATCTGAGTAATGAGTGCCTCCTTTACTAGTTTATATCCAGAAACAAATATAATTTTCTCACGGCCTACTCTTAAGCTGAATATGTTCCCGTAGACTTTAGCCAACTGAAATTCAAAATATTAACTAATTAGATATATACAGACAACTTGATATGTCCTGTTTTAACAGTTTTTAATCTGTCTAAAAAGTTAGCATGCAAAAACAACAAATAATGCAATTTCCTCCTACCTTATTCATGTTCTTAAAATCTATCTCAGTGAAGACATTTCCAAGGAATGGTAGAGACCAGGGTCCCGGAGGGAAACTGGAAGGGTTCCTATATTTGATGATATCTACAAGAAGCAGTAAAACAAAACCTAAAATGATCCAGCTTTTAAGATCAAAGCTGTCATATATAAATTGCAGAATCATGATGTTGAATACAATAGCACGTTCCCCTTGTCAGAGAATGTCAGAGTACTGGATTTCTGCAGTCTATTAAGACTTGTAATGCTTTTGAAACAGGGCTGGTGGTGAAAACGTACCAGGCCCCTCCCTTTACACAGCGATTACAGTCCCGATCATAGGTCCCGATACATACTTGGGAGGCCCTGCTGAATAAGTAAACAAGAGGAAAGAAGTGGAGAAATATTCCAGGAAGGAGGGAGAAACAGACCCTTGCTATTACTACTAGCCCTACCACTAATATATAATCATTATTTTTTAACACATATTTGGTCAACATTAACATTTAACCTTGGATTTTATATTTTCAATGTCAAAGCAGTGTTAACAGGTGAACTGATTAATAATTACCTCAAAACTAAAGGAAAGAGCAGTGTCAACAGTGTCCCACGTCACTAGACATTTCATTTCGACTCTTTTAAGTTTCGTTAAATAAATTAATTCACCGATGTGGTCTGTTCTGCAGGTTAAATATTAACACAAGTAATTTGCGACTTTATTGTTGTGTATGTTTTGTACTTTTTTGTCGGTGTGTTTTAATCATTTCTTTGTGTGTATGTTTTGAACGAGTCATTTTATCAAATAATCCTTTGCGCGTCTACAAATTAGAGATAAGCGTCCCACAAACGACAGAGTTTTACTTGTTTAATGTTCTACATAAAATGCTATTCATTCACCTTGCAGAATCAAAACAACAGTGAAGGGGGCGTTAGTTCAGTAGATTCAGCCAATGAAATGCTTTTACACAGTTCGGACTAGAATGCTATTTGTTCGCGGTAGTGTGTAACGTGAAGATGGAGGGAAGCCAAGCCACGAAGCTATTAGTACAATTGACCTTATGCACGGAGCGTTCTTTAGAACTTCCGCATAAAGATAAGCCAGCTCGTGAACTTCCGCTGAAGCTCATTATATATGTGTTATATATTAGGTGGACACTCGTGAGACTCATCTACTGCCTCGTTCTTATCAGAAACTGAGAAAAAATATAATTGCAACATTATAAACAATGTTAGCGGCATGAACATTCAGTTTCATATAACAACATAATTTAAATAGCTAAATAATTTAAATGCGGAGCCTGGCAATCCCGTACTCTCCCTATCTGCATAGTTGTACATTTAAATGCTGACAGCTAAACACCATCATATGTGTTTATGCTAACGTTAGCTAGCTAGCGATATTTCTCTTCAAGGACATCTTAATCATATTTTTGATAATCACTAACTTGCCTTCATAGTCATGAACACATTTTTTAAATCTTGCAATATTTTAAAGACTTTATTATTTTCTAACTCTACAGCTGTGAAATAAAATGTACTTCAAGGACTCACTTTTCATTCATAAAAACGGCATCGGAAAAAAAATGACTTTTCACGGAAAAAGTCTTTTTTTGGCTAAAATAATATGGAATTACCCCATATAACCAATAGATGGCAGCAGAGGATTATTTATTATGCAGCTGCATTTCAAACTCCCTCTATTTTCAAGACGTCTTGCTTTTCGATTTATTATAAAATTACTAGTATAATAAATTGTATTACTTTTACCGCCCTTAAGTATATAGTATAGGAAGTGCAGAAAGTCATTAAGCTCACACACAAACAGCCTATAAGGGTGAATTATTTAAATACTAATATAGTTCACTACAAATATGTTAAATATTTATGGGATAATAATTAAATAATGCACTCAATAAGAATCGATAGGAATTTGCAATACTTTATAAAATTGAATCTTTTAAAAATGTAATCTTTTTATCTTTTAAGTTTTATCTTGAACTGTAAAATCTATTAAATAGCCTACATTAAACCAACACATACTTGTTACTGCTGTAGTTTTGTTACTCTGTATTTAATCTGAATCATTTAAGCTCTTTTTTTTTACATCAGCTTGTCAGATGTTTGTCCGGTTATGACTGTCAATCATAGCAATGACTCGCGCATATTTAGCCGATTTACTCGCGAATTTTTTTAAACTGGCATTTGTCATTCTTGAAACGGTATACATGGACGTTTAGTCCTCTTAGATAAACAACACTTTTCTTCGATTGTGATTGTATTATGTAGAGAAAACGAGCAAAGTACGCTCATATTACGGTACAGTACAGTTGACCGGAAATGACTTAGCTGGCTTGACTAAACAAGGAAGTATTCCGTGCATAAGGTCAATTCCGGTAATGAAATGAAATAGCGAGGCAGGAGACAAAGTGGAGGGATTTTCACATTGCTCATTTATTCTCAGATGCAGACCATACAAGCCAGGTCTCACGGCATATAACTGTTACCTTCGGTAAAATAATAACCGGACGGAACGTTCGTGGTCTGTAGCTTTCACCAGCATCCACATTACTAAAGGTGTTACGCAGTGATAAAATAAAAAGGGGGCGCCACCGTGTGGCGTCAACTGGTAATGCTCTGCTGTACTCTGGCTGTTACAAGTGTCAGTCATTCAAAGCTGCCCTTCAAAAAGGAAATTAAACGTGATTAAATAAAAAAAAAATATGAGCGTATGGACTAGACGATTCGTTTACCTTTATACAAAACCATACAGAAACACCGAATCGTTCACGAACAGCTCTCTGCTAATTTCAGGTATTCAAAGCTTATTACAGGTCTTTGTTATTGTCGTAAAAAAAAAAAAAAAAAAAGTCAACCAGGAAGTAAACAGCTTAAAGCGTGATTTCGCGTAGTCACGTTTCTCAGAGAATAAAGGTGATAAACGCGTGAAAATGGTCTTGGAGAACATTGTGTTGTCTTTAGCCTCAGTGCAGTGGACAGATGCAGGGACTGTATTACTGATGTTCGTCATCTTTCTGCTGATCTCAGACCAGCTGAGAAACAGAAAGCCTAAAAACTATCCCCCTGGACCCATTCCTCTCCCCTTTATTGGGAATGTTTTCAACCTGGATCTTAAACAACCACATATCCAGTTAACTAAGGTAATTCACAGCCTCTTATTGTTGTCTGCATAAAGTATTTGAAATGAGGACTAATATACTAATCCCTATCTCCCTGATTATTTTTCACATATGTTTTCCCTGCAGTTGTCAGACCATTATGGCAACATTTTCAGCTTGCGTCTGGGAAGCTTAAACACTGTTGTTGTGAATACCTACAGCATGGTCAAGAAAGTTCTGACTGATCAAGCAAACATTTTCACAGGCCGCCCAACCAATGATGTCCTCAAAAGAATAATCAAGTGCCAAGGTATACATCAATGTTGGGAGAATATAAAATTACATTTGAAACTCTTTCTAAATATCACATTGTTCATATTATGTAATGTCTGGCAACAGGTGTAACCTTCAATAATGGCTACAGCTGGAAGCAACAGAGGCGTTTCACTCTCAGTACTCTTAAATACTTTGGCGTGGGAAAGAGAAGCCTGGAAGTCATCATCATGGAAGAGTACAAATTCCTCCACCAGACTATCATGGATACCAATGGTACGTACAGTAACAGCATTAATGTGATATTAAGAATCAGAACCTAGCTTATATTTAGGTTTATCATGCTTTTTAGTTTGTTATAATGCAGAATTGTCAGAATTCTGCATTGTATTTTTTTCTTGTTCTTTTTTATGCATAAACACTTTAGCCATTGCTAATGTAAAACTGAAGAACATATATGCAATTATTACAGAAGGTATCAGGGTAAATATTACTTATTTTGTCTTCTGGGGAACATGTAAGTATCTTCTGTAGCTTCTGAAGAGCAGCACTAAATTAATTAAATATGATATTTAGGCAAAATAAGAAAAATGTACACATCCTCATTCTGTTCAAAAGTGTACACCCCTGGCTCTTACTGCATTGTTTTTCCTTCTGAAACATCAGTGAGCGTTTGAAACTTCTGTAATATTTGCATATGAGTCCCTCAGTTGTCCTCAGTGTGAAAAGATGGATCTTAAAATCATACAGTCATTGTTGGAAAGGGTTCAAATACACAAAAATGCTGAAAAACCAATGAATTTGTGGGACCTGAAAAGAATTTCTGAAGAACATTGGGCAGTTTAACTGTTCCGGACAAACAAGGAACTGGACAAAAAAAAACACACAGCTGGATTTTTTTTAAATAAATTTGTAATTAAAATACTACATTAATTGAAAATATTATGATAATTATTTTTTCTAATACTTGTACTATTTCATATAAAAAATGGGAATCCAAAAAAATTAAAAATCTGCTTTGAAGCTGAAACCAACTTCACCTGTTATTGTATTTTATTAGGGCTGCCATTCGACCCTCATTACTTTGTTAACAATGCTATCTCCAACATCATCTGCTCCATGGTATTTGGCAAGAGGTTTGAGTACACTGACCAAAGGTTTCTGAACATGCTCAGTCTGATGTCTAAAGCTCTTAAGCTACAAACGTCTGTGTGGATACAGGTACTGATATTGTTCATTTCAATTATGAAATGGAAAGATGTGGTGGTCTGTCACTTAAGGTGCAGCAAAATGCATTATTTGAAAACTAAACAATTAAAAATAAAGAGAAGCCCAACCAAGCTGACCTGCTACTTGTCGATTATAGCTTTATGCTGTTTTCCCTCGTGTTATGGACCTCCTCCCGGGACCTCATAAAGACCTGTTTTCCTGCTTCCATCAAGTTCGTGCTTTTATTAAGGAAGAGGTGGACAAGCATTATGCAGACTGGGACCCCTCCTCACCCAGAGATTTTATAGACTGCTATCTCACTGAGATCCAGAAGGTACTATTATTCTCTATCACAGCCTATGAAAATATTAACATATTAATATATTTTGAGTTTCCTTTATCCAACATGACTACCCTGTATATGCTGCTTGTAATATCTCTGTGTGCTTTATAGAGGAAAGATGATCTGGAAGCAGGATTTCATGAAGAGGGTTTGCAGTACGCCGTACTTGATTTGTTTGTGGCAGGAACTGAGACCACATCTACCACTTTACTGTGGGCCTTTGTATACATGATGAAATACCCAGAAATCCAAGGTAAAAACCTCCAGTCTGCTGTAAAGTGCAAATTAAAGACACATCATAGGCTGATATGGATCATAAGCCAGTGAGACTTAATACTTTACCTATGTAGTCAAAGTTCATTCCAGAATGAAAATTTCCTGACAATGAACATTCAAGATGTTCATGTCTTTCTTTCTTCAGTCGTAAAGAAATTAAGGTTTTTGAGGAAAACCCTTCAGGAATTTTCTCTATAATGGACTTCATACAATGGTGGCCAACAGGTTGAAGGTCCAAATTGCAGTTTCACTGCAGCTTCAAAGGGATATACATGATCCCAGCCAAGGAATAAGGGTTTTTCTTAAAAAACATTTTAAAAAGGTATATACTTTTAAACTACAAATGCTCATCTTGCACTAGCTCTGTGATGCGCGTGCATTTCTTCACACATTATGTAATCACGTTGGAAAAGTCACGCATGGTTAGTTCTTTGTTTGTGTACTTCTGTTCAAAAAGGTAGAGTAGGGCAATAAACTCCATCTCATTTTCTACTCCAACTATAAAATCGTCCGACATTGTTGTTTTACCATTTTTTAGGTACCTTTTGCTTTCTCTCGCAATTATATCATTGGGAATACTGTACTGCCACTGTTGAATGCGTGCTTGCATTTTACTTTCACTTTTGAGATTCATGATCACACTGAGCGGCAGTAGGCCTACTTACCACATATTTTACAAGATTAGATGTTTGTTAGTGGTGCTGAGGATCTGCAAATCATTCGCCATTGTCCTATCAGTCATCTCACCGTACAATATTTATGTGGTAAGTTAAATATATTTTCTACTCTAATGTAACAGGCTACCGCTAGCACGGCTAACCATGGCCCTAGTGGCTCCGTAGAACGTGTTGTGTGTTTTCCGTGCCTTTGCGAATACTTCTCATAATAACAAAAGAGCAATAATTAAAATAATATTTTTACACACACTTGCCCTCTCTGAAAATGTGGCAGGATGTATTTGTTTTTCCTTCTCCATTGCTGTTGCTGTTTTGTTCCGACATACACTATATTCCCAAAAGTATTCGCTCACCCATCCAAATAATCGGAATCAGGTGTTCCAATCACTTCCATGGCCACAGGTGTAAAAAACAAGCACCTAGGCATGCAGACTGTTTTACAAACATTTGTGAAAGAATGGGTCGCTCTCAAGTCCAGTCATGAAATTTCCTCGCTCTTAAATATTCCACAGTAAACTGTCAGCTGTATTATAAGAACGTGGAAGCGTTTGGGGAATGACAGCAACTCAGCCACGAAGTGGTAGGCCATGTAAACTGACGGAGTGGGATCAGTGGATGCTGAGGTGCATAGTGCGAAGAGGTCGCAGAGTCAATCACTACAGACCTCCAAACTTCATGTGGCCTTAAGATTAGCTCAAGAACAGTGCGCAGAGAGCTTCATAAAATGGGTTTCCATGGCCGAGCAGCTGCATCCAAGCCATACATCAACAAGTGCAATGCAAAGCTTTGGATGCAGTGATGTAAAGCACGCCGCCACTGGACTTTAGAGCAGTAGAGATGCGTTCTCTGAAGTGACGAATCACGCTTCTCCATCTGGCAATCTGATGGCCGAGTCTGGGTTTGGCGGTTGCCAGGAAAACGGTACTTGTCTGACTGCATTGTGCAAAGTGTAAAGTTTGGTAGAAGGGGGATTATGGTATGGGGTTGTTTTTCAGGAGCTGGGCCTGGTCCCGTAGTTCCAGTGAAAGGAACTCTGAATGCTTCAGCATACCAAGACATTTTGAACAATTACATGCTCCCAACTCTGTGGGAACAGTTTGGAGCTGGCCCCTTCCTCTTCCAACATGACTGTGCACCAGTCCAAAGCAAGGTCTATAAAGACATGGATGACAGAGTCTGGTGTGGATGAACTTGACTGGCCTGCACAGTCTTTAGTCTTCTGTGGAGTTACTGTTGGTGTCAGAGTTGTCCTGGCTCTCTTCTTTGTATTCGCACAATCCATTGCACTGCTTGCGAGTGTAGGCTAATTGCTGACTAGCGGTGGTGATCTGAAACGTTTTACATGAACGCGCTTGACGTCACATCCGCAGACAGCGCGCAAAAAAGAAAATAGGAAAAATAGGATACAGGCTTATAGGTGCACCCACTGTGATCTGACAAGGTGTCAGTATGCTCATCAGGAGATGTTTGAGTCATAAATGGTCAAATAAAAAGGCTATTGTTACGTTTATTTTGGGGGAAAAAGTTGCATATAGCCCCTTTAACTAGAAAATCGATTTTTAAATTTTGTGAATTGATGCGAATCGCTAAAAGACTGAATCGCAACTCGTATGTGAATCAATTTTTTCCTTCATCCCTACTTTTTTTGTAAAGGACGTTTGATATTCTTCGCACGATCACTTTGTAAACAATGGGTCGGTACTTACGCCTACGTCATGTGTGCGTGATTAAGTAATGTATGAGGTCAAACTAGTGCAAGATGAGCATTTGTTGTTAAAAAGTATATCATTTTTTATTTTTCTTAGAAAATGACAGATCGTTCCCCTAGATAAGACCCTTATTCTTTGGCTGGGATCATGTAGAGTCCCTTGAAGCTGCATTGAAACCGCAATTTAGACATTCAACCCATCAGCCACCATTGAAGTCCACTATATGGAGAAAAATCCTGAAATGTTTTCCTCAAAAATCTTAATTTCTTTTTGACTGAAGGAAGAAAGACATCTTGGATGACATGGGGGAGATAAAATTATTGGTAAATTTTCCTTCTGGAAGGGAACGTCTTTAAATTTGTTAGATGTAATGGAATTTTAACATTGAATGTCATATTAACACCTTCAGAAAAGGTTCAGGAAGAATTAGACAAAGTAGTTGGACGGTCGCGTCGACCCAACATGGATGACAGATCCAGCATGCCATACACTGATGCCGTAATCCATGAGGTCCAGAGAATGGGCAATGTTGTGCCCCTCAGTGTGCCAAGAATGACCAATGAAGACACAATATTGGAAGGATATTTCATTCCAAAGGTGAGATAAATGAAACTTCGCAACAATGACACAGCTTACTTTTCAACAGCATACCAAATACATACCATATCAGACCCTTGTGTAATTTTGATCTGTTTTATTTATACAGCTCTTATTTAATGGGTAGTAACACAGATCTTGTCATGAGAACAGCCTCAGACTCTGACATACCATTCCAGTTTGAGCTAACTAGCTATCTACCAAACAAATCATACTACTATGTAGAGCCTGACCGATAAAGGATTTTGAAAGCTGGTTTTAAAATCCGATATTCCAATATATCGCTGATATTTATTATTTTTTATTTTTTTTTTAATTTCAGAAACGCGCAACAAAACATTAACAGATTTCCCTAACATTAGTTATTTGTAGTTATTTATTATTGATACTTTTTCTCTATGTCTAAATGTTCACTCCTCGCAAGTCTAATTTACCTTTTACAATCCAGGGACTGTAACTAGAGATATGCTATTGATAAATACAGTAATCATTACTTTATTTAGGCAGAATAAGTTCGTTGTGGTTTCCAAGCTCATTAATGTTAACGTTAGCGGTCTTCCACTGATAGTGGCATTAGCTTCCACTGATAGAGTTCATTACTCTGATCATCTTTGCCTTTACATTAATGGGAGGGTTTGTTTCATGCAGCCAAGAGATGAAGTAGATACCTGTCTTCCCGCGGGGGTATAAGTTACTTTTATGTGGGCTTTTGCGGGACGAAATAACATATATTCCTTTTGGAGCGGGCGGGCGTGGGACTAAAACATCCGTCCCTTGCAGATCTCTAAGATGAAGTTTGCGTGCAGCGGTAGCTTTTTCTTCGGGTTTTTACAAAGCGTAGCCACACTTTTGAGCACTTTGCGCGATCCATCTTGTAGTAGACTGATGTTTACATTACCACACAAGGTCCTGGCAGATCACTAGATGAAAATTTGCACCCAGGAATTGATAAGAGGAATCGACATTTTAATTTTATAAAAAGTATCCGATTCCAGAATCGGAATCGATTTTATATTCCCAACCCTACCATGAACACACTTCACCGATGATCTCACTCGCGGATAACTGGCTCTCCCTGCCCGACTCAGCGGGTTGCAGGATTTGAGGCGCATTATACATGAGTGTTGCCAACAGGGACGGTGTAGAGTGCCAATAGAGTGCCTTCTGGTGGACAAACTATACAACGCCAACACTCATGACATGGTTGAAGGGTGTTTCGTCCGTTTTTATTTTATTTTTGAAATATTCATTTATCGGCCATTATAAATGGCGATACCGATAGTTTGGAAAATGCCTAATATCGGCAGATAATATCGGCCTGCCGATAAATCGGTCGGGCTCTACTACTATGTTAAGTTTAAAAGTACGTTGTATGCAACATAGAAACTTTTTTGTAAATCTGTAGGTGATGTTAGTATGTCATCATCTGATCGTATGTTTTTTTTTAATTCTACATTAAGGGTACACAGATCATTCCTAACTTGACCTCAGTACTTTTTGATCACTCCAATTGGAAGACTCCACATTCATTTGATCCACAGAATTTTCTTAATGCTGAAGGCGAGTTTGAAAAGCCTGAAGCTTTTATTCCTTTCTCAGCAGGTGAGCAGGTTATTTTGTCTAGGTAAACATTTTATTCAACATATACATAAAATACTTTACTGCTGTGCATATATACATGTTAAATCATGAGATTATTTTGTCCTCCCAAGGAAAACGATCTTGTCCAGGAGAATCGCTTGCCCGTATGGAGCTCTTTCTCTTCTTCACATCATTATTACAATCCTTCACTCTGTCTCCTCCAGAGGGAACGCAAACAAGCTTGGATTTTAAGTTTGGAATGACACTCTCCCCAAAGCCATTTCAAATATGTTTCACGCCTCGTTGATTGTTTTATACATTTTACGTAAGTGCACATTAGTACAAGTGGAATTTTCAAAATGTGGATTGTTCAAAATGTGGATTGTTCAAAATGATCTATAACTAAGTAAAACTGCAGCTTCTAGACAAATAAAGTGGGTAACCTTTAAAAAAGTCACTTATTTATCCATTAATACCACACTATCAAACAATAACATCAAACAAATGAGAAAGTAAAACGGTAATATAATAAAAAAAATATATTATATTTATTAAATAAATATTTTTTGTTGTTGTTTAGTTGCAATTAACTATTGTGACCTTGGACCACAAAACCGTTTTTTTTTTTTGCCAAAATACAACAATTTGAATATCTGGAATCTTTGAGGGTGCAAAAAAACTAAATGCTGTGAGAGGTGCCTTTAAAGTTGTCCAAATGAAGTTCTTAGCAATATATATTACTAATTAAAAATTTAGTTTAGATATATTTACAGTAGGAAATTCACAAAATACCTTCATGGAACAAGATTGTTACTTAATATCCTAATTATTTTTGGCATAAAAGAAAAAATATATAATTTTGACCCATACAATGTATTTTTTGGTATTGCTACAAATATACCTGTGCTACTTAAGACTGGTGTTGTGGTCCAGTGTCACTATTTTGTAGAATGTGAGCAAAGGTTTTGTGGATGACAGGAGGATGTTAACGGTATGCATCTTTCAAAATGCACCCTATTAAGGCCACAAAACGAGGCTGTCTTTTAAGAATCCTTCAAATAGAGACACCCTTAAATAGAACTCAGTGATGTGTCTGTCGAGAGATGCAGCCTTCTGTTTTCAGAAGCATTCAAACCCTGATAAGTGTCACCAAATAGCAGACTAGCAGAGATCCTCTTATTAGAGGAGGAGATGTCAATCACGGCCTCTATATGACGTTTGGATTGAAAGGATTGTTCACCCGAAAATGTAAATTCTGTCATTAATTACTTACCCACATGTTGCTCTAAACCTGCAAGATTCACCTTCAGAACACAAATTAAGATATTTTTGATGATATCCAAGAGCTCTCTAACCCTGCATAGACAGCAACGCAACTGACACATTCAAGGCCCGGAAAGGTAGTAAAGGACATCTTTGAAACGCCTCTCAGGCATGCAAGTGCAGCTCCTATCTCTTTGAATGGGGAAACATCAAATTCTCCAAAACTTTTTTTAACTGTTAAGCGTATGTTTAAATTTCATATTTGAAAACGGCAATGAAATTTGACATCAACAGGCTCATAAAAGTTGTTTCTTATGTTCAAACACTGATGTCACGTGGACTATTTTGTCGATGTTCTTGGTACCTTTCTGGACCTTGAACGTGATAGGACCTTTGCTGTCAATGGAGGGTCAGAAAGCTCTCGGATTTCATCAAAAATATCTTAAATGTGTTCGGAAGACGGAAAAGGGTCTTACAGGTTTGGAATGACATGAAGGTGAGTAATCAATGACAGAATTCTCATTTTTGGGTGAACTATCTCTTTAAATGGATCAATTCATATCTGTTATAAAGCAGCATTTTTTCATTGTAAACTACAAATACAGTTCAACCAAAGTAACCAAATCCATTTAAAACATTTTGATATTTATAAAACCGGCAGTGAATTTATGATGTGGCAAGCTCTTTCCATACAAAAGCAATTTATTCAGTTTGCTGAAGCATCAGAACGCCATCACGTCTCTCTTTCATAGCTGCTGCATTTTTTTAGAAAATCTTGAAAGCTCTCTATGAAGGAGGGGCTCTGGAAGTTACGGTATACTATCAATATATGATATTATGCAAAATCGTCATATCAAATGAACACATAGAGTTCAGATTACACACCAGAACATAATTTCTTTAACACAGAAAAATCTCAAACATGACATAAACAAATATGTTAGATCATTCTTGGGTAAACATAACTGCTAGCAGTCATGGACCTGTTGCATGTTTACAAGTTGATCAATATCAAGACTATCTTGTTATTCTCGCTGGTGTTTTTATTACCAAGTGATTATATCAAAATAAAGTGCCAAAGAACTTTCCTCCTGGACCATGGTCTTTACCAGTTATAGGAGACCTTCATCATAGTGATCACAAGAAGATGCATCTTCAGTTGGAAAAGGTCATATCTAACTGTATTTTTGTAAACTGTATTTGTGAGTAGTCTGTTATCTACAAAACACAATAAGTACAAGTAGATAAAACTTGTATTTAAGCCTATAAAACAATTTCTAAGTTACATGTTGTTTTTACACATATTTTTCAGTTTGCAAAAAACATCCGGAAATATTTTCGGACCAAGAATTGTTGTTTTGAGTACCCACTTTTACAAAACAGTGAATGAGGTGTATATACAAGAAGGCGACAATCTGGCTGATCGACCCAAGTTACCCATATTTTATGACATCTTTGGAGACAAAGGTCAGTCAATCAGTCATGGTCAGTTATGGTAATTGTCTGTCAATCACACTGCAAATAAAAATGATACCACTAAGAATGAGTGTGAGATAAAGTGACTAAATGTAGAGTGTTATTTATTTTTTGGTTGACTTATTGTTTGACAGGTTTAGTTGCTGGTAATGGCTAGTTGGAAGCAACAGTGGAGATTTGCACTTTCAACTCTTCGAAATAAATATATATATACTTTGTCTTCAGCCAAAATTCAGGAAGAGATTGATCGTGTTGTGGAAGGGTAACAGCAGCCATCTTTATCAGACAGAGAAAACATGCCCTACACTAATGCTGTCATTCATGAGAGACAGAGGATTGGAAATATTGTCCCATTACATTTGGTCCATTCTACTGTGAAAGAAACCCAGATAGGAAAATACTTCATTCCGAAGGTCGGAAGTTGTTAATCCATATCGATAGAGCGCTTGAGAATCTGGTTTGTTTTTAACCCTTATTGGTGACTTCTGTGGCACTTGATATTTGAACACAAATAAATTGTGGACATGATTAGGAAAGTCAAAATATCAAAAATGACTGCCATAGTAAATTAATGAAAATACAGAGCAATTTTGGGGTGGTAAAATCTATAAATCAGACACGATGAAGCAGTCTTTGATAATGTCTGAATATATGTCCAATTACAAAACTTTAAAAAGTAACTATAATTATGTCTGAAGATAAACCACTAGTAGGAAATACAGAGCTTTAAATACCGTATATGTATGTATGTAGGGCTATACAGGCATCCAGTGGTTACCCCATGGCATTGCATCTGCCAATCTGACTTCCATGCATTGGATTTGAAATACCTTTGCTCTATTATCCCCTCAAAATGCTAAATATCAAGGAAATTTTATTTAAATAAAATATAGTACATTTTAAGCATATTGTTATCTTGGTGTGACTCTTAAGTGAGGAATACCAGAGGGTTAAATATTTATTTTTCACATTTAAAAAAAAATTAAACCTATAGTCTAATCTGTTTTGATTTTTTAGGATACAGTTGTGATCAGCAGCTTGACATCAGCCAGAATGGGAGATGCCTCACTCTTTTAACCCGGGTTACTTCTTGGAAGATGAAGGCCAATTGAGAAGAAGAGATGCCTTTTTACCTTTTTCTACCTAAGTTTTCTAGTAATCCACATTTAAATTTTGATGATTTTGTATTGTATTGAAAAAACAAAGTTTTTATTTCTTGCTCCTATAAAATGGATCACATTATGATTAAACAATCTTGAACTGGCACGGATGGAGCTGTTCCTCTTTTTCTCCTCTCTGCTGCAACGCTTCACTTTCTCGGTGTGAAGCCCAACTTTGATTATTCAATGGGGGCCACTCGATGTCCCCAACCGTGTAAATTATGTGCAGTGCCACATTAAGACAAGCAGTTCACACAAATATGTACTTATGGATTGTGTGTTTATGGATTGTCATATATATGGTAGGAAATGTATCTGGAAATATTGGAAAAATCATATACAATGTATTTTTGGCTATAGCTGCAAAGTGCATGCCACTATTTATGGATATATTTTAAAAATACATTTGAAACTTTTTTAGTCATATTTGCTAGTTTTCTTTTACCGTATTTGCCCTGTTTTGATTTGTTTTTCTCCTTCCTGGGAATTCAGTTCTGTTTGATAGTTTCATTCAGTTACTATATATATAGGCTATATATATAGGTAAAAAGAGATAAGAGGTAAAAAGCAGCCAAGGTACAGTAGTAGTTAGGTTTTCCTGAAGTGGGTGGGTTTTAGAGAACTGGGTCTGGAAATCGTCGACCCTGTCTGGCAATACTGACATGGATCTGCTGCGTGTTTACGAGTGGATCGATATCAAGACTATTTTGTTGTGTTCCTGTGTTTTTTTACTGCTGGCTGATTATATTAAAAATAAAGTGCCGAAAAACTTTCCTCCTGGACCATGGTCTTTGCCAATTATTGGAGATCTTCATCATATCGACCACAACAAGATTCATCTTCAATTGGCAAAGGTAAATAGCCGAGCTTCCGTTTTTGTTTCGATCTTTGACGATGTAAGTCGAAGCATCATCTTTGCTAGATGGAGAAGCGAGCTGAAATTCAGCTGTATTTAAGCTATTTCTGTAGTATCTGAGTTCATTTTCAAATCATATTTTTAAGTTTGCAGAAAAATATGGAGACATTTTAAGCATTCGATTTCTCGGACCAAGAATTGTTATGTTGAATGGGTACAAAAGAGTTAAGGAGGTCTATGTAAAAGAAGGCGACAACCTCGCTGATCGACCCATGTTGCCTTTGATTTATGATATCGCCGAAGACAAAGGTCAGTCTTGTAAATTTTAATACTGAATGGTGATTTCAATATAAACTATGAATTCAAATTCAGATTGAGGCATATACTAGAGAAAAAGAACTATGTTATTGAAAAAACAGCATATATAGTTAAAGGTCCACTGAAGTGCCTCGAAACACGCAGCGTTATTCTATGTGGTGACGTACTGAAACTGAAACCAGAGCCATAGAGAAACAGAAGACTAGCTGTGTCTCATTTAGAAGGCTGCGCCCTCCGGAGGTCGAATCCTCTGGAGGTTGCATCCTCTGTAGGATGTGTATACGAAGTGTCCTCAACTTAGAAATAAACGAGACGGCCTTCGTAGGACGGGCGGAAAAGGAAACAGGATTTATCACGTTGCTATGCCAACACATTTAGAGCATTGTTGCGCTCTCACACTACTTGAAGGAAAATTATTTTTAAATTTAGAAAGTAATTAAAAATGTTTTTACTTGTTTTATTTTGTTCAATGTTTGAGGAGCTGCAGAGCTTCTGTTACAGAATAAATTAGGAGGAACAAAGTTTAATCCGTTAAGATAAATTAAGAACAAAGTTTATCCGTTTTTACCAATTTAAATTGTAAACACCACATCTTCGCTTGTGTGTACATCTGCCGCCCGGCATTTTTCAAATGAACGACAGTTGTTTGCGACGCAAAGAATTATGGGTTATCTGTAGTAGCAAAGGATACACCTCATGCATCCTTCGAATTCCTGTGAAAGAAGGTTGCTGTCACAAGGAGTCAGACTGAGACGTTCAGATCCATTTGCAGCATTTATTTAACAGACGTGGTCAAACAGACAGGGTCAAAATATCGGCAAACAGTAACCTCAAAGACAATCCAGAGAGTAATCCGTAACACAGGCGGGGGTCGAAATCCAGAAGGGCAGTCCAAAGTGACAAAGAAAACAAATAAGACAAACAAAACAAACCAGGAATAAACTAAGGAAACAACAAGGCCAGGGAGCATGGAAACATGGAAAACGCTTAGAATAACAACCATAGGGAAGGATAAGACTTCGCAAGGTGGTTGTGTGTGTCTTTGGCTTAAATGCATGTGGGAAAATGTGAAACAGGTGTGTGCAGCAATCAGTTCAGTGGAAAACGAGGAACAGCTGTGTGCAGTGATTGGTGCAGTGGCTTATGGGGATTGCAGTCCAGAATGTGTAGTGCAAGAGTTCATGATGAGAAGACAGACCAGATACATGACAGTTGCATTCGAAGGTCGCATTTGAAGTGTCCTACTTGCTTTTCTGAAATGAGACAGCCTCAATGACGTATGCAGCCTTCGAATGCGACCTCCGGAGGGCGCAGCCTTCTAAATGAAACACAGCGCGGAGTTGTTTGGAACTATTGAGAGCTCCATGAACCACGTGACCGCGCGGCGGCGAGATCAAAGCGTGTTGCAACCACTGATCTATATCAGTGGTCGCAACTCTCTTTCTCTATGACTCTGACTGAAACAAAAACATCGGCCAGCTCCGCCCACTTCATTTGAATAGCCAATAGCGTTCCATTTATATCTGCTCAGGCCAGAGCCACAGACTAATAAATTACCCCACAGAGTCAATATGAAACTCTTACTAAAATAAAATAGTGATCATAACCATGCTGAGGCTGTGTACTGTAGTTTAATACATGCCGATCGCACATATGAGCGCATATGATCTGCTCCGTGTTATTGCGTCTCTGGACCGGAGCCAAGTCCGGAGTAGACTATCTATGCGCGCTGTCGCCGTTTGCGTGACACAACGTCAAACCAGACCTCAGCACATTCACACTGTCTGAATCGTTCTCTATTGCCTACATTGCGCACTACATGCCATTCATCATACAGAAAACACTTACACTGTGAACAAGTGAACAATCTCAGCCACAGATAGAGCGTCTATTTATAGTGTAGGGGGGTGGACACTACGGACTCTAGAGAACATTTGATTGGACAAAACGTTTGATGAGAAGCTGAAGTGCACGGTGATATAATCGTTGATTCATATTGGCGGAAGAGAGGGAACTGTAAGTTTTGAATGCCCATATCTTGTAAACGCGAATTTTGTCGTTGTTTTGAAGCACACTAACTTATAGATTATCTTAAGGCTATTCATACTAAAAGCCAAAAAACTTTATTTTTGATTTCAGGGGGACTTTAAGTAGGTTTTGTTGCTGGGATGCTGCAGGTTTATGCTGGTCCTTTGCTGGTTTATGCAGCTTAAACCAGCATCAAAACTACCTAACCAGCATATGCTGTTTCCAAATACGTTTTTCATAAAATTGCTATGAGAACATTATTTGTGGCAGAGAATGAGAAATGCTTAAGTAATATTTCAATATATTGTGATCAGGTTTAGTAGGTGCCAGTGGATATAAATGGAAGCATCAGAGGAGATTTGCACTCTCAACTCTTCGGAACTTTGGATTGGGAAAGAAAAGCCTTGAACCGTCCATCCATCTTGAATGTCATTTCCTGAATGAGGCCATTTCAAGTGAGCATGGTATGCTGAAACTAACCTCATTGTTCCACAATTCTAATTTAGAATGGGAAGCTTAATGTGATTTATTATTGTGATAACATTTCCAGGTAAACCCTTTGACCCTCAAATCCTGCTAAACAATGCTGTCTCAAATGTGATCTGTGTGCTTGTGTTTGGTAATCGATTTGAGTACAGTGACAATGACTTCCAGACTCTGTTGAAGAACATCAATGAGGCTATGTATCTGGATGGAAACCTCTGGGCTCAAGTAAAGATTTTAAGATTTAAATAAGTTAGTTCTGCTCTCTTTAGCATCTTTGTTGCTCAGCTGAAACCTTTTGTTCTGCTTTCTTTAGTTGTATAACATGTTCCCATGGCTCATGCGGCGAATGCCTGGGCCACACAAAAAATCTTTTGCACTGTGGCAGAAGGTGATTGACTTTGTTCGAGAAAAGGTGAATGCGCACAAAGTGGATTATGATCCATCAAATCCTCGAGACTACATTGACTGCTTCCTTGCTGAGATGGAAAAAGTAAGACCCTTTCTTAGGCAGGTGTCAGTAAGTATTCTAATAATAATAATGTATGACTATTGAATTGAAATCATGTTCAGCTTAAAGACGACACAGCCGCTGGGTTTGATGTGGAGAACTTGTGCTTCTGTGCTCTGGATCTGTTTGTGGCGGGAACTGAGACCACCTCCACCACTCTGTACTGGGGTCTTCTCTACATGATGAAATATCCTGAGATACAGGGTAAGAGCTTACTGTGAGAAATGGTGTTGATATTTACTCTCAATTTTGTCTCAGACTAATCTCTACATTGTATCTATAGCCAAAGTTCAGGAGGAGATTGATGGTGTTGTTGGAGGATCACGGCAGCCATCTTTATCAGACAGAGACAACATGCCCTACACCAATGCTGTTATTCACGAGATACAGAGAATTGGAAATATTGCCCCATTAAATTTACCCCGGGCTACTGTGGAAGACACTCAGATAGGAGAATACTCTATTCCAAAGGTATAGTAGGAATAAATCACTGTATATTTATAGACACGTGGACAATTTAGACTGTCTGTGATTGGCTGTGATTGGTCATTTTTACCAACATTTTGATTTGTTTTGATTTAGGGCACAGCTGTGATTGGAAGTTTGTCATCAGTGCTGTTTGATGAGTCCGAGTGGGAGACGCCTCACTCTTTTAACCCGGGTCACTTCCTGGATGCTGAGGGCAAATTCAGAAAGAGGGATGCCTTTTTACCTTTTTCTCTAGGTATAGAACTCTGCTTTCTATTATAGATTTCTTGGGGGAACACAAAAGGTTTTTTTTTCTTCCACACCACAATATTTGATGTTGGAAAACAGTTATTTCCATATTTACTGTGTAGAAGTGCAATCATATACAAGGTATTTTCTCTTCGCATCTGATTTCAGGAAAGAGAGTATGTCCTGGGGAGCAGCTGGCACGGATGGAGCTGTTCCTCTTTTTCTCCTCTCTGCTGCAGCACTTCACTTTCTCTTCACCAGCAGGTGTGGAGCCCAGCATGGATTACAGGCTGGGGACCACTCGATGTCCCCTACCATATAAATTATGTGCAATGCTGCGCTAAGACAACCAATTCACACAAATATGTGATAATTTAAAAAAAAAAATGTCCAATTTTTTTTTTTTTTTATGTAAATTAGAACATAATGGACATATGTTAGACATTGTATTTTCCAGCCTTCAAGCATTGCTAATAAACTCTTTGTGCTTCCTAAACATTTACATTTAAAGACCATATTGATGTATTTTGCTGCCTTCCATTTATTTATTCCTTAAGTTTTCTTTACTTGGTCTTAAAAAGATCTTTAAAAAGTCTTACATTTACCATTATCAAACCTGCAGAAACCCTGAAATAACAATTGGAAATAAAATGCTGTAATTTAGCTAATATCTTGTTTAAACAGCCCAAACGATAGATAAATAGATAGCCTGCATTTAGTTGATCCAAAAACATTTTTACTATTTAAAATAACTGTTTTCTATTTGAATATGTTTTAAAATGTAATTTATTCCTATGATTTCAAACCTGAATTTATTTTAGCATCGTTACCCCAGTCACGTCATCCGTCAATCATTCTAATATTCTGATTTGCTGCTCAAAAACATTATTATTATTATTATGTTGAAAACAGCCGAGTAGATTTTTTTGCAGGTTTCTTTGATACATAGAACGTTCAGAAGAACAGAATTTATCTGAAATATAAAACTTATAAATTTCTTTATCATCACTTTTGATCAGTTTAAATTATCCTTGCCAAATAAAAGTATTAATTTCTATAAATTCTTTATTAAAGAAAAATATACTGACTTGAAGCTTTTGAATGGTATAGTGTATGTTACAAAAGCTTTTTATTTCAGATAAATGCTGATCTTTGGATCTTTCTATTCATCAAAGAATCTTTAAAAATGTATTCAACTGTTTTAATAAATGTTTCTTGAACATTAGAATAATTTCTGAAGGATTACGTGACTCTGATGCTGAAAATTTAGCTTTGATTACAGGAATACATTACATTTGAAAATATATTCAAATAGAAAGCAGTTATTTTAAATAGTAAAAATATTTTACAATATTAATGCTTTTGCTGTATTTTGGATCAAATAAATGCAGGCTTGGTGAGCAGAAGAAAATTCTTTGACTGGTAGTGTATAGCTAATACAAATAGAGAAATATATGTATTTAATATCTGTAAAATAAGCAAATTAGCCAATGTTGTTTAAATTAAGGGTTGCAGAAATTAGTAAACACTTTATTAAGCCAACAAATATGTATCTAGTACTTAATGTCCTCCAGAACTTTAAGTTAACTCATCTGACCCTTGGTACTGAGTGTTTATTGCGGACAGATAGTATGCGAATTACACCAGAGATTACACAAGAGAACGTCAAGAGAAAAAAATTATGTAATGAGTGAGTAACGTGACGTTTCAATACGTGAAATTGTGCCAGGAAGGTCCAAGGACATCAAAATCAGGCAACACAATTAGTATCACGTTACAACTCTTACAACAATTATTTCTCGATTATTAAATCACTAGGCACTTCAGATATTAAATCTGCCAACAATCCAAAAACAAAATAACCACCATGGACCTTCCGCGTGTTTACGAGTGGATCGATATCAAGACTATTTTGATATTTTCGTGTGTGTTTTTATTGCTGAGTGATTATATCAGAAATAAAGCGCCGAAGAACTTTCCTCCTGGACCATGGTCTTTACCGATTATTGGACATCTTCATCATATCGATCACAGTAAGATTCATCTTCAGTTGGCAAAGGTAAATAAATGTATACGTGTATTAATGTGTAACTTGTAATTTGAAACATCCGCTTTGCGAAAATGAAAGTGTATTGAAATTCAACAGTGTTTAAACTATTTTGTAGTATACAGTATGTTTTCATTTTCAAACCGTTTCAGTTTGCAGAAAAATATGGAGACGTTTTAAGCATTCGAATTTTCGGACTAAGAATTGTTGTGTTGAACGGGTACAAAAGAGTGAAGGAAGTGTATGTACAACAAGGCGAAAACCTCGTAGATCGACCCATGTTACCTATGATTTATGACATCTTTGGAGACAAAGGTCAGTTTTGGAAAATCAAAATAATGAATTGGTGGTTTCAATATAATAAGAGAGAATAAGAACAATTTAAAGGTATTTGTGAACAAAGAGAAGTGGGAAATGGAAAAGTCTTATTATAACACATATTATATATGTGTTGTAAACAGGTTTAGGTGGCTCCAGTGGATATAAATGGAAGCAACAGAGGAGATTTGCACTTTCAACTCTTAGGAATTTCGGATTGGGAAAGAAAAGTCTGGAACCATCAATCCATCTTGAATGTCGCTTCCTAACTGAGGCAATTTCAAGTGAGCACGGTATGTACAGAAGTTGTAATGAAAAGAACTGAAATACAAGCATGGTGTGATTACGTCACAGTTATCATGGTAACTTTTCCAGGTCAAGCCTTTGATCTTCGCATGCTGCTGAACAACGCTGTCTCAAATGTAATCTGTGTGCTTGTGTTTGGTAATCGATTTGAGTACAGTGACAATGACTTCCAGTCTCTGTTGAAGAACATCAATGAAGCTATGTATCTGGAAGGAAGCGTCAGTGTTCAAGTAAACATTTTTAGCACTTTAACAACTTAAATTTTGCTCTCTTTAGCATCTTCACGGTTCATTTGATTTCTGTTCTTCTTTCTTTAGCTTTATAACATGTTCCCATGGCTTATGGGGCAAGTGCCTGGACCACACAAGACAATGTTTGCTCTATGGCAGGAGGTGATTGACTTTGTTCGAGAGAAGGTGAATGAACACAGAGTGGATTATGATTCATCAAATCCTCGAGACTACATTGACTGCTTCCTTGCTGAGATGGAAAAAGTAAGACCCTTTTCTTAGGGGGGCATCAGTAAGTGGAACACTCTGGTTATAATAATGTATTGAATTGAAATTCCTCTCAAATTTGTTGTTTAGCTTAAAGACAACACAGCCGCTGGCTTTGATGTGGAGAACTTGTGCATCTGTACTGTGGATCTCTTTGTGGCGGGAACTGAGACCACCTCCACCACTCTGTACTGGGGTCTTCTCTACATGATGAAATATCCTGAGATACAGGGTGAGAGCTTACTGTGAGAAATGGCATTCATATTCACTCTCAATTTTGTCTTGGACTAATCTCGACTTTGTATCTTTTAGCCAAAGTTCAGGAGGAGATTGATGGTGTTGTTGGAGGATCACGGCAACCATCTTTATCAGATAGAGACAACATGCCCTACACCAATGCTGTTATTCATGAGATACAGAGAATTGGAAATATTATCCCAATAAATTTGCCCCGGGCTACTGTGGAAGACACTCAGATAGGAGAATACTCTATTCCAAAGGTACAATAAAATGTTGTTTGTTGTTAACTCAAACCTGTTCCAACACACCTCCATGAAATTCACTAGTTGAACAGTAGCTCCTAACTACATTCCTGGACCTATGCAAGACCTGGATTAGCTTGTGTTTAATTAACGTTGAGGCTAAACTCGCAGTATTGGACACAGCTGATTTAAACTGTCTGCGACTGACTGATTGAAACTTTTTGATTCTTTAGGGCACAGCTGTGATTGGTAGTTTGACATCAGTCCTGTTTGATGAGTCCGAGTGGGAGACGCCTCACTCTTTTAACCCGGGTCACTTCTTGGATGCTGAGGGCAAATTCAGGAGAAGAGATGCCTTTTTACCCTTTTCTCTAGGTATAAAAAACCTTTGCATGTTCTCACAAAGTGTTGCATTTGCTCGCAAGAGCATTGAAATATAGTTTTCCCTACCATCATATCTTTTCCATCTCCATGTCTATTAAGGGGCTCTGTAGAAACTTGTTTTCATTGAAAATTACCCAGATAGCACACGTACATCTGCAAGATGTCTGTTAAAGATCACTTGATCTGGAAAGCATCTGCTGTGTACAAACATCTGACAGACGTCTGTAAGATGTCAGTTGTACATACATTCTAAATCATAAACATCTTAAAGACATCTAATAGAAGTCCATTTGACATCTGATAGGAAACGTCCTATAGACGTATTGCAGATGAGCAAACACTATAAAAAATCTTCGAGATGTAAATGCAGACATCAAATAGACAACTCCATGATGTATGTTTGCTATCAGGGTTAGCATATTAAAATTGGAAAAAGAAATGTAATGCCATAATATTTGATATCAGAATACAGTTATTTCCCTGTTTACTTTACAGAATTGCAAGGCAAATACAAGGTACTTTCTCTATTTTCTAATTTCAGGAAAGAGAGTGTGTCTTGGGGAGCAACTGGCACGGATGGAGCTGTTTCTCTTTTTCTCCTCTCTGCTGCAGCGCTTCACTTTCTCTTCTCCAGCAGGTGTGGAGCCCAGCATAGACTACAAACTGGGGACCACTCGATGTCCCAAACCATATAAATTATGTGCAGTGTCACGTTAAGACAAGCAATTCACACAAATATGTGTTTGCGTATTGCTTGTGCCTGTGATGCTGTATATATGTACTGATTTTAATATCTTGACAAAAAGTAATAGATTGTATTGTAATTTGCTTTGAAAGTGTTTGGAAAAATATGCAATTATACAGTGTTAATAATATCTACAAATGTGACAAGATCTTAATCTTAAATAAAGTCTTTATATTCCTTTAATTTTAACATACATTGTCAAAATTAGAGCAGTGTTTCCCTTGGTACCAACAGTGAACATTCTGGATGCTCTTTGATCTGACACTCATTTAAGGTCTACTAACTAGCTGATTAGTTAAATCAGGTGTATATTTGATAGAGTCCTCATTCAGTTTGTGTGGTGTTATGGATAAAAGAATAAGCTTTATACCGCTGCCTTTCACACTATGAAGTACCGAATCTAATATCCATCAGAATATGTGCCAAAATTGTGCAATACAGCCAGGACATCTACTTGTACAGCTACTTTGAGTTAATTCGCGTTACAGGCAGTAAACCTGGTCAACAATCCAGGAAATGTCGGTCATTGACTTGCTGCACCTTTACGAGTGGATCGATATCAAGACTATTTTGATATTTTCCTGTGTGTTTTTATTGCTGAGAGATTATTTCAGAAATAAAGCGCCGGAAAACTTTCCTCCTGGACCATGGTCTTTACCGTTCATTGGACATTCATCATATCGATCACACGAAGATTCATTTTCAGTTTTTAAAGGTAAACATTCCGGTGTTATGCCAAATTCTGACCCCCGCCAGATTACTGCCCCCCTAGTATTGGTAGGTTTAGGGTTAGGTGTGGGGGAGGGGTTAGGATTAGGCAATCAGGTAGCAATTTCAATGAGAGGGGGTAATAATTTGGCAGGGGTCGAAAATGGGCACAACACCGGCTACATCTAAATGTATTCTCGCTGTGAAAACGCTAATAAGTAGCGGCAGGCTAATCTTGGAATGTTTGTTAAAGGTTTCACCAATCGCATAAAATAAGACCCATGATGTCGACATTCAAACCGATTACGTTTTGACGGAAAAACAACGCAGAATATGTAAAAATGAAGATTGCAACTAAAGCACATAGTGACAGTTGGGTTGCTTGACCTTCAATAAATATATCAGTCAACTGTATGTACATATGTACAACATATAATACTAAAAATTATATTTGCAAAACCAAAAATTTATGAGTTTGAATAAAAAAAAAAAAAAAAGAAAGTCAGTCTTGTTTTCTTGTCTACTACCTTAGGTGGCTGATTATAGGGCATGTATGTTTCAGCTGGTCAGGCTGAGAGATCAGCTTCAGCCAGCTAAAAGGTTTGTTTAAGCAGGTTTTAACATGTTTATGCTTATTTTTCTGAAGTTTGCTCTTTGCACATTGTTGCCAGCAAAATAGTTTTCAATTATAATTATGACTAAAACTATTACAAAAACAAAGAACCTTAAAACATCAGTTTTGTAATGATAGTATCCCTGGTGAAAAAAACAGCTAAAACCAGCCTAGGCTGGTTGGCAAGTTTTAGCTGGTCAACCAGCCTGGTTTTAGCTGGTCAGCAGGCTGGTTTTAGAGGGGTTTTGGCCACTTTTTCAGCCTGGCCAGGCTGGGAAACCACCAGCTAAAACCAGCTACTTCCAACTTAAACCAGCTAAGACCAGCCTAGGCTGGTTTTAGCTGTTTTTTTCAGCAGGGTACTCATATACTGAAAATATATTTAAACCTGCTTCTAACATTTGTTCATTTTTAAAACCATTTTGCAGTTTGCTGAAAAATATGGCAAGATTTTCAACATTAGACTTTTTGGACCAAGAATTGTTGTGTTGGATGGATATAAACTAGTGAAGGAGGTGTATTTACAACAGGGTGACAACCTTGCTGATCGACCCATGTTACCTTTATTTTATGACCTTACTGAAGACAAAGGTAAGATTAATATCAGAATGTTTAACTAGTGGGTTTATTGATTCATACTAATTTAAGCACAATGACACTGTATGTGACTTAAGATGAGCTTTTCTTCTAAGGGATCTTTTGTCCTGAAAATGAAGAGATCAGGGGCCTCATTTATAAAGACTTGCGTAGAAACCATCCTTGATTTTATCTAAGAACTTTTCTGATTTGATCGTAAGAGCGATTCAGAGAAACGAACGTACCACGAAATCCATGCGTATGCCAGTCATTCGGTTATAAATCACAAATGATCGTGGAATTGTGTGCAGCTGAATGTTCCGCCGTCGAAACGCCCCTGCTTAATTAATTAACATATAAAATGAGCTCATTCCTAAAGCAAAAACTCTGTGACAATGGCAAGTAAAAAGGAGCGCAAGAAATCAAATTATAGTGAGGCTGATCCATCTGCAATACCAGGCATTACCACAAGGAAACGGTCGTACGCCAAGCTGGAATCTGACGTGGAGATAAGTACTTTTCCACGTCAAAGACGGTTTTTATAAATCTGTACTTTGACGTGGATTTGATCGTACGAACACTCTAAGATCAAATCAGTGCGTAAGAAAGTTTTATAAATGAGGCCCCTGGGCTTTCCCAAAAGCATCATAACCCTAAGCAGATCATAAAACCATTGCTACCAATGGTCTCTATACGGTCAAATTTGCTTACAATGTTTTTTGGAGAGAGGAAGTAATAAACAGTGTAGCCTCAACAGTAAAAGGTTTTGTGAACAGGTTTAATTGGTGCCAATGGGTATAAATGGAAGCATCAGAGGATATTTGCACTCTCAACTCTTCGGACCTTCGGATTAGGAAAGAAAACCTGTACCTGTCTGTCTGAATGATGCCTTTTCAAATGAACAAGGTATTTACTGATTTACTGAAAATGACATTTGAAATCAAAAGTAGTGTGATGAACAACTTCTACTGTTCCAGGTCGACCATTTGACCCTCGCTTACTGCTGAACAACTCTGTCTCAAATGTGATCTGTGTGCTTGTGTTAATCGATTTGAGTACAGTGACAATGACTTCCAGACTCTGTTGAAAAACATCAATGAGGCTTTATATCTAGAAGGAAGCGTCTGGGCTCAAGTAAACATCTTCCTATTTTCGTTGTGTAAATAACATTTTATATTTAGCTCTATATTAGTTTTGCCTGTTTTTTAGCTGTATAATGCGTTCCCATGGCTCATGCAGCGAGTGCCTGGACCACACTACAGAACATTTGTTCTGCTAAACAAGGTGATTGACTTTGTTTGAGAGAAGGTGAATGCACACAGAGTGGATTATGATGCATCAAATCATCGAGACTACATTGACTGCTTTCTTGCTGAGATGGAAAAAGTAAGACCCTTTTTTATTATAGGCGAGCATCAGTATTTGTGCTGGTACAGAAATGCTGATAGCTTATAAAAATGGATGTTATTTGTGTTGTTTAGCTTAAAGATGACACAGATGCTAGGTTTGATGTGGAGAACTTGTGCATCTGTGCTCTGGATCTATTTGTGGCAGGAACTGAGACTACCTCCACCACTTTGTACTGGACTCTTCTCTATATGATGAAATATCCTGAGATACATGGTAAGATCTTTCTGTGAGAAAAAGTAATGTAACTCTCAGAATTTTGTATTGGACAATCTCTATTTTGTATCTTCAGCCAAAGTTCAGGAGGAGATTGATCATGTTGTGGGAGGGTCACGGCAGCCATCTTTATCAGACAAAGGCAACATGCCCTAAATGAATGCTGTGATTCATGAGATACAGAGGATTGGAAATATTGTCCCATTAAATGTGGTTCGAATTACTGTAGAAGATACTCAGATAGGGCAATACTCTATTCCAAAGGTGGGCCTAATGTTTAAAGCACTGTATATTTATGGACATTGCATCAGTTGCTGTGTTTCTTTAGGGCACACCTGTGATTGGCTATTTGACATCAGTGCTGTTTGACGAGTCCGAGTGGGAGACGCCTCACTCTTTTAACCCGGGTCACTTCCTGGATGCTGAGGGCAAATTCAGGAGAAGAGATGCCTTTTTACCTTTTTCTCAAGGTACAGGATAACTTTGTTTCCTTGAAAGTAATACAAAGATACATGTTGACAGTAATTTATACAAGCCACTATAAAAAGAAAACCATAATGTGATTATTACCCATAATTTTTTCAGATTTTTAGGAAACAGAGTGTGTCTTGGGGAGCAGCTGGCACGGATGGAGCTGTTCCTGTTTTTCTCCCCTTTGCTGCAGCGCTTCACTTTTTCTTCTCCAGCAGGTGTGGAGCCCAGTTTGGATTTTTAAATGGGGGGTACTCACTGTCCCCAACCATATGAATTATGTGCAATGCCACGCTAATACAAGCAAAACACAAATGTGCTGATGCATTGCTTTTAGTCATATGTACAGATTATTGTAATGGAAAACTGTTATTTAGTGGTTAGATGTTAATTGGTAAGTTTGTGTCATCAGAAGTTAAAATAATTCACAGAAGTAAAAATAAACTTATTTTCTCTGTGTAAACAACAAATACTTTTCCTGTAATGGCCCTGACTATGTGCTATGTACAGTACAAATGAGCTAAACCAATTACAAGATAAAATAGAAATTAAGTGATAGATACACCAAATAGAAACAAAAACTACAGTATGGAAGAATTTCTAACTGTTTTAACTAATAGTTCTATCAGTTCACCTAAAAATGAAATTCCTGTCATTATTTACTCACCCTCAAGCTGGAAGTCAGTGAAACCATTAACTGTTTAGTTACCAACCTTCTTCAAAATTATTTTTGTTCCACAGAAGATGAGAGTGCAGTGCACTTTTTATAGTTAAAGACTAGCAATTTAGTACTTGAAAATCTTTATTCTCCATTTCTCTCAACTAATGATACTCTAAAAGGATGGATAGAGAGTAGCTATAAACTATAAATGGTAGGGCATAATTTCATCGCTGTCTTAATCACACAACCCCAATTGCTACAAAGAAGTAGACGACGAAGGAGACCGCAAAGAAATCACTGGAGGACAACCGGGAAAGTATGAATTGAGGTCGACAATAACAGACTAGCCTACATGAAACATCTGAAAGAGAATTTGTGGCGGAATTGAACACAGCAGTCCGAGGACATCTACTGGATGCACGACGTAAAAGCACTCTCTAGGGTTTTGTTGTATAATAACAAGAACACAGTTTCACACACACAGGACAAACATTATATAAAATACAAACACCAGGGGTGTACATAAATACAAATTTATGTAAAAACATTAAAGCGTTTGTCACCGTTTTAATTGCTTTTTGTTTGATAGAAAATATCTATATTTCCTAAAAGAAGAAAAAAGCAAGGTTTTGCATGAGAAAATGTGTGAATATGAAATTTCGCAAGTGGGTCATTCCTGGGATTCTGTGCCTTTTGTGTCCCCAGTAAAGATATTATTGCCTTAAATTTTTCACCAACATCAATTTTAAAGTTGTCTTTGACATAACACCTTTTGACCTTTAAGTTATATATATAATTTTAAACATTTTACAGCATTTTAAACCACCAAATATAATCATTTTTCCTATGTCCCCAGGCCTGTCTGCCTAATGATGAATGCAACACTTAACATGAGCACTTTTGTTTTTCGATTTATGTCACATTGTTTGGTACATCAGTAATAGTTTTCTCTAATGTATATATTTTCCAAGTATTAAATTTATTTAAAAAAAATAATAATAAATAAAGGTTTTTTAGCTTGCCCCTCAAAATTTGTTCTCAACTGGGGAAGGTATGCGAGAGCCTCTGTTTTGTTAAATGTCTGTTTTTTATTTATTTTATCTTTCCAATTTGATGTGGTCAACTTCAACATGTCTACCCTGTTAAGGGGAATATGAAAAAAAATACATTTGTAAAAGTATCATTTAAAAAAATACATTCAGTTCTTTATTTGTCAGACCTTCTGTGTTTTTTTTTTGTTTTTGTTTTTTGCTTAGACTTAGTGTAATGGCTGATTTTAGGTCAAAATGTCCACTCAGTGTCCACCCTGTTACGTTAGAAAACCTAACAGGGTGGACACATTTAGTAAATGGATCCATAAATGTATACTAGATATTCTTACTATAGTACTAGACATCTTACTAGAGATCAGTCTTACTAGATATTCTTAATAAATTATGGAAGAGTTTTCTTTTCTTTTTCTTTTTTTTTTTGTAGACTATCCTTTTGTTTAGGTTTAAATATTTAATGTAGAGGTGTCATTGATTCTTTCTTTATAACCAACTATATGCAAAACTCCACACTTTATAGTTGAAGACAAAACCTTTTTGGAAGTTGAAACGCTTTTCTCTCCACTCTATTAAATAATGATACTGGATAGAGGTCTCTTTGAATAAATCCAGATTTACATATGAAAAGCTGTAGGTGAACACACTTGTCCAATAAAAAAAGTGTCCCTATGTGTACAGCCCTTTTGGACCCTGCCCACTTAGAGCTTCCAGGCCCCAGCTTCTAGCCTACTTGTTTTCACTTTTTACGTACCCAAGATATCCAAGTCGTGTCAGCCATGAACCTGTTGCACCTGTACGAGTGGATCGATATCAAGAGTTTTTTAATATTTTCGTGTGTGTTTTTGTTGCTGAGTGATTATATCAGAAATAAAGCGCCGAAAAACTTTCCTCCTGGACCATGGTCTTTACCGATTATAGGAGACCTTCATCATATCGACAGCAGAAGGATGCATCTTCAGTTCTCAGAGGTGAATCCAATTTCAACTATTGCTAAAATAATCTGAAAATTCCACATAATGGTAAATGATGCAAACTGCGTTAATCGCGTCGATAAGTAGTCTGATGACGGTGACGGTTTGTATTTACCTAACGTCAAGACACCGAAAAGAAACTGCTTTACATGAGCTTAATCAGCTAAGTTAGCTATATCCACAGCATAAACATTTTACAATTACAGTTTCAAAAACGGTATGTTTGTGTCAGAACGTAACTCAGTTTATGACGCAGTTGCCCTATATTTTCCATTATCCCTTAGCCTTATGTTACCCATGTTTATATTGGAATTTACGGTCGGACTCTTCTGCTATATCTTAAACATGTCAAATTAATCAGTCTGAATAAATTATAAAGAAGTCAGGTAATTTCTAAACAATAGATAATTCATTAGTATGCTGAATATACAGTCATACCCGAAATTATTCATAGCTACTCCAAGCAAATTCTGACTTAAATTACTTTTATTCAACCAGCAAGTTTTTTGTTTTTTGACCGGAAATGACGCAGGCTTCTCCCAAAAGATTCTAGGTGCGTTCGAGATGCACTACACTAGCCAGCAGCCGCTTGCAGTCGGGGGAGGAGTAAAGAGACGGCCGTCAAGTCGGACACTTATAGAGGATGAAACTGTATTCCAAACATACACAAAAAAAGGAATAAAGAAAAAGAAGAAATGAAACTACATAAGATAAATAAATAAAAGAAAAAAAATTACCCTATCATTTATTCTATAGGCTACAATCGTTTTGCTTTTTTTTGTTGATCATATCAAGTATGTGAGTTACTTTAATGTAATGCAATATGACATTTATTATTTGCATCTTAGTTTTGTAGTTAGCTATAGGACATTTTTTACAAATATAAGCAGTTTATTCAGTGTAGTGAAGCCTCTCACAGCATCCATTAAAAAAACGGCCTCTGGTTGACCAGGGTTTTTTTTCCCAAAATTTACTCTTATACAATAAGAATATATATTTACCATATCGCCTAATCTTCATTTTCATCATTAATGTTTTGTTTGAATATTAGATATTCGATATAAAGATTGATTACATACAGGAACTTTTTTAAGAAAAACACGCAGCACACGTCGTGCTTGTCGACACATATGCTGCGTCCCAATTCGCCTACTTATACTACGCCCTAAAAGTATGTACTCTTTTTGTGAAGAAAAAGTACATACTTTTGAGTATGTAGCAGAATAGTAGGCGAGCTTTGGGACATACTACTTCGTCATAACTGCTTTTTTAACGGACGCTCTGTTGCTTAGTTACCTGAATCCTGTCACTGTTTAAACTGCCCTGTCAATCATCACAGTTAACATTATCTACATTTCGTTTAATTTAATTTCCTATCGTAATAGAGAGAAATGAAGAGGCACGTTCTTTCATGAGTCTTTCATGCCGAGAACTCTGCTCATGTTTGCATAATTATGCATTTAAACGTTAATGACCAAACCTATCTTTATAAAAGTTCATAATGTTGCTGCACATGAAATATAACGAGGATAACATTTAAAATATATATTTTTTATCAGGTTACACACTGATTATTTATCACTCAAATCCCTTTCTCTACCTGTCCGTTGGTCGCGCATATCCTCCATGTTTGTAGTTTTTTAACACTTTTTATGCGTGTTTGTAGTTCTAATCGAATCCTCGTTCACCGCGCAATGTGTTGTGGGCAATATTAGCCGTTAGAGTGTGCATTGATCCGCACTTCGAATTCTGAAGTCAAGTAGTAGACCATCCGGGAATCTTTGGAATACTTTTTTGAACATACTACGATTTGGGACATACATACTAATTCTATTTTCGAATACTATTTAGGACGGATAGTATGCGAATTGGGACGCAGCAATAATCTGACCAATGAGAATAAAGTGTGTCGTCATCAAGGCTTTCGCAGCCGATTTTAAGCAGCTGCAGCGCCTGACCTCTGCGACTGCTCTCGTTTTGCTCTCACGGTACTTTGATGGCACACGTGATCGAAAGGCGGCTGCAGCGCCGATCAAAGTCGGACAAATGATCTTACCAGAATGCATTGTTTTGTAAGGCGGCAGCCGATTTCTTGCGGCGCCGCATGAAGTCGAACGCACCTAATAAGACGATGTACAAGAGGCATCATTGTGTAAAAAATATTTCTCAGCTTTTATTTACATTTGAACAAAAAGTGGCAAAATTATTGATACCCTTTGCAAACTGTCACAGTCTATGCGAAAATCCATAGTTCTATACCATTCCAAATAGTCCAAGGTGTTCTAAAACAGTGATTCTCAACTCCAGTCCTCGGGGCCCACTGCTCTGCACATTTTGTATGTTTCTGAATCTGACACACTCAGTTCAGTTCATGGATCTTTCTCCTAACGAGCTGATTATCTCAATCAGGTGTGCTTAATGAAGGAGACATACAAAATGTTCAGAGCAGTGGGCCTCGAGGACTGGAGTTGAGAATCACTGTTCTAAAACATCCTAATTACCCTGATTCATTGGGACAGCTGTTTTAATCAACTCAACAAGTGAAAAACAGAAGCTCTCTGCTGCTGGTTTGTGGACAGTCATCATGGCTAAGACAAAGGAGCTCATTGAGGACCTGCTGCGACTGTGCATTGTGGCTGCTCACAAGTCAGGAAAGTGCTATAAGACCATATCTAAATGTTTTGAAGTTCCAGTGGCTACAGTGCAAAGCAAAGTATTATGAAAAAATACAAGACATTCCACACTGTGAAAAATCTCAGAGGGATAAAGTAGAGTAATAAAATATGCTACTCAAGTAAAAGTACTGTTACTTCAATGAAATTTTACCTAATTACAGGTAAAAGTAATGGTCAAAAAAAGTAAAAGTAAAAAGTAAGAGTATTTTATTTTTTTTTTTTTTTTTTTTGAACAGCAGGGGTGGGTGGGGGTTTCTAGTGTAGTTCAAAAAAGGCAAGGGGATATAAATCTCAACCTGGTTGTTTTCAATTGAGGAAACAACTTTACAAATTAAAGTGCAATAAAAACAAAGAAATAAAATACAATAAAAATAAATAAATAAATAACCAGATAAAACATTTAGGGAAATAGTCATTTTAGTGCAAATGATCCCATAAAACATTAAACATCACAACTACTGAATGTGGCATAAACTGTGGATTCAGTAGAGCATCCTTTTGTTAAACACTAAAACAGTAGTGCAAAACTAAGTCAAAATGGGTCAGGGACATTCAAGTATTTAGGAAAAAACTGTGCCATTGTCAGATAGTTTCCAGTGCGCGATCACCTCCTTCCCTCCACGCACAATTTTTTTTTTTTTTTGTTTATTTAGTTTAATTTTTTTTTTATTTGTTAACTGATAAGATTTAAAAATGTAGTGAAGTACAATACTTAACTCAAAACATACTTAAGTAAAAGTAAAATTTTTGATAGCTGTAAGGCTTTTCTATTGATTATTGAGAAAGGTATGAATAATTTTGGACATGCCACTTTTTGTTCAAATGTAAATAAAAGCTGAGAAGTATTTTTTCCACAATGATGCCTCTTGTACATCATCTTATTATCTTTTGGGAGAAGCCTGTGTCATTTCCGGTTAAACAAAAAAAAAAAACTTGCTGGTTGAATAAAAGTAACTTAAAGTCAAGAATTTGCCAGGGATATGAATAATTTTGGGCTTGACTGTATAATTTCAGGAGCTCTGGTACTGACAACAAATTATGTTTTGCAGTTTGCAGAAAAATATGGCAAGATTTTCAGCCTTAGAATTCTTGGATCAAGAATTGTTGTGTTGGATGGATATAAAGTCGTGAAGGAGGTGTATTTACAACAGGATGACAGCCTCACTGGTCGACCTATGTTACCTTTGTTTTATGAGATCGTTGGAGACAAAGGTAAGTCTTTGTGTATCTGAATGTTAAACTGATCATGTTGACATTACACAATAAATTATCAATAATCAACTAACTGTAAAAGGTCTGTTTTGTGAACAGGTTTAGTCGCTGCCATTGGGTATAAATGGAAGCATCAGAGGAGATTTGCAATTTCAACTCTTCGGAATTTCGGATTGGGAAAGAAAAGCCTGGAGCCGTCCATTGGTCTTGAATGTACCTTTCTTAATGAGGCCATTTCAAATGAACAAGGTATTTAGTGAAGTTTGTTTACTGAAAACAGCTAAAAATGACATTTGAAATCAGAAGCAGTCTAACAATTTCTACTGTTCTAGGTCGACCATTTGACCCTCGCTTACTGCTGAACAACTCTGTTGCAAATGTGATCTGTGTGCTTGTGTTTGGTAATCGATTTGAGTACAGTGACAATGACTTCCAGTGTCTGTTGAAGAACATCAATGAAGCTGTGTATCTGCAAGGAGGCATCTGTGCTCAAGTAAACATTTCTTACATTTTTACATTTTTAGCTTTGCTCTCTTTCACTGCTTAGCATCTCCTTGTTCTTCTTTCTTTAGCTTTATAACATGTTCCCATGGCTCATGCGACGAGTGCCTGGACCACACAAGAAAATTTTTGCTCTGTGGCAGGACGTGATTAACTTTGTTCGAGAAAAGGTGAACGCACACAGAGTGGATTATGATCCGTCAAATCCTCGAGACTACATTGACTGCTTCCTTGGAGAAATGGAAAAAGTAAGACATTTTCTTAGGGGGGCATCAGTAAGTGGAACACTCTGGTTATAATAATGTAACTGAATTGTTTAGCTTAAAGACGACACAGCCGCTGGCTTTGATGTGGAGAACTTGTGCTTCTGTACTCTGGATCTGTTTGGAGCGGGGATTGAGACCACCTCCACCACTCTGTACTGGGGTCTTCTCTACATGATGAAATATCCTGAGATACAGGGTGAGAGCTTACTGTGAGAAACTGCCTTCATGTGCACATAAAACTGGTATGTACTCACAGTTTTGTCTCGGACTATCTCTGAATTGTATTTTCAGCCAAAGTCCAGGAGGAGATTGACCGTGTAGTTGGAGGGTCACGGCAGCCATCTTTGTCAGACAGAGACAACATGCCCTACACCAATGCTGTTATTCATGAGATGCAGAGGATTGGAAATGTTGTCCCAATGAATGTGGCTCGGGCTACTGTGGAAGACACTCAGATAGGAAAATACTCCATTCCAAAGGTTGACCTAGGGATTTTTAATGCATTATAAGATTGTCAATTTAAGTAACTTCATTTTTGTAATTGACATTTATGTTTAGAATCTATTAGTTTAAGCACATTAAGAGTAATATAATTTAACTTTTGCAGGGCACAATAGTAACTGGCAATTTGACATCAGTGCTGTTTGATAAGTCTGAGTGGGAGACGCCTCACTCTTTTAACCCGGGTCACTTCCTGGATGCTGAGGGCAAGTTCAGGAGAAGGGATGCCTTTTTACCTTTTTCTCTAGGTACAGGATAACTGTAACACAAGTAACACAAAGATATATGTTGACAGTTCTTTGTACAAGTATGTATATGATTACCCATATTTTTTTTCTAGGAAAGAGAGTGTGTCTTGGGGAGCAATTGGCACGGATGGAGCTGTTCCTCTTTTTCATCTCTCTGCTGCAGAGATTCACTTTCTCTCCTACAGCGGGTGTGGAGCCCAGCTTGGATTTTAAACTGGGGGCCACTCACTGTCCCCAACCATATGAATTATGTGCAGTGCCACGCTAATACAAGTGATGCTCCATAGCGGCGTAGCATGACGTTTGAGCTTGGGGAGGTCAAACCAAGCTTGTCGATTTGCCACACTTTAAAAATACATTTGAACTTATCTATAGTAAACGTACAAATTCACACTCCCTGTTTTTACTATGATTACATAGAGCAGCAGCAAGGGCGTAAGTCTGTGGCAACCAGATACAGCGCATGTGAATTTCTTGCGCTATGTCTAGCAATGAACACAGAGAAAATAATGCACTATAAACTTGTATGTCAACAGAATATCAAAGTAGACAAAATTAATTTCTCACCCACTGCTTTAAAACAGATGGATGTTGGGCACGCACAATTGCAGGCACACAAGTAGTTTATATTGTAAAATCTATGTCTAGATTTTGTTTTGTGTAAATCAAGTAACATTTGGATGTAAATAGTCCTTTAAAAGGATCACCTTTAAAAGACTGTCTGAGTCTGGAGTCATCAAGCACAGCATCAGCATTGGCATCTTCATCTGACTAGAGACTATTATCTGCCAAAATGCACATTTGTCACACCACAGTTTCTTACGCAAATGAGATTGGGAGGCATTAATAAGTTTGATTTAAATTATTATACAATATAAAAACTTAAAATGTATTAAAATAACTACATTGTATGCATATTTGCTTGTGAGTTGAAAATGGGGAACTATGGCACCCCCACAAGGTACAGTAATTTTTAAACAATTGTTTGTTAAAAAATAACCCAAAATGTGTGGGTTTGGGTGCTCACATGATGATGCGTTTTAGCTATTTATTGGCTGTTGGTTATTTGGTGGTTTAAATAATACTAAAATATTTACAAATAAATCCACTGGAAAAAAAGGATCATGAATATAAGTCATGAATGGTAAACAAAATAAATCTATGAAAAGGCTTTAAATGTCTTAAATTCAGTTGTATCAAAAAGTGGTTTTATATCTTAATAATCATTTGAAAAAGTCTTAAATATGGGGACGGAAATGCTATGTCCTGTTTACATAATACTGGGGTCCTCACATGTGTAACTGTTTGACATCTACAATTATTTCTTTTACCTTACCGTTTCAGATGAACTCATACACCCAACATATTTCTCCTTTTTTTAATACACTAAAGGGATAATTCATCTAAAAATGAAGGCTACTCGCCCTCAAGCTGTTCCAAACCTGCTTGAAATTCTTAACTGCTGCTGAACACAAAAGATATTTTGTAGTAAACACTTGCTGGTCCCCATTGACTTACATAGTGCCCCCAAGTTGACTTCCAAGGATAGCAATTTTGTGTGGACTATTTTAACTTTTAGGTTTAAGTATTTAATAAACTTGTATTTTGATGTAGGGGTGGAGCTATGGATTCTTTCTTTATAACCAACTGTATGCAAAAAAACTGCACTCTTTATAGTTAACCCTTGTGCGTCAATTTAGAAAAGTTACACATAGGTTCATAAAGAACAAAAATGTCCATATCAAAAAACAAAAATGTAAAGCTTGGGAGTACAGACTAAATTCAATCTCATTTTAAAGTAGACCCTTGCAAAACTAAGAATTACAATAAGTGTAATATGACGATCGGGTGTGGGTCGGGTGCGGTTATCTAAATCAGAGAAAAATATAGGTGCGGGTGGATGGCGGGCGGATAATTTTTTTGAAGCTGCGGATTCGGGTGACGCTTGAGCCCATCCGCGCATCTCTAGCGCATGGGCGTAAATCCCGGGGGGGACGGGGGGGACATGTCCCCCCCCATCCGAGGGTTGTCCCCCCCCCCCCCCCCTAAAAAAATTATAAAAAAAAAATCGCACTCTCTATTGTGAAAAATATATGTATGTATACCTACTCGTGTAAGTAGAACCCCCCCCCCCCCGCAAAAAATGCATTTAGAAACAGTTGAGTTCCCCCTCCCCTTCCTTACAGTGGTTTGGCCCACTGCCTGCTTTACGCACACGAGTCAGGTGTGTGGCTGCGGCTCAATTAATGCTGAACTCCAGTAAATAGGGTATTTCATTAACTTTAAATAAAGCGATTCTCTTTAATGTAGTTGATGCAGACTCATTCATAAATTAGTTGCGGCAAAAATGCTGATTACCGATGTAATTTTCCATGAATCTGCTATATTAGCAATTAAAACATTACTTATCTAGTTAACGTTAGCTTGTTTACCATAGCTTGCAAGACGCCAAAAGCCGTTTCCCATGCATTGTTTTATTTGTGACGACTTGGCATAATGTTAACTTAACATTAACGGCCACAATTATGTTGCAGGTATACCTCACTTCCCTGATGTCAAGAGATAAACTAGCGAGCGTTCTTAGTAGGTCCGGCCTTTAGCCCTTTTGTTAGCGCGTCCGCCTCCCGTGCCGGAGACCCGGGTTCGAGACCCGCTCGTCGCGAGTGTGTGGCGTTTCATTTAGCTGTGCATTTACTAAATGAGCACTGTGTTACGTCCGAACAAACCTCACTATAAATAAAATTGTAAACCTTTTTTTGTTTTTGTTTTTATTGTTGTGTATCTTTATAAGTACAATTTGACTGTATTATTTTGCGTCCCCTTCAAAAATTGCTCATGAGAAATTTTATATTTATTGTCCCCCCCCTACTGTTAAATGAAATTTACGCCCATGCTCTAGCGCACACACAATTTTATGTAGGACACTTCTATAATAGGCTATCATATGCATAAACAGAAAACGGAATAAACAAGTATTTGCCAAATTGAAAAAGTGGCACCATCTAGTAAAAAATAGTAACATTTAATAGTAACAGCCTTGCCAACAGAATGAAAGCATATTAATAAATATTGCATAATTTTATAGTTAAATGGCCCTGGGATTAGGCTAATAATTGCAGTTTTGATGGGTTTCAATAAAGACATTTTTGTCCTTAAGGTCCTGAGAGGAACTATTTTTTATACCTAGTGTAAAATAGATTTATTAAAGAAAATGAGGGTTAAATATTAAATATCTAATAAAAATACAAACCTGTGCCAAAATGTATGCAGTTGCATTAACACAGGCACATAATTAAAAAAAAACCTGAACAACTTTACTCTGTATTCCTCTATTAATGGATAAATAATTTAATGTGCATATACAGTGTATTATTTTGTCTCTTTGAATAAATCTAGATTTACACATACACATTGCTCTATGAAAAGCTGTAGCCTGTTTGTGAACACACACAATGAAAAAGTGTTCCCATATGTGCAGCATTTGGAGCCCTGCCCACTTAGAGCTTCCTGGCTCCGACCTCCTTTTTTATACTTGTTTGCACTTTAACACGGTAAACCTAGCCACGAAAACCGAGAAGTGTCAGTCATGGACCTGTTGCACCTTTACGAGTGGATCGATATTAGGAGTATTTTGATATTTTCCTGTGTGTTTTTATTGCTGAGCGATTATATCAGAAATAAAGCGCCGAAGAACTTTCCTCCTGGACCATGGTCTTTACCGATTATAGGAGATCTTCATCATATCAACCCCAGAAAGATTCATCTTCAGTTGTCAGAGGTAAATAAATCTGAAAATGCAAAATGGTGGTTAGTGATTTGCAAACAGCATCGCGTAGAAAATTACTGACGAAGATGACGGGTTGTATTTATCTACACACCGAAAAGAAACGGTTTTACATGGGCCTAATCACTTATATCCACAATATAAACATGTTACAGTTACTGTTGCAAAAGCGATAAAGAGAACCTTGCGTTCAAGTTAGAATGTCTAACTCGGTTTGTGACGCAGTCGCAGTAAATATTCCGTATGTTCGTCATATTTAAATGGCAAATAATCTGTAGTGTCAAGGTAACCCTGGGAACAGATACAGTCATGGTCAAAATTGTTGGCACACCTGATTTTTTTTTCCAGAAAATCAAGTTTTTCTCACAGAAAAGTATTGCATTAACACGTTTTGCTATACAAAGTTAATTCCCTTTGTGTATATTGGAACAAACAAAAAAAGGGAGGAAAAAATCAAATTTGACATGTCACACAAAACTCCAAAATTATCCAAGTACTGCTCACTGCAGAGCCAAATGGCCTCCAGCTCCACCTCTCTTGATGTCCAGCTCCACCTCTGAGTGAACAAATGGGTGGAGTTAAGGTTAGGGATAGGGTAAGGGGTAGGGTTAGGGTGTGGTTAGGTGTCTATCTCCACCCATTACCTCCAGCGAGGGGGAGCTGGAGCTCCAGCTCCTCCCATATGGCTATTGGCACCCTTTCAAAATTGTGGATAAATAAGATTGTTTCAAGCATGTGATGCTCCTTTAAACTCACCTGGGGCAAGTAACAGGTGTGTGCAATATAAAAATCACACCTGAAAGCAGATAAAAAGGAGAGAAGTTCACTTAGTCTTTGCATTGTGTGTCTGTGTGTGCCACACTAAGTATGGACAACAGAAAGAGGCGAAGAGAACCAAAATTGTGGCAAAATATCAACAATCTTAAGGTTACAAGTCCATCTCCAGAGATCTAGATTTGCCTTTGTCCACAGTGCGCAACATTATCAAGAAGTTTGCAACACATGGCACCAGGGCCGTGCAGAGACCTTTAAAGGGGCAGGTGCTCAAAGTATAAAAAGGGCACCTGGAACAAGACATTTAAGAGCCCCTCGGGTCCATCACCTCATTGTAGGCATCCAGTTACTTACGTAATAAGTAACAATATCATTAATAAGTCAAATAATGCATTATTCAAAGTTTTAATTGCATTTATGTTTAGTTCAGGACTCAAACAATAGAATTAGTAATATTTTATCACTATAAAAGGGGCTCTCTAAATAGGGCTGTGCTCAAAACATCAGTACAACAATACTGTACTGTATATTGTGACACATTCCTTGCTGATATACATATCATTACAGAGGCTTCTAGCAGCCAATGCTGTGAAGCAGTTCTGAGAAAGAAATGGAACATAAAAGACCATTTTGATGTTTAAAAGATTGAAAAATATTTTCTTTGGACCTTTTAATTTTGATTACAAATAGTTGTGTATTAAATTGTCAAACCTAAAGATTTTCTTCTCTCTGTTTAACACAATAATAAAGAACAGCTGTTATATTAAACTCTGTATGGTCACTATTGAAAATATCTGTGGCCCCGATGTATATTGTATTGTAAGATTGTAGATGGTAGAATATTAAGGCATAAAATGGCATGATTTATAATTCAGATACAGGTTCACACAAAAACAAAATATATTGTACAATGGAATGTCAGCCTTTACACCATTAAAAGGGATAAATGGAGTTTATAATTTATTATATTTTATTTAAAACATAAATAGTACTGTCTTAATTGTTTAGATTTTTAGAAGGCACATTAACATCTTTCACATTTACAACTCTATGTGTTTGCTGCATAAAAACTAGGTCGATAATTGCAATAATTTGACCATAAAGAGCTGAAAAATGTGGAAATAAAAATTCATTCTCTGTCACAAGGGGGCGCTTTAGGAGCGCTGAAATACTACGGTTTCCATGGGAACGGCTGAACACAAAGCAGCAGCATTAACGCAGTTTTATCAGATGTGAAATGAAAATGCAAACGACACGTTTCTGAGGACAGTCCGTTCCCTTCAGATTCATTCATATAAAGACATCAGTGCCGTGTTTTGACTTTGAAACGTGCAGCGTGCATATTTATTCAATGACATCATTGCCTTTTTAAGTTTAATCCAGCCCTATCGCGATTCTCATCTTTCCAAATAATTGCATCTGTCCCCAAATGTAAGACCTCCTAAATTATAATTAAGTCTTTTCTTATACTATTTAACATATATAAAACTTTTTATGGCCTTAAATTTGACACAACCTAATTGAGGAGTTTTTAAGGACCTGCAGGAGCCCTCTCCTTTACAATAGATTTACGATTTTTTTTTTACATGACGACATTAACATTATCGGCAGCTATTTCAGAGTAGACATGCACAAACTATAAAAAAGTATAAATACTCGTGCATAATCTCTTTCCTTCACGTCATTCTTATGATAATAAGTAACGTTAAATCTGGTGAAAACACCACTTACCAGCAGCCACCAACGTGTCTATCCTTGGCGTTATAATATAAACATGATCGGATCGTCCTGAACTTCCGGGTGGGGTCGTCACGTGACGAGGGTCATTCTATTACAGCTAAAACATTATTAATTAATTTTACTAAAAGTTCGATTGGGCAGGCTGTCGCGAATTCGATATTTTTATAAATATTTTATTTTTATATTATTACATAAAAAAAATCTTAACAAAAGGGCACTTTGATCACTAGGAGCCAAAAGGGCAGGTGCTCAAGCGCCCTCCGCCCCCCCCCCACCCCCCCCCCCCCCCTCTGCACGTGCCTGCATGGCACTGTAGCTAATCTCCCTGGGTGTGGACGGAAGAGAAAAATTGATGAAAGGTTGCAACGCAGGATAGTCCGGATGGTGGATAAGCAGCCCCAAACAAGTTCCAAAGAAATTCAAGCTGTCCTGCAGGCTCAGGTGTCAGCGCGAACTATCCGTCAAAATTTAAATGAAATGAAACGCTATGGCAGGACACTGAAGGTTCAAAGATGTTTTGGGGTTGTTTTGCTGCCTCTGGAACTGGGTGCCTTGACTGTGTGCAAGGCATCATGAAATCTGAGGATTACCAAAGGATTTTGGGTCACAGTGTAGGGCCCAGTGTCAGAAAGCTGGGTTTGGGTCTGGGGTCTTGGGTCTTCCAGAAGGAAAATGACCCCAAACGTACTTCAAAAAGCACCCAGAAATGGATGGCAATGAAGCGCTGGAGAGTTCTGAAGTGGCCAGCAATGAGTCCAGATCTAAATCCCATTGAACACCTGTGGAGAGATCTTAAAATTGCTGTTGGGAAAAGGCGCCCTTCCAATATGAGAGACCTGGAGCAGTTTGCAAAGGAAGAGTGGTCCAAAATTCCGGCTGAGAGGTGTAAGAAACTTATTGATGGTTATAGGAAGCGACTGATTTCAGTGATTTTTTCCAAAGGGTGTGCAACCAAATATTAAGTTAAGGGTGCCAATAATTTTGTCCGGCCCATTTTTGGAGTTTTGTGTGACATTATGTCAGATTTGTTTTTTTCCTCCCTTTTTTTGTTTTTTTTCCAATACACACAAAGGGAATAAACTGTGTATAGCAAAACGTGTTAATGCAATACTTTTCTGTGAGAAATACTTGATTTACTGGAACAATTTCAGGGGTGCCAACAATTTTGGCCATGACTGTATGTTGCTGCCGTAACAATGCGTTACGTAATGCAATGATGTCCTAAACATGTAAATTGAATAACAATCTTAATAAAGCATAAAGAATGAAGTTTTAATTTTTAAATAGTACAGTCGTGGCCAAAAGTTTTGAGAATGACACAAATATTAGTTTTCACAAAGTTTGCTGCTCAACTGCTTTTAGATCTTTGTTTCAGTTGTTTCTGTGATGTACTGAAATATAATTACAAGCACTTCATACGTTTCAAAGGCTTTTATCAACAATTACATGACATTTATGAAAAGAGTCAGTATTTGCAGTGTTGGCCCTTCTTTTTCAGGACCTCTGCAATTCGACTGGGCATGCTCTCAATCAACTTCTGGGCCAAATCCTGACTGATAGCAACCCATTCTTTCATAATCACTTCTTGGAGTTTGTTAGAATTAGTGCGTTTTTGTTTGTCCACCCGCCTCTTGAGGATTGACCAAGTTTTAAGATCTGGGGAGTTTCCAGGCCATGGACCCAAAATGTCAACGTCAACTTAGTTATCACTTTTGCCTTATGGCACGGTGCTCCATCGTGCTAGAAAATGCATTGTTCTTCACCAAACTGTTGTTGGATTGTTGGAAGAAGTTGCTGTTGGAGGGTGTTTTGGTACCATTCTTTATTCATGGCTGTGTTTTGGGGTGAGCCCACTCCCTTGGATGAGAAGCAACCCCACACATGAATGGTCTCAGGATGCTTTACTGTTGGCATGACACAGGACTGATGGTAGCGCTCACCTTTTCTTCTCCGGACAAGCCTTTTTCCAGATGCCCCAAACAATCGGAAAGAGGCTTCATCTGAGAATATGACTTTGCCCCAGTCCTCAGCAGTCCATTTGCCATACTTTTTGCAGAAGATCAATCTGTCCCTGATGTTTTTTTTTTTGTTTTGTTTTTTTTTTTGGAGAGAAGTGGCTTCTTTGCTGCCCTTCTTGACACCAGGCCATCTTCCAAAAGTCTTGGCCTCACTGTGCATGCAGATGCGCTCACACCTGCCTGCTGCCATTCCTGAGCAAGCTCTGCACTGGTGGCACTCCGATCCCGCAGCTGAATCCTCTTTAGGAGACGATCCTGGCGCTTACTGGACTTTCTTGGACGACCCCGAAGCCTTCTTAACAATGCAGTGGAAAGTTTTTTCGGATTAAGTTAATTTTCATGGCAAAGAAGGACTATGCAATTCATCTGATCACTTTTCATAACATTCTGGAGTATATGCAAATTGCTATTATAAAAACTTAAGCAGCAACTTTTCCAATTTCCAATATTTATGTAATTCTCAAAACTTTTGGCCACGACTGTATATAATATTATATGCTGTTATTTCAGGAGATCTGACAACAAATCATATTTTACAGTTTGCAGAAAAATATGGCAAGATTTTCAGCCTTAGAATTATTGGACCAAGAATTGTTGTGTTGGATGGGTATGAACTCGTGAAGGAGGTGTATTTACAACAGGGGGACAACCTCGCTGATCGACCTATGTTACCTTTATTTTATGAGATCGTCGGAGATAAAGGTCAGTCTAATATCTGAATGTTTAATTGGTAATTTAACATTTCACCATAAATGATCAGTAATCAATTAACTATTTAGGGTCTGTTTTGTGAACAGGTTTAGTTGCTGCCAGTGGGTATAAATGGAAGCATCAGAGGCGATTTGCACTTTCAACTCTTCGGAATTTCGGATTGGGAAAGAAAAGCTTGGAGCCGTCCATCAGTCTTGAATGTACCTTTCTGAATGAGGCTATTTCAAATGAACAAGGTATTTACTGAGGTTTGTTAACTGAAAATGACATTTGAAATTGGAAGCACAGTGTGATGAACAACTTCTGCTGTTCCAGGTCGACCATTTGACCCTCGCTTACTGCTGAACAACTCTGTTGCAAATGTGATCTGTGTGCTTGTGTTTGGTAATCGATTTGAGTACAGTGACAATGACTTCCAGACTCTGTTGAAGAACATCAATGAAGCTGTGTATCTGGAAGGAGGCATCTTTGCTCAAGTAAACATTTTTATATTTTAACATTTTTTACATGGTATCTTTGCTCTCTTTCACTGCTCAGCTGCTCTTTGTTCTTCTTTCTTTAGCTTTATAACATGTTCCCATGGCTTATGCGGCGAGTGCCTGGACCACACAAGAAAATTTTTAGTCTGTGGCAGAAGGTGATCGAATTTGTTCGAGAGAAGGTGAACGTACACAGAGTGGATTATGATCCATCAAATCCTCGAGACTACATTGACTGCTTCCTTGCTGAGATGGAAAAAGTAAGACCCTTTCTTAGGGGGACATCAGTATGTTCTGGTTATAATATTGTATGGCTATTGAAATGAAATGGCTCTCAATTATGTTGTTTAGCTTAAAGACGACACAGCCGCTGGCTTTGATGTGGAGAACTTGTGCATCTGTACTCTGGATCTCTTTGTAGCAGGAACTGAGACCACCTCCACCACTCTGTACTGGGGTCTTCTCTACATGATAAAATATCCTGAGATACAGGGTGAGAGCTTATTATTCGTATGCACATAAAATCTTGTATATTCTTACAGTCTTAGTTTTGTCTTGGACTATCTCAACTTTGTATCTTCAGCCAAAGTTCAGGAGGAGATTGATGGTGTTGTTGGAGGGTCACGCCAGCCATCTTTATCAGATAAAGACAATATGCCCTACACCAATGCTGTCATTCATGAGATACAGAGGATTGGAAATATTATCCCAATAAATGTAGTCCGAGCTACTGTGGAAGACACACAGATAGGAGAATACTCTATTCCAAAGGTTGGTCTAGTGATGTTCAATACACTATAAGATTAAGCATTTGTATTTTTATTTATTTATTATTATTTATTTTTAGCATCTATTAGTTTAAGCACAGTAAGAGTGTCATTTTACTTCTGCAGGGCACAATAGTGACTGGCAGTTTGACATCAGTGCTATTTGATAAGTCCGAGTGGGAGACGCCTCACTCTTTTAACCCGGGTCACTTCCTGGATGCTGAGGGCAAATTCAGGAGAAGAGATGCCTTTTTACCTTTTTCTCTAGGTACAGGAAAAATCTGTTTCCTTAAATTTAATACAAAGATATACAGGTCCTTTTCAAAAAATTAGCATATTGTGATAAAGTTCATTATTTTCTGTAATGTACTGATAAACATTAGACTTTCATATATTTTAGATTCATTACACACATTTGAAAGTAGTTCTAGCCTTTTATTGTTTTAATATTGATGATTTTGGCATACAGCTCATGAAAACCCAAAATTCCTATCTCAAAAAATTAGCATATTTCATCCGACCAATAAAAGAAAAGTGTTTTTAATACAAAAAAGGTCAACCTTCAAATAATTATGTTCAGTTATGCACTCAATACTTGGTCGGGAATCCTTTTGCAGAAATGACTGCTTCAGTGCGGCGTGGCATGGAGGCAATCAGCCTGTGGCACTGCTGAGGTGTTATGGAGGCCCAGGATGCTTCGATAGCGGCCTTAAGCTCATCCAGAGTGTTGGGTCTTGCGTCTCTCAACTTTCTCTTCACAATATCCCACAGATTCTCTATGGGGTTCAGGTCAGGAGAGTTGGCAGGCCAATTGAGCACAGTAATACCATGGTCAGTAAACCATTTACCAGTGGTTTTGGCACTGTGAGCAGGTGCCAGGTCGTGCTGAAAAATGAAATCTTCATCTCCATAAAGCTTTTCAGCAGATGGAAGCATGAAGTGCTCCAAAATCTCCTGATAGCTAGCTGCATTGACCCTGCCCTTGATAAAACACAGTGGTCCAAAGAACTTTTTTCGGATGAAAGCAAATTTTGCATGTCATTCGGAAATCAAGGTGCCAGAGTCTGAAGGAAGACTGGGGAGAGGGAAATGCCAAAATACCTGAAGTCCAGTGTCAAGTACCCACAGTCAGTGATGGTCTGGGGTGCCATGTCAGCTGCTGGTGTTGGTCCACTGTGTTTTATCAAGGGCAGGGTCAATGCAGCTAGCTATCAGGAGATTTTGGAGCACTTCATGCTTCCATCTGCTGAAAAGCTTTATGGAGATGAAGATTTCATTTTTCAGCACGACCTGGCACCTGCTCACAGTGCCAAAACCACTGGTAAATGGTTTATTGACCATGGTATTACTGTGCTCAATTGGCCTGCCAATTCTCCTGACCTGAACCCCATAGAGAATCTGTGGGATATTGTGAAGAGAAAGTTGAGAGACGCAAGACCCAACACTCTGGATGAGCTTAAGGCCGCTATCGAAGCATCCTGGGCCTCCATAACACCTCAGCAGTGCCACAGGCTGATTGCCTCCATGCCACGCCGCATTGAAGCAGTCATTTCTGCAAAAGGATTCCCGACCAAGTATTGAGTGCATAACTGAACATAATTATTTGAAGGTTGACTTTTTTGTATTAAAAACACTTTTCTTTTATTGGTCGGATGAAATATGCTAATTTTTTGAGATAGGAATTTTGGGTTTTCATGAGCTGTATGCCAAAATCATCAATATTAAAACAATAAAAGGCTAGAACTACTTTCAAATGTGTGTAATGAATCTAAAATATATGAAAGTCTAATGTTTATCAGTACATTACAGAAAATAATGAACTTTATCACAATATGCTAATTTTTTGAAAAGGACCTGTATGCTGACGGTTCAGTGCAAGCCCCTATAAAAAGAAACCTATTGTTACTACCCATCATTTTTTTTCTGATTTGTTTTTTTAGGAAAGAGAGTGTGTCTTGGGGAGCAATTGGCACGGATGGAACTGTTCCTCTTTTTCACCTCTCTGCTGCAGCGCTTCACTTTCTCTCCACCAGCGGGTGTGGAGCCCAGCTTGGATTTTAAACTGGGGGCCACTCTCTGTCCCCAACCATATGAATTATGTGCAGTGCCACGCTAAAACAAGCAATGCATATATAATTTTATACATTTTAATCGTTTTTTAAAAAGTGCAAACATGATTATGCATTTTAGTTTATTATTGGTTGATTGGGTGCAGACTGGCAGTTGGTTAGTTGGTTATTTGGTGGTTTAAACTAAAATATTTACAAATACAAAAACTGTAAAAAAGGATCATGAATATAAATTATAAAGGGAAACAAAATAAATCTAAAAAGTCCTAAATTGTCTTAAATTCAGTTGTATCAAAGGTAAGGTGAAAAGTGGTATAATGACACAATGTTCACTAAAAGATATCGCAAAACTGTACACAGGTGCACAAACATTAAACTAATGTTAAAAAAATATTATATTGCTGGCTTAAAATGGACTGGAAATGAAAAATTACACTCAGAATTATCTCTAACCCATGTCATTTGCATCATATAAATGCACTAAACTTCCAAAAGTTTTTCCAAAAGACCCAGTCAGGAAGAGAGAATAGGCAGTGAAGCTCAGGAGGCAAAACTTCAGGCCCTCTGCTTACTCCTGCCTCTACTCTGATCCCTTCTCTGCTGAGTGTTTTGATAGAACTGGACAGTCAGGCTTCAACCAGAAGGTGTGCCAACATAATTCAGCTTCCCATCACTCTTGCAAAAGGTAGACAGATAATTTGCTAAATATATTAATTTAATGTAGACATACAGAGCATGGCAAAAGTATTCATACCCCATCTTTTTCACATTTTGTTGCATTGCGGCCTTATGTTAAACTGATTTAAATTACTTTTTTCCACATCGGTCTACACGCTATACAACGTAATGGCAAAGCAAAAGACTTTTAACATCTTTAAAGGTTTTTAATATCTTTGCAAATTTGTTAAAAATAAAAACCTAAATGATTCCATTGAATAAGTATTCATACCCTAACTGGAACAGTTTAAATTTAGCTCAGGAGCATTCATATTGGTTTTAGATGTTACTAACTACACTTTGAGTGAAGTTAACCTGTGGCAAATTCAATTGAATGGGTATGATTTGGAAAGGCACACATGTCTTAGTAAAAGGCAAAACCCAAGCCCTGATGTTAAAAAAACTGCGAGTAGAGCTCAGAGACAGGATTGCATCAAGCCACACATCTAGGAAAGAGTTCAGTAAAATGCTGCATTGAAGATTCTCAAAAGCATGTAGTCTCCATTACCCCTAATGGGAGCAGTTTGAAGCAGCCAGGTCTCCTCTTAGAGCTAGCCTCATGGCGAAACTGAGCAATTGATGGAAAAGGGCTTTGGTTAGAGTAGTGACTAAGAACCTGATGGTCACTCTAGTTGAGCTCCATGATTATATGTAGAGAAAGGTGAAACATGCAGAAGGACAGACATCACTGCAACACCCCACCAATCTGGGCTTTATGGCGGTGTGGTAAGACTTAACCCTCTCCTCAATGAAGACACATGAAAACACACTTGGAATTTGCAAAAAAAAAAAAAAAAGCACCTAAAGGATCCTCAGACTGTAAGAAACAAGATTCTCTGGCCTGATGAGCCTCAATTCCAGGCACCTTGTTTGAAGAATACCAGGCACTGCTCATCACCTGCAGAGTACAAAAAGTAAAATGTGCTGGTCGCATCCACGTGTTATGGCATTATTTTCAGTAGCAGAGTAGAAGAAAAGCTCAATGCACCAAAATATTGAGATTGCCTTCATGAACACCCAGTCAAGAGCATTCAGAACCTCAGACTTGGCAGAAGATTCACCTTCCAACTGGGCAGTGTTGTTACAATTCTGTTTTTGCTTTGTCATTATGGTGCATGGAGTGTAGATTGGTGTGGAAAAACAGTTTAATATGACGCAGCAACATAACAAAACGTGAGAAAATAAAGGGGTATGAATACTTTAACAAGACACTATATAGACAGAGTATACGAGTAGTGTATAACAGAGAAAGAGAATATACATTTCCAACTCAGAAGAAACAAAAACCTTGTTTTTCAGGAACAGATTCACATCCCCTGAATAACGGGAACGAGGCAGTGTAGACACTTCTGATACTGCAACAGAAGCTCCATTTTCGAACTCCCATAAGAAATGAGCACAGCTACTGCTTCGGCAGGCCGAAGAACCTCACTGTAAAGCTGCTTTTAAAGCAATCAATCACTATGAAAAGAAATCTAGACAGTACCAGCAAAAGAACGAGAATGAAAGTGAATGGAGCCTTCATGTTTGAAAACTGCCCTGATGTGATGATTCTAAAGAGGGAGAAATGTAGTCACACAAAATACCATCTAGCTCTTAAATCATTGGCGCTTACTCTGCAGTTCTTTTCAGCTAAGGCCTACAATTATGTCAGAGAGACCGTCGATTTAGGGTTACCATCTACAATCAATAAAGAGATGGTACACCAGCAACAGAGAAGATCCCGGATTCAGTGCTGAGGTACTAGCCTCTCTCCAAACTAAAGCTTCTGCAGCACAAGCCAAGGAAAAGGAGACAGTCTGTGCTCTAATAATGAAATGGTCACCATAAAGCACACCAAGTGGGATGGGAAAAGAATGCTTGGCTATGTAGACATCGGCACAAAAATTGAGAAAGTAAAAACAGGTACTGGTGTTGATGGCTGTAGGCATACTTTATCTCATGGACCTTCCTTAGGCTAGTGTAAAATGAATTCTCTGGTTATAATGATGGGGAGAACTTACTATTATTTATAGATTATATTATTTACTGTTTACATAATACTGGGGTCCTCTTGTTAGGACTATTTTAATGTGTTTGGACATCTACAATTATAAATTAACCTACCATTTCGACTCATACACTTAACACATAAGAAATGTTACATCTTCAATAAAAGCTTTAAACGTATCATTCTTTATTAATGACAGTTCATTTCAGTTGAGCAGTTTTGCTGCAGATTTAGTTTAAATAATTGATCATCTGTTGTCATTTAGTAATTTGTAGTGGCAGTCTACTAAATAAAATCTGGACCAGTTTTTTGTTCAGAAGGCGGACCATAAATCTGCGAATATTGACAAATTACAATCATACATGCTAGTGAGTCAATTGTTTTTACCGTTAAATTCACAATCAACATAAGCTGTTATTCCGAAAGCTGACACTTAGATGGCGCTGTTTGCTAGCGTTTAGGTTTACCTCACAAACACTTTCCCGCCTTTAAGTTGCACAGTTATATCATTCAATCATTATCTGCGGAGGAGGAGACCCATTTTACAGAATATTTTTTCACTAGAGTTCACATGGTTTCATATAGCACTCAGGCTTCCTGTAAATCTTGGAGAATTTGATGTAGGACAGTGTTTTTCACACTCTTGGCTTTTATGTTTTCATTTTTGCTGAGAACAACCACCACCAAGACAAATGTAACTCAGGAATGTTTATTAACGTAATGTACACCTGAAATGGTATTATTGCAAGTAAGCTCTAGGTCAGCATTTCACATAGGCTTGTACAAAGGCAATGACAGATGTGTACACAAAAATGTAAGCGGAAATGTACAAGTGGTCGAAGGGAATGAAAATGCAGGTTTATTACAGGCTACACTCTTGCAGCTTCTTGTCGGCCTGCTTCAGGGAGACCCAGGTGTTCAGCATGGATGCTCGGAGTCTGGCCCAAACCAAATGGTCATTTAGACCCAGGATCTGAGCTGCGAACTGAGCAGCAGCTTCTGGAGAAAGAACTGTGGAGCAACCCAGACCTGAAAGAGTAAGAATGAGAGAATGTTTACTATTTCACATACAATTTGAAAGTTTGACTCACTAATTACAAACAGATAATCATTATGTTTAAAGACATTTAAATCAATTTGTACCGCTAGGCATGCGAAGAGATGACCAGATGTCCTGAGCACCCCAATCGGGGGTAATAGGGGGACAGTTAATGACCGGATATGCAGTGTTTCCTGACATCACAGGACCCAAGCCATTACTTCTGCCGGCCACTGCGACAAAGATAGTGGGTACTCCATCACCTGAGAAGAAAAACATTGATATATTTAATTAGTTATTAAGTTATGCAACAAACCCACTCCACTTAAAGCGTTCTGGATTACAATATTGAAAACCACAGTAATTAAACCAATTTTTTTAGTGTTAGTTGTGTTTGGTCATACCCTCATATTCAGCTTTGATGCGGAGTGTCTCATCAGGCCCTTTATGGGCAGAGGTGACTCTAAGGTGGCAGGGAATGCCATAAGAGCCGCAGGCCTTACGAATCTTCTCACAGTGAGCCACATCTGAGGTAGAACCCATAAGAACTACAACTCTTCCTTTCGCCTGTGACTCCAGAAGCAGCTAAATGCACACGCAAATAGATTGCCATTAGTTACAAATGTTTCAGTTAGCATCCTACATGAAAATGTAGAAATGCAAGTTAAACAAACACATCAGAATCAATCATTTTGTAAAACATTGTACCTTGACTCGCTCTGCGACCCACTCAAAGTTCCTCTTCACCATCTGCATGGCCTCAGGAGTGACTTCTTTTAGGTCACGATACACCTTCACAGAGAAAACCATTTAAACTGACACTCATACTCATATAAATCACACAAAATCAAGCAGAAGGACATATGCTTTTTTCAGAATTAATACCAAACTCTCACTGGCTGCGAGTTTTACTCAGGTAAAGAAGCAGTGTAAATCCTCTTCATGCCTGATACAGACATTTGACTATTTACCTGTTTGTCTTTCTGCTGGCTGCGATCCCCAGCAGGCCAGAGCCTCCACGAGTCGTTGTCAATCACATCAGCCAGCACAATCTCTTTAGTGGTCACGTTCACACCAAATTCAATCTAAAAATTCAAGTTTATAGACATTAACTGCATTTACTGTAGGGGTCAATAGTAGCAAATATCACTACCAACAGTTAAACTAGGGCTGTACGATAATGACAACAAAATTAAGTTCTCAAGTTAAAGTTTCTCAATATTTTTTGGAATTTTAACAATAATTAGATGATATTTGCTGAGAGTGTTGTTGTGCTGGTACATAGGGTTTAAGACTGCCGAGGACAACAGACTCCTAAAGCTTTTGATATTCTGTGCCAGTTAGTTTGCTGGAGTAACAGAAATTAACTTTTCCAATAAGTTTAAATTGTTTTTGAACGTTTGACATTTTTACCTTTTTAAGGCCGATTTTATTACCAAGCAACTAAATGAATGCATCATCTCTTTTGTAAAATACTATTTTAATTTATTGATTAAATTTAAGGAAGACAATATAGGCTTGTTAATAATCAAATTAAATCAGTATCAACAAGATTTGTGCTTGCAATGCAGAGGTTTGGGCACAGAATCTGCATCTGAAGTGGCATTTAGATGCACTTACACAGACTGTTTAATGCAGGACATGATTTGATGTTTTAAAACAAAAGGTTGCTGATATTTGAAATTATTTGGTGGAAAAAGGGGAAATATACTTTAAATATAAAACTAAAATTGCCAGTAGGTGGCGGTAAATCACTGAGTAATTCAAACGATTCGTTCAAGCGGCTGATTGATTCACTAACGAAACAGCGAAACCATTGACGAAACACAGCAAAAACAAGAACTATGTCTAAAATGTAAATCACTTAATATTAACTTCTTGTTTATTAAGCTGTTCATGAAATCAGTATCACATTTGCAATCATGCTTTGTTTGGTGAAAAATGTCACTGGTTATCTGGATGTGTGGCCAATTGGCGATACTCGGATGCAAACAACAGCATGGATTGCATGGTTAATGTAGTACCAAATACTTTTTTCCTGCTAATTTATGCTTTCTAAACCACGGAGAAACATGTGGAAGCTGCTAAATTATATAGAGAAGGACTTAGTAAGCAGGATAGGGAACATTATTTTGACAAACTTAAGTTAATAGGTGGTAAAGATACGTAAGAGCAGTATTGAATAAGATACTAGCCTAAGATTTCAATGTGATCAATATTATTGCCCTGGAAATCATGGTTCAGTTTGTCCAACCACAAACACCTCTTGTTCCTCAGACAGATTTTGCACTCTTCTCCTTGATTTCTTATGACTTTCGGCAGTGTATAGTACTCCAAATGTTTTTCCCGGTTTGACCGATTAGTACAGCCCATAACACGATAATGATTGATCATTTTCAGCAGCAACAATCAGCAAAATATGCGAGTTTCATGGCATTGTTTACGTTAAGTTCCGCCAATTCAATTGATTAAATTGAATTTTGGGGAATTCTAAATGTATTTTAATAGACTAAATCATGCAGTGAAAGTGTGAACTCTAAATATATAAAACCGCACACCCCTAACAGAAACTACCTTCAAAAGTGCTAGTTCAATATATTTAGGTTTCTTACTTTCATATCCACCAGCGTGCAGTCCTGTGTGGCCCAAGCCTTCTCCAGGACTTCAAAAATGGCCACCGTGCTTTTGCTCATGATGTCCACCTCACAGCGGCCAATAGTCAAACCTGCCAGCTCAAAACCAGCTGCCAGAAGCTGCTCCTCTGACCACTGAGGGTCATTGTTAGCATCATCCTGAACAAAGAACAATGGAAGACAAACTGAAGGCATCAATATGGGAAATGTTAAATGGCAAACAATTACATTGAAATGTGACTGACCAAAAAAAACCTTCTCAACAACTTTATTTCTAAATAACAGAACCTCACCTTAAAAAACATCTCCATTTTTAAAGGAGTGAAGCGGTAGCCCTCTTTGACCCCAGGGTTGCGTTTGAGGAAGGAGCCTGTGGCTATCCGTCTGCATACCCACTCAATGGGTATCATCTCACATCGGGATGCCACAAAAGCAGTTTCAGAATGCTGCCTGACAAATGCTGTCTTGAACCCTGAAAGAAAGTGGAAGAGTAATGAATTGCTTTACTATGTGCATCCTATTAGGGATGGCAAATTTGTTGTAGTACATTAATGGCATTTTCAAGAAGAGTACAGTGATATACTCTGCACAGTCAGTGTCAGTATAAGTATGACAAAGTCTTAATAGCCTGAACACAGCAAGCATGCGTGTACTTTTCCGTTGAATTAAAGGAAGCATGGCTGTCACAAGGCACTCATTTCCCCAGAGTAAAACTTTCATCAAGAGCTGCACATGGTGTGCACACCAACTTTAATTCACTAAAATTGCTGAGGTTGTGGGAACTATTTTAAAAGTAAATGGTAAATGCTCTCTTGCAACTTTGAATTTGGGCCTACCTCATGAATGTCTTCAACTAGATTAAAGAAACTTATGCAAGAGTTTGGGCACTACTGCACTGCATAATTTTTATTAAATAAACAGTATTTGATTGTGGACCAAAACTACTTGCTTGCCTGTTGACAGTACACCAAAATCATTTTGAATGAATATTGTTTGTAACATTGTGCAAAGATTAAATAAAAAAAATAAAAATAAAAACAACAGAAAGGAAATCTCACCAGCATCCTGTAAAAGTTTGAACACACAGCTGGTGGTCTTGTTGGCAATGGCTGCTTTTCCCTCCATCTGATCCTTTCGAACCGCATTGCCCGCTGTGATCTGATCTTTAGACTGGACCAGAACATGACCAGCCTCATTCACAAGCTCAAAGATCTGCTTGGTCTTACCCTCGTTCAGTTTTTGACCAAGTTTCAGTTCTACACATAGAAACCAAAACAACAAAACACATAAATTAATGTCAAGGTATGAGACTTTGAGATGTAAATCACTGCAAATTATAGCTTTTTTTTTTAGTTAAGCTTTTTTTTTTGCTCTTAAAAAACATTTGTTGCCGTAAATAGTTTGTTAAACTGCCAAATTAAAATGAGTGTGGCATAACCGACACAGGGAAGCCATTTTTTCAGATAAACATAAAAGACCCTTTAGACCCTCATAATGGCTTGGCAAAGTTTTCTTATTTAATGTAGTTTTTATTCATTATTTTCTTTTTAAATGTCACATATGTGACCCTGGCCTGGACCACAAAAGCATAAGTAGAACAGGTATATTTCTAGCAATAGCCAAAAATACATTGTATGGGTCAGAATTATCAATTGTTCCTTTATGCCAAAAAACAGGATATTAAGTAAAGATCCTGTTCCATAACATTTAGTAAATTTCCTACTGGAAATATATCAAAACTTAATTTTTGATTAGTACCATGCATGACTAAGAACTTCATCTGGGCAACTTTAAAGGTGATTTTCTCAATATTTAAATGTTTTGCACCCTCAGAGTCCAGATTTCAAATAGCTGTATCTCAGTCAAATGTTGTCCTATCCATACAAACCATACATCAATGGAAAGCTTACTTATTCAGCTTATACATCTACAAATGGACTCTTATGACTGGTTTTGTGGTCTAGAGTCACATGTGAGAACAAATGGACTAAACCTAGAAAAACTGATTGACTCAAATATTTGATTTTAAAACAGGGTTACTTTCTTAAAAGTTATTTTTAGTCTTATTTAATGGAAAAACCAACCATCTTTTTTTTTTTTTTAAGAAAACACCAACAGAAAGAATACAGCGCTATAAACTTGTCACGTGATTTAAACTAGATTTTAAAAAGATTTCTACTTTATTATTACAGATTTGACACTGACCCGCATTCTGATTTAGCCTGGCTGAAAATGCTTACATACACCTCTAGTAACGTAACTAATTCTGTTTTGCAAAGAAGAAGTGTTAATTCATGCCGTATGTGTGCATTTTATTCACTGCGCAACTGCAAAGCGGTAAAACATGGTGAACAGAGAAATAATCAAGCAGACGAATGAAACCAAACTTACCTGTTGCGTTCGACATTGTTGTTGAGCTTCGTTTTTCCTGCAAAAAAAGATTAGAAACTTGATTATCCTGGGTCGCTGGGTTTAAGGCAAGCGTTTCAAAAACTACCTGGACTTCAGAGAAAGGCTGATATCAAGTATGTCGAGGAGGAGTGAGACTCAACTCATTTATTTTCACGAGAGCAACGCGTTACGACACTCTGCCGATTCATAAAAACCAATCAGAGTAATGCCATCTTCACCACGTGGGCAAAATCTTAATCTGCATACTTTAAAAGACAAAAGACTTAACTATTGATATTATTTTGAAGCAAACAATCATTCTGAATCTTTGCAAACAACCTTGATGTTAGGGCGTGTTGCGCAAGATATTGATCGACCTCGTTACAATTTACCCACTACACTTTGTACGTTTCAAGACAAAACTTGCAGTTTTTCCCTAAAACTTTTCTATTTTTTCATCTTCTCTAACTTACACTTCAAAACTGGCGTTTTTGTTCATTTGAGCATTTGTGTTGCCAGATCCTCTGCCGCATGTTCCGCTGTGTGAGGAAACACGTGCTTCGAGTGACTCCAGCCAGCGTGGAAATACACGCTAACACTACAAACCCATTCAGCTCGCCTCAGAGAGGACATGGAGTTTGAGGAGTCGGGCATTGGGGAGGAATGCGGGGTGTTCGGCTGTGTGGCAGCGGGAGAATGGCCAACACAACTGGAGGTCGCGCAGATTTTGACACTTGGACTTGTTGCTTTGCAGCACAGGTAAGTGTATCCTATCGAGGTGACTTTTATTGTATAGTTAGAGACTATTGCTATAGAAACTTAAAAACATTTTAATATCATTCCTGCTGAAAACTGAAGAAAAAAAAAAAACACTAAACCTAAAATAAACTAAAATGCTGGTTTGTTAAGTTTCCCAACCTGGATTTTAAAGGGGGGTTAGGTGGAAGACCATCAAAAACCAGCTAAGACCCACAACCATCTTGGACTGGTTTAAGATGTTTTTTCAGCAGGGATCTATTTGACATAATTTGCATCTCACCTGGGGAGTGAACAATTAAATAATGTTTAAATTAGGGTTTTTCAGGATGTACAGACATAAGGTCCACCCACCCTGGACCCCAGTCAATCTAGGTAGCCCAATGAGGTTTATCTTAATCATTACTTTCTATAGTTCCAACTTAAAAATGTTAGTTTTTTTTTAAGAAAAAAAAGTTATTGTACCACATTTACAAATACATTTATTTTTTGTACATATTTAGTGTTTCTATATTGTCTTTTTGGATTTTTAAAGCATATAGGACATAGTCTTATATGCTTTATATATACACCATCAGTCAAAAGTTTTTAAGAGGAAGATTTTGAATTTTTTTGAACATTTAAGACTTTAAATGTTTTTTAAAGAAGTCTAGTCTGCTCTCCAGCCTGCATTTATTTGATCCAAAGTACAGCAAAAACAGTACAATTTAAAAATATTTTTACTATTCAAAATAACTGTTTTATATTTGAATATATTTTAAAATGTAATTTATTTATGTAATCAAAGCTGTATTTTTAGCATCAGGACTTCAGTCACATGATCCTTCAGAAATCATTCTAATATTTTGATTTGCTGCTCAAAAACATTTATTATTATGTTAAAAACAGCTGAGTAGAATTGTTTTTAGGTTTCTTTGATGAATAAAAAAGTTCAGAGGAACACCATTTATCCGAAATAGAAATCTTTTGCTACAAAAGCTTTTTATTTTAGATAAACGCTGATCTTTGGATCTTTCTATTCATCAAAGAATCCTGTAAAACTGTACTCAACTGTTTTAAATATTGATAATAATAAAAAAAAAATATTGAACAGCATATTGGAATGATTTCTGAAGGATCATGTGACACTGAAGACTGAAGTAATGATGCTGTAAAGTTTGATTTGATCACGGGAATAAATTACATTTTAAAATAAATTCAAAAAGAAAACAGTTAATTTAAATAGTAAAAATATTTCACAATATTACTGCTTTTGGTGTATTTTGGATCAAATAAATGCAGGCTTGGTGAGCACAAGAGAATGAACATGGCTAATTCACAGCTTTTGCAATTGCCTGCTCTGTTTTCTTAGTGTTACAATGTATTATGAATGCTGATATAGCTCATAGTGCAAAAAAGGAACATGCAGTAATCGTTTGCAGTGCCCTGCAGCTATGCAGTTGAATCACAGATCAATAGACTTCCATTGTCCTGCCGTCTCACCAGTTGTTCAGATGTGATTGCGTTAGATGCCATTGAACACACAGAGGTGATCTCCATGATCGGAATGTATTGATCCTCCTCTTCTTTGCATTGGAAGTCTATATTCTCAGACCAATCTGTGCTGCTTTCTCCATCATCAGTGCTCTGATGAAACTGTTTGCAAAGCAAACGATCCCCTAAACACACAAGATATGTTAAATGGGTCAAAGAACATGTTTGTATTCTGACAATTTCTTAATGTGTTTATGTTTAGTCATAGACACAAATAATAGTGACTTAATTTTATAATGAATATATTTTCAGTTATCAATATAATTTATTGCAGTGTAATGACTCAGTTTTGACTGAATAGTTCAGGATTGTTTTTTAAAATCACATTTTCATCTGTTATGAAATGCTGTCCATGTATCCTATCAATGTGTTATTATTCCTGTCTTGATTCTATTAGTCAAACTGAAGTCACAAGATCGACTCACACTTGACTCTCACTCTGCACATTGCTTACAAAACTGAGAATGTCTCTGTAATGAGGAGAATACCTTCATCTGCAGCTTTCCTCTTTCTTCCTTTGGCAGCCGCCACTTGCTCTCCTCTTGTGTATGATTGGTTGCTAATGTCTACATTGCAAATAAATGCACACATATTGAGAGAAAGCAAATAAATAGCATTATAAGCACATATACAGCATAAAACATTGCATTTAAAATGATCACAAATCAGTGGTTCTCAACTGATGGGCTGTGACCAACAAAAAAAGGTCTGTTTCTATATCTGACAACACTGTGGCAGATAATAAAATCAACTTTGTGTAAATAGGATAGCAGAATAAATAGGCTTATCTGTTTAAGGGAGGGAATCGCTTTCCATATCTTGTGTTGCTGACGTCAAAAGCTTTGTTTGATCAAACTGTCATTTTGGTACACATTTAGAAAATGCAATATGGACAGGGTGCATCATCCTTAAACATGCCCTCATTTTCAAAAACCATGAACAGAAGATTGCCTATAAAAGTAAAATATGACTGAAACTGCAATAAATATGGATTCAAGAAGGATAATTGAGCTATGTGCAGTTCATTAATGTAATTTTTAGAACTTTTAGCCCACTTTATTTCATTTGGGTCATTCTATGGGCCACCATGTGATATCTGATGCAAAACCAGTTGAGAACCACTGTTATAATGTTTTTTTTTTTGTTTTTTTTTACCTGGGATCCTTCTGTACTTCTGACTATCGTCATATATAACAGCAGTGATGGAGTCAGAGGAGACATGCTGTTCATATTCTATCTGAGGGCTGCCAGTTGACCTCACTACTGTGGCATTCATCTCAGGCATCCCATATTCAACATTTGACACATCCTCTGGTCTTGTTAAAATCGCTTCGGTCTCAACTTGGTTCTGAAAGGCCCTTGCAGAAATGGAAGGAGATCTTAAAACAGCCTCATCAATGGTCGGCTGGTCATATCTAACCGCGACAATGTCATTGTCATCATGTGGAAGTCCACCCATTGAGTGCTCCTCAAATGTTGGTGGAGTAAACATTCTAGAGTTCCTCAATAAATGATTAGAGTCGGAAAACTCAGCATAGCTCAGTCGACTTCGAGGAGGCTTGGACAAAAGGGCATCCAGCTGTTCGTAAAATCTCATGACGCGGCGAGGATCTCCGATGTCGGCTTTTCCTCTTTGCAGAGAACGGTAGAGGTACTTAAGGTTTTTGTACTTGGTGCGACACTGTTTCCAGTCCCTTTCCACGCCTTGCTGAAGAAGCCTGCGTGAAATCTGCACGAATATGTCTTTGTTTCTGGTTGAGCCTTGTAGCTGCTGCTGAATGCCTTCTTCGGCCCAGATTTGAAGCAATGCGGCCACCTCTTCCTCACTCCAGTTTCTGCCTGAGTCGTGCACTGTGATTACATTCATCTCATTTGCGGCTGCTGCTGTTGTTGCTGAAGAAGAAAACAAGAGTTTTTAAGGAGCTGAAGATGTTAAAATAACATTTAAAATGAACATCAGAACTCACCTGTTTCTCTTGCAATCAGTGGATGAGTTGCGGCATTCATTATTGTTTGCATCTCTGCCAGACTTTCATCTTAAAAGGAATAATACTTCTAGATGACAAACTTACTCCATCATGGTTTGTTGTAATTAATAACACAAATCTTACCGTCATCGATCTTGATAACCTGTTCTTCGGCAGGTTCACGTCTCATGGCCAGCTGGTCCCTGTCTGGTATGTTTCTAGACAACTCTTCCTCTTCAAATCCACCCGTGATGTCTTTGCCCTGCATTATAGCATCAAGCTCAGCGAAGAATCTTATCGGCCGGCCTTGACTCTTGCTGACTTTGTAGTCATATTTCATGTTCTTGTATTTGGTGCGGCACTGTCTCCAGTCTCGCACCACGCCGTGTCGGCTCTCCAGCCGTCGTGCCATCTCCTGGAAGATGGCCTTGTTTCTGTGGGAGCGCTGGAGCTGCTTGTGAACCTCCTTGTCGGACCAAACGGTAAGAAGAGCCCGGACCTCCTTGTCAGACCAGTGCCTTCCTCCTTCCAGCCCTAGAAGTAAATAGGTTCTCACTTAACAACAGGTTTGGCAACATTAGTATTTAGTATAAACAATGGGGGCCAGGTGTATACACCCACCCGGTGGGTTTTTAAAGGGGGTGAACACAGAAACTAAAATGTCCTTGATATTTTGACATATGTGACCCTGGACTTAAGTACCACAGGTATATTGGTAGCAATAGCCAAAAAGTACACTGTATGGGGCAAAATGATCGATTTTTCTTTATTGCAAAAATCATTAGGATATTAAAGTAAAGATCTTGTTCCATGAAGATATTTTGTATATTTCCTGCCGTAAATATATCCAAATTTAATCTTTGATTAATAATATGCATTGTCAAGAACATTTGGACAACTTTAAAGGTTTTCTCAATATTTTGATTTATTTATTTATTTTTTCTGCACCCTCAGATTCAAGATTTTCAAATAGTTGTATCTAGGCTTATTTATTCAGCTTTCAGATTATGTATAAATCTCAATTTCAAAAAATTGACCCATATGACTGGTTTTGTGGTACAGGGTCACATATAAGAGGTCATTGTGCTATAAAAACATCCTGTAAGTTTCAGAACTCAAACCTTTTTCGTTAGGCTAAAAACAACTTATATTGAAGCTAGTCTGCCAAAATGACATTTAAAATGTGCCACTCTATGATGTAATGGTGGAGCTAAACACTGCCTCCAGAGAAGATGATCAACGCCTGCTTCTACATCACTGCCTTAGTCCTTGTTTAGTCCTACCCCCAATTTGCGCTTGTTGTGTAAATAACAATAGGCGAACGCAGGTCTACACAGAAAACAAAAGATAAAGATGTCTCAGAATACAACAAGACGCTATACAATGCAGTCTTTGCATTTCCTTCCTTCTGATCCCATTGTTAGGAAAGAGTGGATGAACTTTATTTTTAATTAAGTTCCAGACCACATCAGGAAGAACTTGGTCCGTTGTTCACTTCATTTTACCGTGGATTCATTTACAAACAAGGCACAATTTGATGCAGAATCAGAAAGATTGAAACTAAAAGATGATGCTGTGTCGACTATATATCACATTTTGTTCATTTACCCGAATACGCGGCCATTGTGGCGACACTCGGGATGTAAACAACAGTATCGATTGCACAGTTAATGTACTACTGAAGATGTTGTTCTACTAATCTGTGATGTCTAAACCATGGAAAAAATAACTGCTAAATCATATAGAGAAGGACTTCGTAAGCAGGAAAGGGTGTTATATTTTGACAAACTAAAGTTAATACAGGGCTCAATGATAAGCAGCGATAGGGTTTTCTTGATTATTGCTGTACACAAAGCTGCACTACACTTATTAACACTGCTTTATAATGCATTATACAGATGCTGGATGAAAAGAAAACGCTATGTAAATTTTTCTGAAAACTGCATGATTAATCGCACAATGTTGTGAGGCGCGTTTAGTCAATGAAGCCGGTACTTTGATTAGTAGTAAATCTCCATCACGTGCGTTCAGCTGGAGCGGCAGTTAATATACAGTGACGTAAATCACTGACAAACTACGCCAAATCGCACTCAAAATCGCATTCGATGTTGAACGTGAAATTGTGTAGCTTTTCAGTGATCTACGGCTCGGTGTTTTAAATACCGTGCCATCTGAACGCATGTGATGGAGGTTTACTAATAATCACAGAACCGGCTTTACTGATGAGATACGCATGTCAATCGCGTACGATGTATCGTGCAGCCCTAATTTAAATATTCTATTCATAATTGGTAGGTTTAGGGTTAGGTGTGGGGGTGGGGTTAGGATTAGGCAGTCAAGTAGCGATTTCAATGAGAGGGGGTAATAATGGGTCGAAAATGGGCACAACACCGGATACAAACAGATTTGCTGGTGTGCAAAACAAGTACTTTACAGGATTTCCTTAATACTGTGGCAACCAACAACAGCCCAGCTAAACATTATGCACATTTTCATTTTTAGTTATGTTGAAAACGTTTAATTCATTCAGTTGACCTATTTTGCCCTGTTTTAACATTAATTTCTATGGAGACCTGAACACGAGAGCACCCAAGCGAAAGTTAAAATCCATCATGGCGGCGCTCATTGGTTTCTCAGGAAAAAGGTGGATACACAGAATGAAAAAATCTGTTATGGTTGACATTTTATTTCACGGTAACGATATATGTCGTCATACCACCCAGCCCTATGTACTGAGTATTTATGCGCTTTTGACCTAAATCACATATATCTGCTACGCCTATTCAAACAGAAAGTTCTAATAAAGAGGGTTAAAAACAGGACAGAGAATAGCTTATTACTTATAAATTGTGATAGGGCTGGGCGATATGGCAAAAAAAAATTATCACCATAATTTTTTTCATATCAGTCGATATCGATAATTATCACGATGAATGTCAAATCTTTATATCTATCAATTTTAAAGGCAAATTTTTACTCCTGAATGAAAGAAAAACCAGACAGTTAATTATTATTTATGGTTTATTGTCAGAAAATGACAAATACTTTCCAAACAATGATCAATTGAGGTAGAATACAGATTAGAATATTACTAGTAAAATCAACATCAATAGAATACAATATTATTACGGTAACACTTTACAATAAGGTTCTTTAGTTAACATTAGTTAACCACATTAGTTAACATGAACTAATAATGAACTGCACTTATACAGAATTTATTAATCTTTGTTAATGTTGATTTCAACATTTACTAATGCATTATTAAAATCTTGTTAACATTAGTTAATGCAGTGTGAACTAACATGAACAAACAATGAACAACTGTATTTCCGTTAACTAACGCTAATAAAGATTAGTAAATACAGTAACAAATGTATTGCTCATGGTTAGTTCATGTTAGTTAATACATTAACTAATGTTTAACTAATGAACCTTATTGTAAAGTGTTACCATTATTACTAATAATTAGCCTGGCTATCACCAGACCACGTTATGACTTCGTCATGATTCGTGGTCTGGGAACCACATGTTCATTTTCTCGTATTTGAGGCGTGGTTTACGAATGCCCAGAGCCGTTTATTGGGCGATACGAATGTCTATCAAATGCGCCTGTGCGTAGCTCATAGCCAATCGTTTCAATTATACCGGATGACGTATGTAGAGCGAACGCCAAAAGTTGCTCTTTTTTCAAAATAAACTTGCGTTCTAATGTCATTTGTCGCGTCGGGTCGCGCCGCTCGCGTCCAGTGTAGACACGAAAGATAACTTTGCGTCTGCTGCCATGCTGGATCCTCCAGTGAGTCGCATAGAAGGCGTCATCGTCTTGCTGCTCCCTCCCCGTTCTGTGATTGGTTCCCTATCTTAGGTGAAAATTAGGTCCATGGTTTCCAGACTGACTAGAAGCGTGAATAAAATCGCGCTGCGCAAGGCAGTATGGGGACACCCAGGCTAACTAATAATGGAATATATAAAACGTTTATAAAAAAATAAGAACTGTAATATGATACAGCACTTGTAACATGGCTCTGACTGTAAATGCAGAGTTTGCAAAGTGATTAAGTATGTTTATCATTCAGCAAATATAAGAATAGACAAATCTTTTCAGCATACAATTCCTTTGTGCAGCTGATTTAAAACATTTTGTAAAATGTTTTAGCTGTTTGACAATATAAATAAAAAAATAATGGCTCAGGGCTCTACGCTTACTTTTCTTGCTAGGAGTACTTGTGCTCCTAACTTAAAAGATTTAGGAGCACATTCTAAACTATAATCAATACTCTGATAAATTTGCTTGTGATATTTGACTCCTCAAAATGATTTACAGGGGAATTTTGTTTTTTACCTTTGTTTTTACATTTTCATGTGTTTAATGAGGCTCAGAGGTGACATGAGTGCAATGAAAATCATAAATTCATGTTGAGTTTAATGTTTTAATTAAATTTTGAATACAGAAATATTAAAGATTTAAATAACTGAACAGATCTGCCAGCAGGTGGCGCCAATAGACTGATTTAATTACTGAATCATATCATTCTTTTGATTCATTCGAACGAGTGGTTCATTCGGCAATAAACCAAGTGACTGTCTTTATGAATGGGAAATTGAATCATTTCAATAGATTCGTTTAAAAAATCATGTTTCATTCATAAACGAAACACTGCTGTGTTTGAATGGAGATGCGTGCAGTTGTGACTTGTTTCAGACTACTTTTGATGACAAAATAGAGCAAAATCAGGCTATAGTGTTGAAGTCAGTCAATGTAAGTCACTTAATAATAACTTGTCTATTTAACTGATCAATGTCTCATTTACAAACTCCCTAAAAAATTATTAAAGGCTGTCACTCATCTTAGTTCGCGATTTCACAAAGCTCTATTATAATCAACGACGCTCTCTTTACTGCAATCAGTCTCTTATTTACGCTCTCTCTACACTTTATTTATGAAAGGATTCGTGAGATGTGTCTGTGATACATTACTCAACATTGCAAAAACATGTAGAAACCTTTGAAGCTCCGCTTTACAGTCAGTTGCAAATGCGAGTGAAATGGTCGCACTGTAGAGCCCTGTGACTGTAAACTAAATACTGCGTGCGGCATCCGGAAGTGCAGGCTGCAAAATGCCTAGGCAGCGTTACGAATAGTGAGTAAACATTATCGAGCGCTTATCGAACTGTCATTATCGTTTTATCGAAAAAAAAAAAAAAAAAACTATATCGTGATAATTATCGTTATCGAATTATCTCCCAGCCCTAAATTGTGATGTCTTTTGATATAAAAATCTTGATAACATTATAAGAGGACCTCAGAGAACAATACAAAAAAAGGCAGTTCATGACCCATTTAAAATCCCAAATTCTGTTTGCTTTTTTTTTGTTTTTTACTGTTTTTTTGGATGAAGATTAAGGATTGAAGATAAAGAATTGTTAATCTTTTTTCTTTCTTGTTTTTTTTTTGTTGTTTTGGCTTTTTTTATGCTGGGAAAAATATTAATTATGATTAATCGCATTCACAAGTTTTTGTTTACACAATATATGTGCGTGTACTGTGAATATGTATTATGCATATATAAATGTACATATGTATGTAATCCACACATGTATGGATTTATTTAAGAAAAATGTGTTTGTATTTTAAATATATTTTTAAATAAATAATAAAAATATAGACATGTAAATATTTTCTAAATATTTTTTCTAACATATATTGTGTAAACAAACGTTTATTTTTGATGCGATTAATCGCAATTAATCTTTTGCCCCGCATTACTTTCTTTTTAGTTGTTTTGGTGTTTTAATGCTTGATTTTGTAATTTTAAGTCATTTGGAGGCCCCTGGTGGGCCCTGGCCCCTGGTTGAGAACCTCTGTTAAATAAGAAATATAAAAAAATGTTGTAGAATGTGAGTTACTTTTTTAATTATTGTTTATTATACTATTGAAATTATTTAATTATGCAAGCTACATATAAACTATCAAAAAAAGAATCAAAATCCAATGGTAATGCTTCCTTCAAAAACGTTGTATTTTCCTGAATGTAGCTTTGTTATGGTGTAAGTGTTACCTTCCTGAAGACCTGGCAGTGGAGCAGGCTCCTCTCTTCTGGCAGCTGTCGGCTCTTCATCTGCCACGTAAGGCCTTTGGGTCGACGGCCTGCTATCTGCGGAAGAGTGTTTGTAGACGGTCTGCGTAGGCCTCCAGTCTGGAAGAGCCATGCCCCGACTCTGGGCCTTACAGTCAAGCCAGTCTCTACACACCCCAAGCTCTCTCAGACGGCTTGAGATGGCCTCATACTTGGCCTTGGTTTCTTCTTCTTCCCAGGCTTGTCTCTCCCTCCACACGGAAAGCAGAGCTTTCACTTCCTCCCCTCTCCAGTGTCCAGCTGTGTCCCTCTGCCTCTTGTCCTCCCCAGCATGCCTTTGTTGGTCTGTTTCAGGCTCCATGTTTCTAAGCTTGCCTAGAAATGGCTTCTGTTTGTTCGCCTCTGCCTTTATCCTCTCTGCTCCCCCTCCCTGTTGACTTTAAGCTCAGTGTCCAAGGCAACCAGGCGGCTGAGCCAGTTAGGAACAGCCACGTGACAGAGAACAGCCTCATGACTGGCTTAAGCTGCGTGCAGTGGGGGAGGGCCGGGGAGGAAATGTGAGAAGTGGCTTGGCGAATGAGCTGCACTTGCTGCGTCGATCTTACTCAATAAGACACGTGGAAAGGGCTCAGAGGCGTTTGGCTGTGCTAACACGTCTATTTTGAATGTCTTTTGTGGTTATTTGGTCACATCTTTAGGATCAGCTTCTATGCTTTCCCTCATGCTCTCCTTTTCTCTCATACTCACTCACTCATTCACTCACTCACACTCTATTTCTCCCCCTCTCTCTCCCTCTCTCGCTCTAATTCCCCCTCCCCCTCTTTGTCATTCTCATTCTCTGGCTAACCGCTTCACATAAACCAGTTTGATCTGCTTTAGTCTCACTCTGTGCAGTCATTCACTCATAAAAACTGATTTGGCTTGATTTTGATTTTGTTGGTGTAAAATAGCGGGAAAGAATGGGAGGGACACATTCTCTATACAGACTCTAGTCTTGCAAAGACATGTTTTCTAATGAATTACCACATGCAATATCCCTTCTTCAACAAACAACATTAGTGTGTCTCAATATCTGCACTCTTTTTTCTATTAAAAGTACATTCGCTTATTCAAAAACTTAGCATATCAAAAAAATTAATAGTACTTATCTAAAAATCTGTTTCAATCATGTACACTCAGGTACTGAAGGCTAAAGCCATATGTGACCCTGGACCACAAAACCAGTCATAAGGTTAAATTTTACAAAACTGAGATATATACATCATATGAAAGCTCAATAAATAAGCTTTCTATTTATATAAGGTTTGTTAGGATAGGACAATATTTGTCTGAGATACAACTATTTGAAAATCTGGAATCTGAGGGTGCAAAAAAATCAAAATGCTGAGAAAATCACCTTTAAAGTTGTCCAAATTAGGTTCTTAATACTGCATATTATTAATCAAAAATTAAATTTTGATATATTTATAGTAGGAATTTTACAAAAAAATCTTCATGGAACATGATCTTTACTTAATATCCTAATGATTTTTGGCATAAAAGAAAAATCAATAATTTTGACCCATGCAATGTAATTTTGGCTATTGCTACAAATATACCCCAGCGACTTAAGACTGGTTTTGTGGTCCAGGGTCACATATTAAAAGCTTAATAAAAACCACATGACCACTTTACTTTTGGTATGAATACTAATGAATAACTGAATAGATCATTTTTACCCCATTAACAGTAATTGAAAACCTTTGTGTGATGTCTTCCTCACATCTCTAGGTGTCGGTATTCACTACCTTTCTAAAGTTTGGGTTCAGTAAAAATTTTTCATGTCTAAAAAAAACTAAAACAATTTAAAGTAAATGTTTTGTATTTGACTATATGCACATTTTGTGAATTCCTGTAATGCAAAGCTGAATTTTCAGCAGCCATTACTCCAGTCTTGTGTCACACCAGTGTCACATGATCCTTCAGAAATCATTCTAATATGAAGATTTGGTTTTCAAAAAACTTTCTTATTATTATTGTTTAAAATAGTGCTGGCAAATCGATTAATCGTGATTAATCCCATCCAAAATAAACTTTTGTTTATATATGCGTGTGTAATGTGTATATATAAAGACACACATACAGTATATATTTTGTATACTGTATACATTATGTACACAAAACATTTATTTTGGATGCAATTAATCACGATTAATTAATGCCCAGTACTAATATAATTCATATTAATATATGATTAATTTTGTGCATAAATGTTACATATGTCTTAAATATATACATGTAAGTGTGTATTTATATATACTGTACTCACACATTATGTAAACAAACTTTTATTTGGCATGCGATTAATCGTGATTAATTGGCTTTACAGCACTATTTTAACAATAATAGGACGACATTTTCTTGAGAACCAAATCTTTATGTTAGAATTATTTCTGAAGGATCATGTGACACTGGTGTGACATATACTACATTATAAATAAATATATACAGTACACACACGTATATTACACAAACTTTTATTTTGGATGTGATTAATCGCGATGAATTTTTTTAACCGCGCTATTAAAAAATATTTTCATGAAAAAAAAATTTCAGGATTCTCTGATAAAGAGAAAAAGACCAACATTTTTTCTGAAATAATTTTTTTATCTTTTACAAGGTCTTTACTGTAATTTTTTTTTATCATGTTAATGTGTCCTTGCTGAATATAATGAATTGTTTAAAAACCAATTGACACCACATTTTGATTGGTACATCTACAGTACTTTGCATACCCCTTCATTTTTTTCACATTTTGTTTTGTTGCAGCATTGTGTTAAACTGCTTTAAATTAGTTTTTCCCCACATCAATTTACACTCCATACACCATAATAATGACAAAGCAAAAACCAGATTTGCAAATTTTACAAATTTATTAAAAATAAAACACTGAAATAAGTACATTGCATAAGTATTCATACCCTTAACTCAGTACATAGTTGAAGCACCTTTACAGCCTCAAGTCTTTTTGGGCATGATGTGACAAGCTTTGCACATCTGCGTTTGGCAATTATCTGCCATTTATTGCCTCACCTTTTCACCTCTCAAGCTCTGTCAGCTTGGATGGGGGCTGGCAGACATTTTCTAGAGTCCTAGTTGTTCCAATCGTCTTCCATTATGGATAATGCTTCTGTGAACCTTCAATGCAGCAGATTTTTTTCTGAACTCTTCCCTAGATCATTGCCTTAACGTAAGTCTGTCACTGAGCTCTACAGGCAGTTATCTTCACCTCGGGACTTGGTTTTTGCTCTGATATGCATTTTTTTAGTTGTTAGACCTTTTCTGACTGAGAGGTGTGTACCTTTCTAAATCATACTCATTCAAATGAATTTGCCACAGTTTAACTCCACTCGAAGTGTAGTAACATCTAGAAGCAATATGAATGCTCCTGAGCTAAATTTTGAGTGTCCCAAAAATTTATTTTTAATAAATTTGCACAAATGTTAAAAACCTATTTTTTGATTTGCCATTATGGAGTAGGGAGTGTAGATTGATGTGGGGAAAAAGGTAATTTAAAGTAGTTTAACATAAGGCAGCAACATAACAAAATGTTAAAAAAATGAAGGGGTATGAATAATTTCGCAAGGCACTGTACTTTATTGTAGATCATTAATGTAAATAAACAAATCTCTTTGTTCAACAGGGGTCAGGAGAGTGCTGGAATTGTCACGAGTACTGGAACAAACCCACCGACATACACCACCCTGAAGGTAATGTAGGAATAACACAGCATTTCGATGCATACAGCATCTACCTCTCACTTACAACATGATTTGTTCCTGACCCATGGGCCAACACATTTCAACATACAGCAGTGAATGCAAGATTAGACATGCCTGACATAATTGCTTTCTCACAGGGCATGGGTTTAGTGAATACAGCTTTTAAAGCAGAGGATTTGCTGAAACTGCGCAATGGTAACCTAGGCATCGGACACACGCGGTACTCCACCACTGGCATCTCTGAGCTGCAGAACTGCCAGCCTTTTGTGGTAGACACGCTGCATGGCAAGATTGCAGTGGCACACAATGGAGAACTGGTCAATGCCTCTGCACTGCGCAAGAAGGTGGGCTTTAATTCTATGGGATTACATGAGATTCCTTATACAGCTTCAGGCGAAGGGAGGCATTTTTTTTATTTACTCTAAAGTTTTTGTGTTGTAGGTTATGCGACATGGCGTTGGCCTGTCCACCAGCTCAGACAGTGAAATTATTACCCAGCTCCTTGCTTTGACTCCACCCATGGAGGAGCTAGACACTCCTGATTGGGTGGCTCGGTAAGTTATGCATGTCCATCCGCATCCCAACATCTGATTGGACCCTGTCAGTATAATGGATTGCAAAATGAAGTCTTATTTTTTTACTTTCATTGTTTGCTTTTCTCAGCATAAAGAACTTGATGATGGAGACGCCTACATCGTACTCATTGCTAGTGATGTATAAAGATGTCATCTATGCTGTGAGAGACCCCTATGGAAACAGGCCTCTTTCTCTTGGACGTCTAGTGCCCGTCTCCAAACTGCACAGCTCAGGTGTGTGATTCAACAGTGAGGGAACAGGTTTGAGGTGAACACATCTCTGCATCTGATTTGAGTTTAGGAAATGGAATATGTATATATTCATGACAGACACAGGATGCAAAATAAATGCTAAAGGGGTGTATCTGGCCTGTCTGTGCTGTACCTTAGGTCTAGAATGGTGCTTAATTTGTCTTTCGTATTCTGTAGGTACTGGAGAAGCTGACACAGAAGGCTGGGTGGTCTCTTCTGAGTCCTGCAGCTTCCAGTCCATTGGAGCAAAGTATGTTCTAAGCCTGCACACAGCAGCTGATGCATATTTTATCAGTTTGTTTGAGTATTTTTTTTATTTTTTTTCTCTTGTCAGGTATTATCGTGAAGTACAGCCTGGAGAGATCGTCCAGATCTCTAAAAATGGAGTGAAGAGCCTGAGTGTTGTCCCTCGACCAGAGGGAGACCCTCCTGCCTTCTGCATATTTGAGTATGTTTACTTTGCCAGGCCAGACTCCATATTTGAAGGCAAGTTCATAATTGTTCCTTTCACTCAAAACATAAGAATGATTTTAAACATTGAGATATAACAGTAATATTTGGGTTAAACCAACTGATTGGGGTCAGTAAGATTTGAAACCACCTTGTCTCATTCCAGATGTCAGTAGTATGTGTAAATAATAAACAATGTTTATAGTTTGTCCTTGTTCCTGGACTCAGATGTCCAGGTTTTTTTTTTTTTTCAGTTAAACTCCATCATATGATGCTTTTGTTAAAATGTCAGATCATGCTTCCATTTTTGTATCCCAGCTCATGGACAGTTTGATCAAATACAGTGCATTATGGGTGTTTCTATGCCTTTTTAGCAAAAGGGAACACAGTTTTCTCTAAATGTATCAAGTAAAGTCAAGACAGTTAGCATTTTTAAGATTTCTGTTTTAAACAACTGTCTGTTATGGAAGTTTCTGCCACTGAAACGGAAGGTAATTGCTTTTTTTGCAATTACGAGTTTACATCTCGCAATTCTGACTTTTTTTTTCTCAGAAATGTTAGATAATAATTTGCAATTGCGAGTTATGAAGTCCAGTTCTGAGGGGAAAAAAGACTGATATGTTCTCAGAGTTGCGTGTTTATGTCTCACAATTTTGACTTAGTAACTTAAAATGGCCTGTTATGAAGTCAGAATTGTGAGATATAGGCCCGGTTTCACAGACAGGGCTTAGCCTAAGCCAGGATTAAGTCATAGTTCAATTAGGACATTTAAGTAATTTTTATAAACTTGCCTTAGGAAAAAACATTACTGGTATGCATATTGAAACAAAACAAAGGCACTGATATATTTTAAGATCGGTCAGTGCAAGTTTCTTTCAGTTGAAACAGACTTACATTTTAGTCTAGGACTAGGCTTAAGACTCGTCTCTGAAACCCGGGGATAAACTCGCAATTGTGACTTTTTTTTTTCTCAGAATTGCGAGTTCATGACAATTCTGAGAAAAAGTCAGAGCTACAAGTTATATCTCACAATTCTGACTTTATATCTCAAAATTGCGAGTTTATATCTCACAGCTGCGAGAGAAAAGTTAGAATTGCGACATGTAAACTCTCAATTGCTGTAAAGTCAGAAATGCGATATATAAACTAGCAAATGTGCCTTTTTTTTCTCAGAATTGCAAGTTTTTCTCAGAATTGCAAGTTTATCTTGCAATTTTGACTTTATAACTCTCAATTGCGAGTTTACATCTCACAGTTGCGAGGGGAAAAAAAGTCAGAATTGCAAGATATAAATTCATAATTGCCTTTTTTTATTCAGTGGCAGAAAGGGGCTTCCATACAGAAAGTGTGTTATAGAGTCAGAATTGCGAGATATAAACTCACAAATGTGCCTTTTTTCCTTATCTTGCAATTCTTACTTTATAACTCACAACTGCGAGTTTATATCACAATTCTGAGAACAAAAAGTCACAACTGAGAGCTATATCTCACAGTTCGGACTTTAAAATCCGCAATTGCAAGTTTATCTCACAGTTGCGAGAGAAGTCAAAATTGTGAGATGTAAACTTGCAGTTGCATGTAATAAAGTCAGAACTGCGATATATAAACTCGCAAATGTGCCTTTTTCTCAGAATTGCACGTTTATCTTTCAATTTTGACTTTATTATCTCTCAATTGCGAGTTTACATCTCACAGTTGCGATGGGGAAAAAAGTCATAATTGCGAGATTTAAATTCATAATTGCGAGAGAAAAAAAAGTCAGAATTGTGAGAAGTCGTAATTGCCTCTTCTTTTTTATTCAGTGGAAAAAACGGACTTCCGTACCAAAAGTTTGTTATAGAGTCAGAATTGCGAGATATAAACTCGCAAATGTGCCCTTTTTTCTTGAATTGCGAGTTTATCTTGCAATTCTGACTTTATAACTGTCAATTGTGGGTTTATTTCTCACAATTGCAAAGAAAAAAGTCAGAATTGCGAGATGCAAACTAACAATTGCATGTTATAAAGTCAGAATTGATATATAAACTCGCAAAAGTGCCTTTTTTTCTCTTTTCTCTGACTTTATAATTCACAACTGCGAGTTTATATCACACAATTGCAAGGAAAAAAAGTCAGAATTGTGAGAGAAAAACTCATAATTGCCTTTATTTTTTATTTAAATAGGCTTCCATACAGAAAGTGTGTGTAAACTCACAAATGTGCCTTTATAGCTTTCAATTGCAGGTTTATATCTCACAATTGCGAGGGAAAAAAGTCAGAATTGTGAGATAAGAAGTCGCAATTGCCTTTTTTTTTATTCAGTGGCTTCCGTAGTATGTTTATCAAAGAATCTTGGAGGAGAAAAAAAACATCCTGTTTCCACAAAAATGATAAGCAGCACAACCAGTCTCAACATTAATAATAATAATAGTAAATGTTTGTTTCTTGAGTCAGCAAGTTAGTGATTTCTGGTGGATCATGTGACACTGAAGACTGGATTGGCTGCTGAAAATTCAGCTTTGCCATCACAGGAATATATAAGCGGTTATTAAGAAACTTTCTTTCAAAAACATAAATCTTTCTCAATACATTAAGGAGAATTTTTTTTTTAATAATATAATTATATAGTACTAGGTGAAATAAGTAGTTTTTTTTTTTTTGTGTTACAGGTCAGATGGTATATACAGTGAGGCAGCGCTGTGGACGGCAGTTGGCCATTGAGGCTCCCACTGATGCTGATGTAGTGAGCACTGTTCCAGAATCAGCCACACCTGCAGCATTAGGATATGCACAACAAGTGAGTAAAAAGGATGCTGTACACACCTGTCATAATGCTTTATTATTTTCATTGAGCCATTACCAACACATTCTGTCTCTTTCTCAGTCTGGCCTTCCATATGTAGAGGTGCTGTGTAAGAACCGCTACGTGGGCAGAACATTTATTCAACCAAACACTCGCCTACGTCAGCTTGGAGTTGCCAAGAAGTTTGGTGCATTGACTGATAACTTTGCTGGCAAGCGAGTGGTGCTTATCGATGATTCGATTGTGAGGGGCAACACCATCTCCCCTATTATTAAACTGCTAAAGGAAGCAGGCGCAACAGAGGTAAAATATATTTGAATCAGTGCTGTATGTTTGCTGCTTTGGTCTACTTTTACAGACACACTGTCTTCACAGGTCCACATTCGAGTTGCGTCACCTCCAATCCGGTTCCCATGCTACATGGGCATCAACATTCCTACCAAAGAGGAGCTAATTGCTAACAAACCAGAGTTTGAGAATATAGCAGGTTATATTGGTAAGTCAGGAGCAGAGATTTGCTTAATGGCTAAGGTTTTGTAATGAATACACAGTATAAAAAAGTATGAAAACAAAAAAATGTAATTGATAATTTTATTTTCTGTGCTTTGAACAGGTGCTACAAGTGTCCGTTATCTGTCAGTTGAAGGCCTGGTATCTGCTGTTCAAGGTGGGATAGAGTCACGTGGGAAAGATGAGCGGATCAGCACCAAGACTACTAGATTTGGTCATTGCACAGCCTGTCTCACAGGAAAATACCCAGTGGAGCTGGAGTGGTGAATTTTGCCCCTGCGAACTGCTGTTCACATAAATGTCTGTTCATTTAGGAATAGAATAGTTTTTTTGTTTGTCTTTTGAAATCACTTGTTAATTTCACTAAAAACAGAATTATAACTGTTGCGCTGCTTTAACATATGTAGCATTTGTGTCACAAAAGGCAGGCCATATACTGTGTTAGAATTCAAATAAAACATTCCTTTAAGAGCATTAAAAGCATTCCTATGCAGTTGTCTAGTACCACTACATTTCATAAAAATCTAAACTATTTTATAAGATCTTTTTCAGTATCCATGTAAGCATCTGAACTTATTTCTTAAAGGAACACTCCACTTTTTTGGGAAATAGGCTCATTCTCCTGTTCTGGCGATATCACTTTTAGCATAGCATAGATCATTGAATCCTATTAGACCAATAGCATCACGCTCAAAAATGACCAACGAGTTTCGGTATTTGTCCTATTTAAAACTTGACTCTTCTGCAGTTATATCGTGTACTAAGACTGGCGGAAAATGTAAAGATGCGATTTTCTAGGCCGATAAGATTAGGAACTACACTCCCATTCCAGCGTAATAGTCAAGGAAGTTTGCTGCCGTAACATGGCTGAAGCAGGCACAGTAATATCACGCAGCACAACGTGACCAACTGCATGCACAGGGAGCGTTTCCTCGTTGGAAGTTACCCAGCTGGGAACTAATTTCAGGCGCTGCGTGATATTACTGCGCCTGCTGCGTCCATATAACAGCAGCAAACTTCCTTGACTATTACACCAGAATGGGAGTGTAGTTCCTCATCTTATCGGCCTAGAAAATCGCATCTTTACATTTTCCGCCAGTCTTAGTACACGATATAACTGCAGAAGAGTCAAGTTTTAAATAGGACAAATATTTAAACTCATTGGTCATTTTTGAACGTGATGCTATTGGTCTAATAGGATTCAATGATTTATGCTAAGCTATGCTAAAAGTGATATCGCCAGAACAGGAGAACGGCTGAATGGATTTAAAAACGGTAAAACTTATTAACTCGGGGGGAGTTGGAGAATGAGCCTATTTCCAAAAAAAGTGGAGTGCTCCTTTAATTTTCAATCAATGTGAGCTTTAGAAGTCATGTTTCTTAAGGAAAATGATTGTTTTGCTTTTTTGTTAGTTCTCAATTACGCACAAAACGAAATTCTGTATGTGAAATGCACATATTTGTTTATTAAAACGTTTGTAGAAATAAAACAATTGAATTATTTACAGATGAACAACATTAATCAATGCAAATGTTTGGACACTTGTATTAAAAAAAAAACAAAAAAAAAAAACATTGGGTTCTATTTAAATTTCTACTATTAAAACACAAGGTTATATCAAAGTGTAGAAAATATTTATACAACAACATTAAAAAACAAACAGCTGCATTTTACAGGTACATATATACATTTCAAACAAGAAAACAGGACTATTGAATATTAAACATATTGTGAATATTTAAAGTTCACCCTAGTGAAAATGCATGGTTTATCTCACAAAGGGAAATGCAGGTTGTGGGATGTTTACAGAAAAGCTGATCACTGCAGAAGGCCATACTGTAGCCGCCGCCTGGAGAGACTGAAGAAAACAGATTCTTAATCACTATTAAAGACTAAATGAATATCTGATCATTCTCAAAGAACAAACCTCAAAAATCTTACATTTTTAGGAATAACTAAGAAGACTTCAGGGATTCACAGTATATTGTCACTATTTTGGTTATTGGCCAGCAACACAACTACCACATGCAAGGCCCAGAAAGGTAGCAAGGACATTGGTAAAACTGTCCATGTGACATCAGTGTTTCAACCTTAATTTAATGAAGCCATGAGAATACTTTTTCTGTCCAAAAAAAATAATTCTCTTTTAAAGGATTTTTTTTTATTATTATCAAAAATTCAAGAGAAAAAAATTAGAAAAATTATCAAAAAAAGTGTTCCAAAGATGAACAAAGGTCATAAGAATAAGAAATTAATGATATAATTTATTTTTGGGTGAACTTTTTTAAGTCTCACCAAGCCTGCATTTATTGGATTCAAAGTACAGCAAAAACAGTAAACATGTTACTCGTCACATGATCCTTCAGAAATCATTCTAATATTCAGATTTGCTGCTCAAAAAGTATTTATTTTTATTATGTTGAAAACAGCTACGTAGACCTTTTTTCAGGTTTCTTTAATGAATAGGAAGTTCAGAAGAATTTTATCTGAAATAAAACATCTTTTGTGACATGAATGCATTCTTGTTAAAGAAAAGTATTCATTTCTATAATTTATTTCCCATTTAAAAAAAAGAAAAACATTATACTGACGCTTTTAAATCGCATAGTGTATAAACTTACTAAGGTTTTTTTTATTTCAGATAAATGCTGATCTTTGGATCTTATTCAAAAAATCCTGAAAAAAAAAGTACTGTTTAAAATACTGATAATAATAATAATTGAAAAAATGCTTCTTGAACAACAAATAAGCATATTAGAATGATTTCTGTAGGATCATGTGACACTGAAAATTGGAGTAATGATGCTGAAAATGTAAATTTGATAGAAAGCAGTTAAATTGTAAAAATATTTCAAAATTGTACTGTTTTTGTTGTAAGTTAGATCAAATAAATGTAGGCTTGGTGAGCAGTAGAAACTTCTTAATAAAACATTAAAAATCTTTATTACATTCAAAATATACACTTGTAATATATTTTATTTACACAAAATAACATAAAAACATTTTAAATCCAACTATATTACACAGAATTGTAATATTGGTTCATCCCTAGAAAAAGTGATTTATGGACTAGGTAAAATGAAGGCTGTAAGAAATTCACATGGTATTTTGTGCTGAAATTACCTAGAAGAGAGTGGTGAGGTGCCCTGATTAAACAGGCTCATGGGTGACACAGCTGTTGAAATAAAAATAAGATTGATAAGTTAACATTTTGTAATATCTACAAGCAAGATACAGAGGCCATTATGTTGCAGAGCAAGTATTTTTAAGATACTAAAATGTGACTACAAACCTTCCACTGGATGGACTCCGCTTGGGGCATCTCTCTGCAAAGAAAGCAAAAAAAAAAAAAAAAAAATGTTTTACCACATACATAAATAAAATAAATAAATATTGTTATTGTTTACACATTATTATAAAATCCTTTTTGTTAACCTTTGCAATAAAAAAAAGTATTAGATCAAAAACTTAAACTAGAAACGTTTTCTTGCAAGTAACTAAAATAAGTTGGGAAGTACAAAAATGACTAAACCTTTAAACTAAACGGCAAATCAAAATACTTAATATGTGACCCGGGACCACAAAACCAGTCGTAAGTAGCACGGGAATATTTGTAGCAATAGTGGTAAAAAAAAATTATCTATTTTTCGTTTCAAAACGTAATTTTTGATTAGTAGTATGTATTGTAAGAATTTCATTTGGACAACTTTAAAAGCAATTTTCTCAATGTTTTTCTTTTGGCATCCTCAGATTCCAGATTTTTAAATGGTTGTATCCCAGCCAAATATAGTCCTAAGTTCCTAACAAGCCATACATCAATGGAAAGCTTATTTATTCAGCTTTCAGATAATGTATAAATCTAAATTTTAACAAATTGACCCATTTCACTGGTTTTGTGGTCCAGGGTCACATATACAGTGCCTTGCGAAATTATTCATACCCCTTCATTTTTTTCACATTTTGATATGTTGCTGCCTTATGGTAAACTACTTTAAATTACTTTTTCCCCACACTCCCTGCTCCATAATGGCAAAGCAAAAAATAGGATTTTAACATTTATGGTAATTTATTAAAAATAAAAAAACTGAAAAGATCCTGTTGTTAAGTATGAGTTACCCAAAAAGACTTGAGGCTGTAAAGGTGCTTCAACTATGTACTGAGTTAAGGGTATGAATACTTATGCAATGTACTTATTTCAGTTTTATTTTTAATACATTTGTAAAATTTACACTCCATACACCATAATAATGACAAAGCAAAAACCAGATTTGCAAATTTTACAAATTTATTAAAAATAAAACACTGAAATAAGTACATTGCATAAGTATTCATACCCTTAACTCAGTACATAGTTGAAGCACCTTTACAGCCTCAAGTCTTTTTGGGTATGATGTGACAAGCTTTGCACATCTGCATTTGGCAATTATCTGCCATTCTTTGCCTCACCTTTTCACCTCTCAAGCTCTGTCAGCTTGGATGGGGGCTGGCAGACATTTTCTAGAGCCCTAGTTGTTCCAATCGTCTTCCATTATGGATAATGCTTCTGTGAACCTTCAATGCAGCAGATTTTTTTCTGAACTCTTCCCTAGACCATTGCCTTAACATAAGTCTGTCACTGAGCTCTACAGGCAGCTATCTTGACCTCAGGACTTGGTTTTTGGTCTGATATGCATTTTTTAGCTGTTAGACCTTTTCTGACTGAGAGGTGTGTGCCTTTCTAAATCATACTCATTCAAATGAATTTGCCACAGTTTAACTCCACTCGAAGTGTAGTAACATCTAGAAGCAATATGAATGCTCCTGAGCTAAATTTCGAGTGTCCCAGAAACGGGATCTTTTTTTAGTTTTAATACATTTGCACAAATGTTAAAAAACTATTTTTTGCTTTGCCATTATGGAGTTGGGAGTGTAGATTAATGTGGGAAAAAAGTAATTTAAAGTAGTTTAACATAAGGCAGCAACATAACAAAATATTAAAAAAATGAAGGGGTATGAATAATTTTGCAAGGCACTGTATATACAAAATGCCCAAGTCATTTCAATAATGCTCTTACCCAAGACAAAGCACGTGGGTTCATTTGCATGCTTAATTTAGCCTCCCTGATTCTTCTGAGGTTTCCAGTGCCCCTGAGGAACCTTGGACTAGGACACTGCAACAGGACAGCTCTATCCCAGGTGTGTTTGTCTTCAGTGGGTTCTGACATGCCAGGGGACATGTATCTGTCTCTCAGCTGGAGATGTTTAAGTGGAGAACGACTCTCTCGGAAGCGTTTGAATCGGAGTGACTCTTCCACTTCGGGCTGACGTCGGCGTTTCTTCAGCTCGGCCCTCAGGGGAGTCAGAGCGAGAGCAGACATGCTGGAGGAGGAAAAGCTTGGGCTTCGGGACGTCTCCTTCATGTGTCTCTCACACAGGTGACAGTGGGAGGAAGGACACGGTGATGACGTACCACGACAGATAAAGTGGTGATAGAGTTTTCTGAACTCCATATCAATCTGCGGTTCGCTGAATGAGTACGTGGACTGAGGGCCAGAAAGAGAGCGCTGACGGTTGGATGGTTTCTCCACCTTGGATAAGCTTCGGTCAGGGTGGTCATAAACAGACCGCCAGGGTGATGATAAAGGCACGTGTTGGACACCATAAGGAGATCTGAGGATCTCAGAATGGGATAGATGGTGTACAGGAGATGGTGCACTTCGCTTTGGACTTGCTGTTGAGTTTAACTGCCTTTCCATGTTCAGCACACTAGGTCTGAAGGTACTTTTCCCAGGAGATGAAACACCAATGAGACTGCGCTGAGGAGAGGAAACTGGAGAGTGTAGGCACTCCCTGAAACAGTCTTTGTCCAATGAGGAATATCGAGAGGTGATTAATATTCCTCTCTGGTCAACGAGAGAAAGATCTGCTCTGCTTCGTCGTGGAGAAGCAAGGACAGATGCGGCTGGAACAGCACGAGATGTTGGTCCAACATCATAGGTTTGGTCCAGATCTGGAGATGTGGGGGATCCAGGATATGGAGGTGTGGACAAATCGATCACACGAGCAGGTTTACTGGTTAAATGCAAATCAGTCCACGGACACTCCTCGGTCACACTGCTCACATCCGCAATGTTCCTCCTGGGTGAGTAAAAACAAGCACTGGCCTCGTAGGATGAATTTTTAAGTGGTGAAGACCTTGGTTTGTTCTTGAGAAAATGCTGAAGTTGGTCGCTGCTCTTGAAACAGTTGCTAATGTTTCTTTGAACTGGACTTTGACTGGTAAATGAGATGTCTGTTGTTTTGTTCAGAGTGCAGTCGTGTCTAGAGGATGTGTTTTGATGCGTCGGGGCGGACTGCCAGTGTTTGCGGCGGTACTTCTGCACCACGGCTCTTGCTGTATCAGTGACATGCTTTCGCCGGTATGCCTCGCCGATCTGGTTAAGCATGCTGGGATAGACATCCAGGAGGGTACCGCCATGGCTGCTCAGTGTTTTCTCCAGTTCTTCATCCTCTTCCTCTGGCTGAGACATCTCACCCCATAGAGAATCATTAGATGTGTTATTCTGATTCAAAGAGAGCTGGAATGATTCACCTCCGTGCCCTAGAAGATAATCAGTGAGACATGATTTTGATGTCAGACTCAGCACTTTACATAATTGTGTATTTCTTCAATTATACTAACTGAAATGTTTATTTTGTACTTACACTAGTACGGTTTTAACTGTACTTGCACTAAAAGTTTTTGAATAGTAAGATTATTTTTAGTAAGCATTTATTTGATCTAAAGTAAAACAAAAGTAAAATGTTTAATATTTTTACCATTTACAATAATTGTTTTCTATTTGAAAATATTTAAAATTGTAATTTACTCCTGTGATTTCAAATCAGATTTTTAGCATCATTACTCCAGTCACATGATGATTCTTCTAATATGCTGTTTTTTTTAACAATAATAACATTTATTGTTATTATCATCAATATTTAAAACAGTTGATCCAAGATCAGTAACATTTTACACTATACCATTCATAAGCTTGGAGTCGGTATAATTTTTTTATTGGGAAAGAAATTATAGAAATAGAATACTTTTTATTCATTATTATTTAGCAAGGATGCTTTAAATTGATCAAAAGTGATGATAAAGACATTTATCATGTTACAAAAGATTTCTGTTTCAGATAAACGCTGTTCTTTTGAACTTTCTATTCATCAAAGAAACCTAAATAAAATCTACTCTGCTGTTTTCCATATAATGACTATAAATGTTTTTGAGCTTCAAATAAGGTTATTAGAATGAAGGATCTGGCTGGAGTAATGCTGCTTAAAATTCTGCTTTGAAATCACAGGATTTAATTACATTTTAAAATATATTCAAATAGAAAGCAGTTATTTTGAATAGCAAAAATATTTCAAAAGTTTTTTGGCTGTAATTTGAATCAAATCAATGCATGCTTGGTGAGCAGAAGAGACTTCATTAAAAAAATAAAAACATTAAAAATCTTACTGCTCAAAAACTTTTGACTGGTAATATATGTTAACGGTTACGGATTCTAAGTGATATATATTCATTTCTTACATAGATTTTCGCTGTTTTCCTTTTGATCTAAGCCATTAAGATCATCTTCAGTGACCCCTGACACATCCATCTGAAATTGGTGGGAATAACAAAATATAAGTTAAAATATAAGTAAAAAAAAGTTTTATTTTTTGTGCTTTTTTTTATTACAATCTTTAATTTTCTTTTTACTACCTGATCATCCTCCTGGGACTCAAACTCTGTCAAATACAAGAAGATAAAAAGATTAAACATGAGAAATGAGGATAAATATTATACACAAAACCAGTGTTGGGCAGTAGCGTCGCTACAAGTAGTGACACTACTAGCTTAACTACATTTCTCAGAAGCGTGGTGGTAGCGTCGCTGTTTTCTGAATCAAATAGCTTTTCAGTAGCTAAGCTATTATTTTGATCAAGTAACGCGGTAGCGTCAACAAAAGCTACAAGCTATATATTGTTCTACACTTTAAGCTCAAATCGGAAATATAACTGCTACGGATCACTGATCCTGGGTCAGTAAGCGACGTCACTGCCACTAAACCTCGTGATGCCATTGGCTCATTAAACTGTCAGTCAAACCATAGTATTCCTCCCGCCTCTCTCGTTAAAGTGCGGCGCGCAGTTTGAAGTATCTCGGCGTGTTTGCAGACTTGAGGTAAATAAAGAAGTGTTGATTGAAAAAGTACATGTTTTCTGTATTTATAACACAGCACTGTATTTATAAAGGCTAATGTTTGTTTTTGCGAGATGAGAAAAGTCTAGCACTTGTTGTCGAGACTTTTGTTGTCGATATTTTAGCTAAATGTCAGAAAAAACTGAGCGCCCACATAGCAACAGAAAACTGTATAATCTGCAATGCAAAATGTAGTATTAGAACTAGTGATGAGTGCCTTGATTTTAGTCTTTGAAGCAGGCTAGTGCTCTGGGAAGATCTCAAACCTGGAGTACGAGATGGGCAGAGGGTGGGTGTCAAATTCATGGCGAAAGGCAAAATGTTTCGGTTCGTTAGTAAAAACAAACAAACAAAAAACGACCAGGTTCCATAGCAAAATAAGAATGAAACCGTGTTCTAGTCTAAACGAATTATAATAATCTTTGCTAATATTCTTAATACTTCAAACTGCTTTGGACTTTGCTGTAGCGAATTATGCCTTTACTATGACCAACATGACAGAATATGATATTCAGCTGTTTGATCGCTGGTGTCTGACGCGCATACTATCACTGTTCATTTGAAAAATAAAACGGTCTCCCAAAAATTACGTTAGTCAATTTAAATAGTGTGTATTATGTGCAGTTCAGCGTGACCACCGGTCCCGTGGCACATTTTTGCTCATCATGATATTTTCCGTCGACGTGCATGAAGTACAAAGCTTACCCAATGCATAATAATTTTGCTTCAAATACATTGCAGATATGGATCATTTGTATTTGTGGCAAGAGAGGTAGTCTACATAAGCCCAACTTTAATTTCAGTTTCACATTTAATTTGTTTTGGATTGTTTAGGCAAATTTATTTATTTCATCATTGTTCTGTTCTGAATAAGATTAAAGTTAAAGGATTTGTTGTGGAGTGAGGGAAATAATGTCATAACATTACGCTGTAGGCCTGTTTATTTCAGAATATAATAAAATGTGACTTCTAGGCCTAGCCGCTGTGACCTGTCGGTTTAATTTTTCCTCTCAAAGACTTACAATTTACGTTAATGTGTTTTACCTTCTGCAAACGAATATAGCCGATTGATTCGGTTATATATTCTTACTGTCAGTTAACAAATTTACAATAGAATTTAGCTTTGCTTCCCAGATAGTAACAGAGTCTTGGCCAAATCTGGCTTACATTCCACACTTGTCTTTTATTCACAGTCTTGACTGCAAAAGTTTGTGATTTGTTTTTATTTTTGTATTTGTTATGTACTATAGATTCTGACAATTTAAAAAAATCAGGCTCCTGTATTCATGAAATCAATCACTATCTTTGTTCAAACACGGCAGTAAATTAAAGTGCTGTTTTTGTGCGGTCTGTCATATTTTAGTAGCTATATACAACAAATCTACAGCGCTTCCATTAGGCAATTTTTTACGAAGCTGTCAACACTGTAAACTCTGACGACATGCAACCAGTTGACGAACACCCATTCATATATAGACTATGTTATTCAGTAATATGTATAAAATTATTTTATTTACAAATTTTGTGTTTTCCCTGTTTTATTCGTTTAATATTGTGAAACTGGTGCCATTGCTTTTTTTGTTATTATTTTTTTGCAAGAAAGAATACAACCCCCCAAAATATGAGATAAATCCAGCCCTGTACATGATACTGATTTTTGTTGCCAAATTGGTTTGGAAGAGTGGTTAAATAAACAATTAAACTGAACTTGTATGCCTGTATTACTGACAATTTAATTGATCACTGAGAGAGCAATGACTTGGTATGATGTTGGTTCAATAGAAAAATGAAATTTTAAAAAATAGCTTAGATGTAGTGAACTACTTTTGCCATGATGCTGTAGCTTAGCTTGCTACATTACCCAAGGCCGTAGCTTTAGTGTAGTTAAGCTTCATTTAATGAAGAGTAACTGTTAGCTTAGCTCACTACATTTTCCAAGGAGCTTGCCCATCACTGCACAAAACAACTGATATAAATGAACCAAAATCACAATATTTTGTTCCTTACCCCTCATCGAATGGTCTGCTTTAACTCGAGTCTGCATATAAAAGATAAAAGTAATATCCCAATAGAATCATTTCGCAAACTTACACACATCTGGGCTTAAAAAAAATCCAAATATATATATATATATATATATATATATATATATATATATATAGAAAATATTACTCTCACCTTTAATGCTTCCAACTCAAGTTCTCCCTCTGCACTGTCAATGGGCACAGGACCTATAATCATATAATACACAGAAACAAATTTTACTGTTTAGGTAACAACAACTATTTATTTTATTTTATTTTATTTACCCAGCCAGTATAAATGTTTAGATACCAGTTTTTAATTTCGATATTTTGCCTTACCTCTACCAGTCCTGCAGGTCATTGTTTTCAGACAGACGTCTATCCCAGGATCACTCAGACTAGAATACTATAAAGAAGGTAATAAACATGCTCTGTTAAAGTTAAACCTTATTACATGGATTCACTACACTTTTTAAATCCATAACATTCGGTAAAATATGCGCCAATACAGCTATTTTATCTTAAACGTACGTACGTTTGATGTAACACTAACGTTACGTACCTTCTGAAAAATAGCTTCCATCGTGTTTCTGAAAACATCGTTATTTCTCTTGAATTTATCTGCAAATAAAGGTTGCGCAGACATGTTGCATTAACCAAATATATTGCAAACTAATTTACTTCATCAACATAAACTGAGATTAAACACTCAGCCAGCAGCTCGCCTCAACTTTCAAATTTCTCCCCGAGAAAAAAAATCGAGCTGTGATTGGACGTTCTTTCAAGGAACACGAAAACGTCATCTTTAAGCGCGAGTTTGTCAAATCGGCTGGGCGAGTCATTTTGACGAATCGGTTCTTTTGAACAGTTCGTTTGAAAAAGCAGGCATTGTGTACTAGCATCTCCACGTGGTTCTCTGCCATTTTATAGGCACAAATGACTTTTTTTCGAGTACGTTTTGTTAAAAAGGTTGTTTATTGTAATTTAATGCGTAGTTGCGGGCCAGGATTCAACACAAAAAAAGAGCACCAGTCAAAATTTACAGCAAAACCAGTCACATTTTGAACTATTTATTCCTGTGATTTTAAAGCTGAATTTTTAGCATCGTTACTCCACATGATCCTTCAGAAATTATTCTGATTTGCTGCATTTATTATTAAGCCTACGTTGAAAACAGCTGAGTAGATTTTTTCAGGTTTCATTTGATGAATACAAAGTTCAGAAGAACAGCATTTATCTGAAATCTTTTGTAATATTATAAATGTCTTCACTTTTGTCATCACCTTTGATCAATTGCTAAATAGAAGTATTCATTTCTATAATTTCTTTACCAAAATATACTCAACCTCCAAGCCTTTGAATGGTATACTCTATGTTACAAAAGCTTTTTATTACAGATAAATGCTGACCTTTGGGTGTTTCTATTCATTAAAGAATCCTGAAAAAAATGTTCGACTGTTTTAAATATTATTATTAATAATACTAATATTTCTTGAACACCAAATCAGCATATTAGAATAATTTCTGAAGTATCATGTGATAACAAAACTGGAGTAAAGATACTGAAAATTTAGTTTTGAGAATAAATTACATTTTAAAATATATTCAAATAGAAAGCAGTTATTTTAAATAGTAAAAATACTTTACAACATTCCTGCTTGCTGTATTTTGAATCAAATAAATGCAGGCTTGGGGAGCAGAGAAAAGACATCTTTACATTAAACATTTTTGACTGGTAGTATACCCTAAACATACTTTGGTTTTAATCTGCTGTCCCATAAAATGGTGTTAATGAATAATATGGAGAGTCGCTATCTCGAGAACCACTCGTACCGAACAAATGACACGATTCAGTCAGATTCGCGAACGAGTCGTTCAGACCCTTGTGAACCGGTTCAAACAGCATTCGACTCAACTTCGTTCACGAATTGGTTATGGCTAGTTTGCAGAACAGGCGCCCCTAAACTGCTAGATGGGAATTAAATGTAGATTGCAGTTTATCAAATTATGACCTAACATAAGTTTCTCTCAGATATGACTGCAAAATTCCTTCATGAATTGGTGCATGACGCGGCGTGTGCTCACGGTAATAAAACCGCTGTCGCATTTGACAGCAGCATTGCAGCGCGCATCTGTTTGACATATGATGAAGTTATTTCCCTCGCAAATCAATTGACTGGACACTTGCGCATCTCTGTCCAGAAACATGATGGTAACATAGGGTTATTCTGTCATCCAGATGTCCTCCTTCCTGCCTGGATTATTGGGTACGATTCATTGTAACTTAGTTATGCAGTGTATTATACATGACTATACCAGGTTATTGTAGTAGCTGGTTATTATTACATTAAACAAATATTTCGTAGTTTAGTGCATAATTCAAATATTTCGTCTTTAAACAGTATTCTGCAGTTTCCCGCTGCATATGTACCTCTTGATCCTGCATCACCACCTTTGTGCAACCTGAGGATGATAAACAAGTGTAGACTGAACTTCTGCTTGATACAAAACGAACTGCTTAAAGTGAGTGTACTATTATTACATTTATTTTTATTATTATATTATATCAGTCATTATTATTAATATTACTGTTTTATAACCAACAGCAATTTCAGAGTGCATTTTCCAACCTGCTGTCTCTGGAAATATGTGTAGCATTGTCCTCACATAGGCTCACTTTAATAAAAACACAAAGTGAGCAGGACACAAACATTGAAACGACACATCAGCCTTCCAACTCCAATGCTACGACCAAAGACATCCAACAGAGGGAGCCTTTGGCTTATGTTTTGCACACATCCGGAACAACAGGGCTTCCAAAAATAGTGAAGGTCCCACACAGGTGTATTGTGCCTAATATTACACATCTAAGGTAAGAACACATTGAATGTTTACTTTAAAGCTACATTCATTATATAGTTGGTTTTTACTTGAATGTTTGCCATTGTGGTCTTAATGTTTTCACTTATTGGAGATACTCGGATGTAAATTAAAGAAGTGATTGCATGGCTACTACTGAATATGTTGATCTGCTGATTTATGCTGTTTAACCACGAAAAATCATGTGGAAGCTGCTAAATCATATAGAGAAGGACCTAGTAAGCAGGAAAGGGCACAATATTTTGACAAACTAAAGTTAATAGGCGGTAAAGATACATATGAGCCATATTAATTAAGATATTAACCTAATATTTCACCTACCTTCCCTCAGACATTGTTTTGCACCCTTTTCCTTGATTTGTTATAACTTTTGGCAGTCTATAGTACTCAAAAAAAAATTTGCCGATTAGTACAGCCAAAAACATGACAATAAATGACCAGCAGCAGTAATCGGCAAAATTTGCAAGTTCTGTTTGGTTTAGTGGCGTTGTTTATGTTCAGTGCTGCCAATATGGCCGATTGATGAGGTGACGTGAAACACTCTAGCAGAAATATAACATTGAAATTTTACTTTGGAGGATAGAATTCATTTAAAAAAACCATGTGTTTGAAATGACAAATTACAAAACCAATGCTAGACACCATACATTTTATGGCAAGCCGTTTTAGCCTAAAATATAAGTGTTTCTTGTCGTAATTGCTTTTTTCCTAGTAACAGTTCAATTAGAGAGCTATATAAATAATTTTTTTCTAGTAACAATGCCAATTATAGAGCTCTCTAATTAAATTCTTACTAGTAACAATTCCAGTTACAGAGCTCTCTAATTCTAAATAACTAGTAACAGTTCCAATTAGAGAGCTCTACAAATGAATTATTACTAGTAAGAATTACAATTAGAGAGCGCTACCATTTCATTCTTACTAGTGACATTTAGAGCGCTCTCTAAATCAGTTTTTACTAGTAGCAATTCCACTTACAGAGCTCTCTAATTCAGTTTTTACTAGTAAAAAACACATTAAATATATGTTTAATTACAGAGCTCTTTAATTGAATTAAAGAGCTCTCTAATTCAGTTCATACTAGTAACAATTGAATTAGAGAGCTCTCTAATCGGAATTTTTACTAGTAGGAATTGATTTAGAGAGTTCTTTAATTGGAATTATTACTAGTAAAAATGGATTTAGAGAGGTCTCTAATTATAATTCATACTAGTAAAAATTCTGTTGTAGAGCTCTCTTATTGGAATTGTTGCTAGTAAGAATTGAATTAGAGAGCTCTTTAATTGGAATTGTTTATGGCAAGCCTCATTAGCCTAAAACATACTAAGCGTTACTCGTCGTAAATGCATTTTTACAAGTAACAATTCAATTAGAGAGCTCTATAATCTAATTCCTACTAGTAACAATGCCAATTAGAGAGCTCTTTAATTCAATTCTTACCAGTACCAATTCCAATTACAGAGCAGCTCTACAACAGAATTTTTACTAGTAAGAATTTCAATTAGAGAGCTCTACAATTGAATTATTACTAGTAACAATTACAATTAGAGAGCTTTCTAAATCAATTTTTACTAGTAATAATTCCAATTAGTGAGCTCTCTAATTCAGTTGTTACAAGTAAGAACTGAATTAGAGAGCTCTTTAATTCAATTACAGAGCTCTGCAATTAAACATATCTTTAATGTGTTTTTTTACTAGTAAAAATTGAATTGTAGAGCTCTGTAATTGCATTTTTACTAGTAATAATTAAATTAGAGAGCTCTCTAATCGGAATTGTTACTAATAAAAACTGAATTAGAGAGCTCTGTAATAGGGGTGGGCGATATGACCTAAATTTAATATCACGGTATTTTTCATCTTTTGAACGGTGACGGTATAATATCACGGTATTACTTCTTTTCTTTTTTTTGGTACATTTTGAGAGGAGTAGCCTGTCCTGTCCATTTGGTATATGAATAAAGGTAATATTTTTATAATATAATAAGTAAATGGTAGGTATCCTTATCAAAAAGAGACATGGGAGAGTATTATGCATTCTCAACATATTTATTTTGCAAAAAACCTAAAGATCTTACTTAACAGTATACAACAAAACAAAAATTATTTTTTATTGAAATTTAATTTCTGCAATATTTAAAACCTTTAAATAACTGGGGGAAATCAACCCATGGCAACAGTTTAAAAGTAGACCAATTCTGTGGGGAAAAACGCAGACTGGCAACTCTGCATCCAACACGAGCTGCTGGAGTTAATTTCATTGCACACATGAGTACGAAATTTTCGTTTTTGCACGTAAAAAAAAACTACAGGTTATGTTAATCGTGTTTACACACTGCCTCTGAAACTTTCGTCCGTCATAAAAAAATTAGGATCGTGTTTGATTTTCTGCATTTTCGCATCCATAATAAGCATTTTGATAAGGATGGCGAATATGAGAAAACTAGAAAAAAAAAGCATACGAAAATCGGACTCAGTGTACAATGACCTTTAGATTTGAATGTTCACGGGTTGTTGTGAACTTTTCTCAGAGACCAGGAGACGTTTGGATATCTTTGAAGCAGAAGTTTCTCTTTATTGAGATCCTAGCTGTACGTTGCTGCAGTTCTTCAAAAGTCGTCTACTAAGGCATATACATTACAGTTTATATACCTTTCCAGGGGGAGGATTACATAGAGGTGGAGTCATACTAAACAAAGCATGCAAATGCAGTACAGGAATCAGCCCGTTACCAGAGTTCCCCAGCCCTGATCTCATTATCATAACAGTGTCATTCAAAGGCATAGGTGCTAATTCAGTCAGTCTGACAGTATTGCCCATACCTTCACATTATCATTGAGACAAAGGTATCATTCAAAGGCATATGTACTAATCCAATCAGTCTGACAGTATTGCCCATACCTTAACATTATCATAGAGACAAAGGAATAGCTGTAACAAAAAGGTTAATGTCTCAGACACCTGGGCTGCCTGATTTGATCTTCTTCTAATGTCATCATCTGTACCTCTAAATTCAATGTACTTATGCTATGTAAGAATCTAGGGTCAGCATTATCATAAACAGATTCTTAAATTTGTAATCCCACAGTTCCCCCTTTGAGAGTTCTAATAACTCTCACATAATACAAATTTAAACATTTAAAAGTTCGTTCTTGTAACCTTTGATTGTTACAGGCACATAGTACTTGCTCTGTGGTGATTGTTTGTAACGGCATGTTGACATAGAAACAAACATGCAGCTAGGGCCCGTTAAGTTCTTACAGGTAATAGTCTTTTCTGGTTGGACCAGTAATTTCCTTGTGATGGTCGTGGGTCATTTGCTGAATGAAACACTTGATACTGTGGACGCATAGATAGTACACCAGTAGGAGAATCAATAGCAGAACTGCTATTTCCTTGATCCACAGCCAGGGTTTCCCTAACAAGTTTCCAAACCATGAAGAACTATCTTCAGTCATCTGGTGTAATTTTGCTGAAAGATCAAGAATGTCTTGTTGGATTCTGTTGCAATGTTCATGGTGATTACTAGAATGGCAATCTTGATCATGTTGATGGATGACTGAAGTTCTCTCATGTGATTCTCTGAAACTTTCATAAGTCCATTCTATAGCCTACGTTGGTTAACATTTACACATTTACATTTATTCATTTAGCAGACGCTTTTATCCAAAGCGACTTACAATTGGGAATACAACAAATGATTCATCCTAAGGAGGCAGATCGACATAGGAAGTGCTCAAAAATACCATATGTCAGGCGTTGTTAGATGAGTACGGGCTAGAAAGGGAAGATCAGGAAAGAGAGGAGAAGAAATTTTTTTTTTTTTTTTTTTTTTTTTTCCAGATAGTCAGATAGTGTCGAAAAAGATGGGTTTTCAGCAGTCGCTTGAAGACAGTAATGGAGCGTTTCGGATGGGGGTGGGAAGATCATTCCACCAGGCAGGGACATTGAAGGAGAATGTTTTGGAAAGTGATTTCGTGCCTCTCTGTGGTGGTACAATAAGGCGTCTTTCACTAGAGGATCTCAGACTTCTGGAGGGAGTGTAGATGCGTAGTAGTGAATGGAGGTAGGCCGGTGATGAGCCGGTGGCTGTCCTATAGGCCAGCATCAGTGTCTTGAATTTGATGCGTGCTGTAACCGGTAGCCAGTGCAGGGATATGAAGAGAGGTGTGACATGGGCCTTCTTGGGCTCATTGAAGACGAGTCGTGCTGCTGCATTCTGAATCATTTGTAGAGGCCTGATTGTACATGCTGGAAGACCAGCTAAAAGAGCATTGCAATAGTCCAGCCTGGAAATGATCAGGGCCTGGACGAGGAGTTGTGCAGCATGCTCTGTTAGGAAGGGCCTGATCTTTCTGATGTTGTGCAATGCAAACCTGCAGGATCGAGCAGTTTTAGCTATGTGTTCTTTAAAAGTCAATTGGTCATCAAAGATTACACCAAGATTTCTGGCTGAAGTCGATGGGGTAATTGTTGATGAACCTAACTGGATGGAGAAGTCATGTTGTAAAGTTGGAGTGGCGGGAAAGACAAGGAGCTCAGTTTTAGCTAGATTGAGCTGAAGATGGTGATCCTTCATCCATGCAGAGATATCCGCCAGGCAGCCAGAGATCCTTGCAGCTACTGATGGATCATCTGGTTTGAAAGAAAGATAGAGCTGTGTGTCATCAGCATAGCAATGGTAGGAGAAGCCATGTGCCTGTATGACGGGGCCCAGAGATGTAGTGTATATGGAGAAGAGGAGGGGTCCAAGAACTGATCCCTGAGGAACCCCAGTGACCAGTTGATGAGTTTTGGAAACCTCCCCTCCCCAGGCCACTCTGAAAGACCTACCAGAGAGGTAGGATTCGAACCAGCGAAGTGAAGTCCCTGTGATGCCCAACGATGAGAGGGTAGACAGAAGGATCTGGTGATTTACCGTGTCAAATGCTGCAGAAAGGTCCAGTAAGATGAGTACTGATGATTTGGAATCAGCTTTTGCAATCCGCAGGGCTTCAGTGACAGACAGTAGTGCCGTCTCAGTTGAATGGCCACTCTTGAACCCTGACTGGTTAGCATCCAATAGGTTGTTCTGTGAGAGAAATAAAGATAGCTGGTTGAAAACAGCTCGTTCCAATGTTTTTGCTATGAACGGAAGGAGAGAGACAGGTCTATAGTTGTCTATGAGTGAAGAGTTAAGTGTAGGTTTTTTGAGCAGTGGGGTTACCCGGGCCTGCTTAAATGTAGTGGGGAAAGTGCCTGTGAGAAGAGATGTGTTGATGATGTGTGTGAGCGCTGGTAGGATTGTAGGGGAGATTGCTTGGATAAGGTGTGAGGGGATGGGGTCTAAAGGACATGTCGTCGGATGGCTGGAGAGGAGAAGTTTGGTTACTTCTGCCTCAGAATGGGGATGGAAGGAGAAGAGGGGAGTTTCAGCCGTGGGTGTGGTCAGTTTTAGTTCCTGTATGTGTGGAGCTGAGAACTTATTACTGATAGATGTAGTTTTGTCTGTAAAAAATGTGGCAAAATCATCAGCTGTTATAGAAGTGGTGGGAGGTGGTGGAGGGGGACAGAGCAGTGAATTAAAAGTTTTGAAAAGGTTGCGTGTGTCCGGAGCATTGTTGATCTTGTTGTGGAAGTATGAAGATTTGGCAGTATGGACATGGGTAGAGAAAGATGACAGCAGAGACTGATACATACTCAAGTCAGATGGATCCTTAGATTTGTGCCATTTTCTCTCAGCTGCCCTAAGTTTGGACCGATGCTCACGAAGAACATCGGATAGCCAAGGGTTGGAAGGAGCAGCCCGTGCTGGCCTGGAGGAGAGAGGGCATATTTCATCTAGGCAAGAAGTAAGAGTGGAACATAACGTGTCGGTTGCTGCATTAGTATCCAGAGATGTGAAGTGGGTAGGAGAGGGAAGAGAGGAGGATATTGATGAAGAGAGATGGGAGGGTGAGAGAGAGCGTAGGTTTCGTCTAAAAGTAACGGGTAGGGGGGGTGGGGGTGCACAAGTAGCAAGATGTAGGTTTAGTGTAATGAAGAAATGGTCAGAGATGTGAAGGGGTTTGACCACAATGTCGTCTGAAGTACAGTTTCGTGTGTAGATGAGATCAAGTTGGTTGCCGGATTTATGAGTGTATGCAGTGGTAGTGCGTTTTAGGTCAAATGAAGCAAGAAGTGAATGGAAGTCTGCAGCATAGGGTTTGTCCAGATGCATGTTAAAATCTCCAAAGACTAGAAGTGGGCTGCCATCTTCTGGAAAAGAGGATAGCAGCCCATCCAGCTCTTCTAAGAAGATGCCAAGTTGACTAGGAGGGCGGTAAATGACCACAACATGGAGTTTGATAGGAGATGTTATAGTGATTGTATGAGATTCAAATGAGTTATAATTGCATAGAGGAGAATGGGTTGAGTATTTCCAGTTGTTGGAAATCAGAAGTCCCGTACCCCCACCCCTTCCAGTCTGACGAGGGGTGTGAGAGAAGGAGAATTTATTAGATAGAGCAGCTGGGGTTACAGAGTCATCTGGACGTATCCAGGTCTCAGTCAAACCTAGGATGCTCAGGCCAGATTGCAAGGAAAATGCCGAAATGAAGTCTGCTTTGTTGACGGCTGATCGACAGTTCCAAAGTCCAACCGTGAAAGAGAAAGGTTCAGTGGAAGAGGTGTGTATTGGACGCAGGTTAGAGAGATTGCGTCGGCGTGTGCGTGTGATGTTAGTGCGGTGTGTAGAGAGCACCGGAATGAGTTGGAAACACATGATAGAGAAGGACAGAAAGAAGAGTGAGAAAAAGGAAAGGAGTACTTAAGTGCGTTGTCGGTGTCGTTGCTCGGATAAGTCGCGCAGGAAAAGTCGCAGTCTTTACTCTTGTCGGTCTTCACGCGAGGAGGCTGAACGCTTCCGCTGACGCTTCGGCGTCAGCTGGTATGACACCGTTAAATACACAACCAAACAAAGCTTTACTGAAACAGCTAGGGACGCCTCCTGGGCTCAGTCAGCCGCAAATGTATTGCACGCACGCAAAATGGCTCTAATCGAAACTTAAATGCAACAAACTTCGCACTTCTAATTGCTCTGGAAGGGCGCGATATGAATAACCAAAGCTTCCCTTGGCCGTCCGCTCAGTTTTGAATTTTAATAAGCACAATCAAAACTACTATTAAACGCAAAAACCACTAGCAAGGCAAATAACAGAACAACAAGTGCTTAACTAACAGCAGCTTAATGTAAATATAAACGAATACCCTAGTTAAATAAATATAAGAGTGCTTTTAACCACAGCGCAATGTAAACCGAAACGAATAAATGAACGAATCCAACGACAGAGTGCTTTTAACAGCAGATCAATGTAAACAGAAACGAATAAATGAACGAGTCCAACGACAGAGTGCTTTTAACAGCAGATCAATGTAAACAGAAACGAATAAATGAACGAGTCCAACGACAGAGTGCTTTTAACAGCAGATCAATGTAAACAGAAACGAATAAATGAACGAATCCAACGACAGAGTGCTTTTAACAGCAGCACAAAGCAAACAGAAACGAATAAATTAATAAATTCAAACGAGTGCTTTTAACTGCAGCTCAATGTAACGTTCGCCTATTAAAATAGTATTTAAGCAGCAACTTACCCGCAGTCGTTCTTTCTCCTCTGAGGATTGGAATCACTTTCCCCATAACATAAGCCCCATCTTGCAGTCATGTAACTTGAAAAAGTTACAGGCACATACAACTTATTCTGTGTCTTGTCCTAGATTTACGTAGGTGTAATAGTTCTTTTCAGAACCATAACTGTTGACACATATGACAAGGGATGGTGAAATGTCGTACAAACTACATGATGTCACAGAAAATCATGTAGCGTAAGAGTGGAAGTCTTGAAGTCTATGGCGCCTGAATAGCTGTGAAGCTGTCTGTTTTCTGTAGTCCGTTTCCCACGTAGATTCACTCAGATGACTCTTTGTCCTCATGAAGCTTGTTCATGGATGTCTGAAGTGATGCTTCACACCAGGGTTTCTCTTATGAAGATGACTTGGCATACACATCTGAAACACAAGAAAACAAAGAAACAGCAGACCAGCAGTATTCATGCATAGACATTTTTAGACTTCTGTTGATCGTATAGTGGTTTTATTTATTACATTAAAATTCTAGTGATCGTATAGTGTTTTTTTTTTCTTAACCTTATCTTAATTTGACACCTAATAGACCAGTGAGGTGGGGATTGAAAGTACTAAAGGGGAAAAACCTATGAGGAAATCTTCACCGCAGGATTGACCCCCGAGGCCTGATGCACTTCGGTTCTTTCCTGGGCTCCTAACTGGTTTGTGTGTCCTAATCTGTCCCTTTAAGTGTTGTGCACACTGTATAGTGTGAGACATAAGTTCCTAATGCAGAACAAAAATACATGTATTTCCAAAACAATGCAATCACTACATTTCAGTCCTCTAATTAAACATCAGTCCTGGTAGACATCATAACAGAGGATGGGTGACTGAATAGAATATTCTGGTATGGCTGTGAGTGTTCTTAACCAAGTGTCCCCAAGTTTGGGGGAGTGATATTCAACTTCCCTTTGTTCTGTTAACAAAGAGTCTTTCATCTTTGTTGTAGATTACTGGGGTAATTAAGAATTCACAGCCTTAACGGTTAGCACCTCAGCAAGCTGCCCAGTGAGTTTGGTGTAGTGGGGAGGTGCTGTTTTAGCATTGCTAGCAGACTGTGTAAAAGCTGATTTACATTGTTCATTTCTTTTACGTATTTTTTGTTTTTCCTGCATTCTTTCATCCTGTGTCCAGGTTTACCGCAGTAATGACAACTACCCTCTCTCTTAGGACATTTACTTTCCTGTCGGTTCTCTGTTTTCAACTTAAAGGAAGCTGCTGCAATCTTTACTCTGGCTTTAACATCAGAGTTTCTTTCCCAAGTAGCTAACCTGTCCAAGTTGCTTTGCAGGGTTCTATTGGACCATGTGAGGTCTAAGAAAGGCAGTGCATTTCTATATTCAATTAAAAGGCCATCAAACCATGTACGAGCTAGTGGTCCTTTATCATCTAGCACCTTCTCTGGAGTGTCAGCTATTCCACTGTATGCTGCAGCTGACTGACAAAACCTTTCAGTGTACTCACTTACAGTTTCATCCTTCTTTTGCACACAGTTAGTGATTCTGGACCAGTCTGTTTTGGGTCCTATGATATTCTTTAGAATTTTTAAAACACCTTCTCTCAAATCGCCTCTACTGACATGTTGTAGTTCAGAAGTAACAGCAGACTCAAAACTGTTGAATTCAGATTCAGTTAGAATTTGTGACATCAGCTGTGTGACTTCTGCTAACGACATGTCATAAAGACGCATTTTGCTGTTCATTGTTCTTCTAAATTCTGAAAAATGTGTGCGTGCTGAAGGTAAGCTCTGGGACAATCTCTCTATGTCTTTAGGTCTTAGCGCTTTGGCAACCGTTTGTACTGGGACAACAGAAGAGTTTGTAGAAACACCTTCAATTTTCTCAATTCCCTGAGATCTTCTCCTAGCACCACATACCTTCACTGAATTCACTGCATCTTTCTCCATTGTTACAGTATTGCCACTGTCTTCTGGTCTACATGAGTCAGGATAGCTTTCATCTGACTGTTGGTCTTTTGAATCACTTTTGGTTGAAGCCTGGTTATAGCCCACCTTTTTAGTGAAACGGGACAATCTAGTGTGCAGCTGTTGGTTTTGTTCTTTAAACTTAGTGATACACTGAGCTTGTTCTTGTGCTATGATAGATATTCTCTGTGGCAGCAGATAATGCCTTTTAGGTTTTTCTTTCGGATACATGTTCCGAGTACCTTTTTGCATTCTTCAATTGACCAAACTTTATCTGGATCAATACCAAATTTCTTTGTCAAATCAAATTTTACTGACTCAGTCACTATTGAGTCCATATGCTCTCCTAACAATGATTTAAACTCATCGTCTGTCCATAATGGCGTAGCTAGTCCACCTTTCTCTGTGGTTGGAATTAGCCTAGCATTCTTTCTAACCATTTTGCGAGTTTCCTTGCTACCACGCAATCACAACACTAAAACTTCTCTGATCAACAGAGGGTATGCTTGTTAACACAGATCAACTATTGTTAACCTTCCCTGAATTAACAGAGGACAACACAAACTACTAGCACTTAATGCTAAACTTCTCTGCCAAAACAGAGGATAACAAATTTTAGCATTTTAAGGCTAAACTTCCCTGCTTAAAACAGAGGATAACAGATATTAGCACGTAATGCTAAACTTCCCTGGGTGAACAGAGGATAAACAACTCTTCTCTAAAAGAACAACTTTAGAGGGTAACTTAGTTAACTAAACTGTAATAGCTGTAGTTAACCTTCCCTGAATAAACAGAGGATAAACTAGTTTGCTAACCAAACCCTGCAGCTTGTTTGTTAACACTTCTCTGGCGGCGCAGAGGATTACTATATGTACTGGTCTTTAGTGGTTCTTTTGGATAGAGTTATACTCACAAAATCGTTGTTGAGCTGAAAAAAGGTTCTGGATTTCAGTCGGGAACGATGTCTGGTAAGAAGCTCTATCCGGGTCACGGCACCAAAACTGTTGTGAACTTTTCTCAGAGACAAAAAGGTTAATGTCTCAGACACCTGGGCTGCCTGATTTGATCTTCTTCTAATGTCATCATCTGTACCTCTAAATTCAATGTACTTATGCTATGTAAGAATCTAGGGTCAGCATTATCATAAACAGATTCTTAAATTTGTAATCCCACAGGGTCGAAAGTATAGAGAGATGACAAAAATAGACTGGAGGATTTGCTGCAGTCTAGTACTCACTGACAAATATCTATTATAAGATGTGCTGCTCCCTTTACACAGAGTGTGCGTTATCGCAAAATCGAAAGTAAAAGTAAACAGCGCGAGCACTCATTTAAAAGCGATTTCTATACCCTGCATATTGAAAGTGGGAAAATGTTATACAATATTAGAATATTTGAGGGTGCGCCGATAAGAATAAAATATGGAGTTCAACTAAATATCGCACCAATTTTGTGATTGCACTATTCACGGAGAATTTAGTAACGTCAATGATTCTAATAAGCTCAGGCCGGTCGCGTTCGCCTCGCGCCCGCTCAATTTGTGATCCGCTGTGTAAATCCTTCGGCCGGCTGACTGGGAAAAGTCCCGGTTGTCCCGATTGCCACTCCACCCCGGTATAGGCTACAGGCCCGACCTTTCTTCACGATGTTTCACCAGTCGTTTAATGGCCACTCCCCTTTTACCTACCACCTGCAAAGCTGATACGAATATGTTTTACTTTTTTATTTACAACAAGATATATAGTATAAGGACAGGTATTCAGACCACAACTGAACGTTTGAAGAAAATTTAATGCCTTATTATTTAGAATTAGCTATTATTGATGTAAATGCAGCCGTTCGAGGCACATAATTGATTTATTACGGTATTAGAAAATCCATGTTGTGGCGCAATGTCACACCGGTGCTGACTGTGACACCGGTGTACCGCCCACCCCTACTCTGTAATTGGACTTATTACTAGTAAAAATTTATTTAGAGAGCTCTCTAATTGTAATTGTTTCTAGTAAGAATTCAATTGTAGAGCTCTCTAATTGTAATTCTTACTAGTAATAATTCAATTGTAGAGCTCTGTAATTAAAAATGAATGGAAGTCAATGGAGACATATGACTAGTAAAAATTAATTTGAAGAGCTCTCTAATTGAAATTCTTATTAGTAAGAATTGAATTAGAGAGCTCTGTAATTGGAATTGTTACTAGTAATAATTGAATTAGAGAGCTTTCCAATTATAATTGTTACTAGTAAGAATTTAATTAGAGAGCTCTCTAATTGGCATTGTTACTAGTAAAATTTGAAATATAGAGCTCTCTAATTGAATTGTTACTAGTAAAAATGCAATTATGACGAGTAACACTTGGTATATTTTAGGCTAAAACAGCTTGCCATTTTAAAATGGCAATATCTAAAATGGCAAGCCGTTTAGGCTAAAATATACTAACCGTTACTCGTCCTAATTGCATTTTTACAATTCACTTTATTAGTAACAATGCCAGTTGAAGAGCTCTCTAATTAAATTCTTACTAGTAACAATTATAATTAGAGAGCTCTCTAATCAATTCTTACTAGTAACAATTCCAATAAGAGAGCTCTACAAATTTTTACTAGTCATATGTCTCCATTGACTTCCTTTCACTTTTAATTACAGAGCTCTACAACAGAATTTTTACTAGTAAGAATTATAATTAGAGACCTCTCTAAATCAATTTTTACTGGTAATAATTCCAATTAAAGATCTCTCTAATTCAATTCTTACTAGTAACAATTATGGCAAGCCGTTTTCGCCTAAACGGTACTAAGTGTTACTCGTCGTAATAGCATTTTTACTAGTAACTATTCAATTAGAGAGCTCTATATTTCAATTTTTTTTTTCATTTGTGTAATTGGACTAAGCTATAGCCCCATTGTTCATATTAAGGTGAGATAATGGATTTTTTGTAAAACTTTCTCAACAGATCTGTCTTTAAGATGACTGCAGAAGATGTTGTGTTTTTGTCCTCTCCATTAACCTTTGACCCCTCTGTGGTGGAGATGTTTCTGGCCTTGTCCTCTGGAGCGTGTCTCCTAATTGTCCCCTCTGATGTTAAAAAGATGCCACGCAGACTTGTAAATGTCCTGTTTAAACGAAACGCAACAACAGTCTTACAGGCAAGTGACTTTATTCCTTGCTGAACCATCAGTCGTGAATCCCTGTTTGTGACAGCCTTTAATTAGAGATTTTAATAATCAAATCACTTCATCTTTCTATTTTTTTGCTCATGAATGTGCACATGCTGTGAGGAGGAGATGATGGTGCTGTAATCAACATTGATAGTGGAAGTAGTAAGCCGAAATTTCTGCATTATGCAGATTATAGAGATAATGAGTGTGTTCTTTGGCATTTGTTAATTTATCTACATGCGTAATTTGTTTTTCAGTATTTTTTAATTTCATTTCACACTCCAGTTCTTTAGGGGCATTCAGTTGATTTTCCTTATGGAAAAGTTTTATACACTAAATGTTTAAAACATATACACTACCAGTCAAAAGTTTTTGAACAGTACGTTTTTTTTTAAAGACGTCTCTTCTGCTCACCAAGCCTGCATTTGTTTGATCCAAAGTACAGCAAAATTGTAAAATATTTTTGCTATTTAAAATAACTTTTCTATTTGAATGTATTTGAAAATGTAATTTATTCCTGTGATTTCAAAGCAGATTTTTTTAGCATCATTACACCAGTCACATGATCCTTAAGAAATCATTCTAATATGTTGATTTGCTGCTCAAAAACATTTATTACTATGTATTATGTTAGACACAGCTGAGTAGAATTTTAGTAGAATAGACATTTTTTGTAACATTATAAATGTCTTTATCATCACTTTTGACCAATTTAAAGCATCCTTGCTAAATAAAAGTGTAAATTTTTATTAATACCAAAAAAAATATATATATATATATATACTGACTCCAAGCTTTTGAATGGTGTAGTGTATAATGTTACAAAAGCTTTATATCAGATAAACGGCGATCTTTCTATTCATCAAAGAATTCTGAAAAAATTACCCAACTGTTTTAAATATTAATAATAATTATAATAAATGTTTCTTGAACACCAAATCAGCATATAATAGTGATTTCTGAAGTGTCATGTGACACTAAAGACTGGTGTAATGATACTGAAAATTTAGCCTTGATCACAGGAATAAATTACATTTTAAAATATATTTAAACAGAAAATAATATGTTAAATGGTGAGAATATTTCAAAATGTTATAGCTTTTGCAGTACTTTGGATCAAAAAATGCAGGCTTGGTGAGCAGAAGAGACTTTATTTAAAAAAAAAACATTAAAATCTTACTGTTCCAAAACTTTTGACTGGTATTGTAAATAAACAAGAGTTTAAGAATAGTTATATCAGTAACCTAATAAAAGTGGTTTATTTTATATGGAGTGGATCATGGGGGTGGCCAGTACTACACTTTATCTTGGTTAACCCATCTATTTATTATTGAACATTAGCTAGTAGGAATAAAAAAATAAATAAATTTAAAAAAAAAACATTTTTCTGACAGTAGCATTTGTAGCTGAAACCTTTTATGCAATATGCATAAGATCACTTACCATTGGTCATCAGTGGTCAGAATATAGCCCAGGTAGACTCTTATAAATATCTGGGCATTCACATTGATAATAAATTGACATGGAATGCTCAGGTGGAAAATGTCTGTATTAGGGTCCAACAGCGACTGTATTTTCTTCGTAGGTTGAGGGTCTTTGGTGTTAACCAGAAGGTGTTGCTTCTCTTTTACCATACTGTAATCGAGAGTATTCTCCGATATGGTATTTCAGCCTGGTTTGGCAATCTTAGTGTACACTTAAAAGCCCAAATTACACGGTTAATGCAGAGAGCCATGAAAATAATGGGAGTTAATCAGCATCCCACACTTCAGGCTCTTTTTGAAGAAATTGTTATCAGACAGGCTCAAAAAATTGTCTCAGATCCCACTCATGTCCTCCACTCTGAGTACCAACTATTACCTTCGGGAAGGCGTTTCAGAGTTCCTCAGTGTAGACTTAACCGTTTTAAGCAATCATTTGTCCCACTGTCCATTAAAGTATTAAATGATAAGTTAGCCAGAGGTCAACAATCCTAATTTTTTTTTTTATGATTATGGTGACTAAAGGTGTATTATATAATGAGTAGGGTGCAATTTAGTTGCTCACTATATATAGTGAGGTTAGTGATGGGTCACTGATTGTATGTATCACACGAATGTAATATGTTATTTGTATGAATCGGCTGAGTGTAAAGTCGAAATGTACTGAGTGTGTCCAATATGAATTTCCTTCGGGACAATAAAGTTTATCTTAAAATGCTTCCTCCACACCACTAGGTGTCAGTTTAAGTCTGAGATGACATACACAACTGGTAGTACTGTTCCTTAATATTGACTTTAAATTCTTTTTCAGGCCACTCCCACTCTTGTGAGACGCTTTGGAAGGCATGTCCTTCAGGAGGAGGTGCTTAGTGCTAATTCACCCCTGAGGTTATTGGCTTTTGGAGGAGAGCCATGTCCATCTCTAAGTCTTCTCAAGAGCTGGAGGCAAGAAGGCAATAGCACGCATATCTGTAATCTTTACGGCACCACAGAAGTTTCTTGCTGGGCAAGCTGGTACAAAGTTCCAGATGAACACCTGTGCTTGGAGAACACGTGAGTGATACTCGTAAACAAAATAACAAAAAATTAAAGTAATTGAGTTTAAAAACTAAAAATATAAAAGTTTATTTTATAGTTTGTATTTAAAATATACGTAAAAACTTTTAATAGTATGTAAATAATACTAAAATAACACTAAAATGCATTAGCCACAAAAAAGTTATATTAACAATCTTTATTAAGTCCTCTGCATTGTTTTGAATTGACTTAAAAAATAATGCTAAATTATTATTGTTATTATTATTATTAATATTATTCTGTAATTTCCTGTGTTTCATTGTTTATGTATCGTGTATTCATTTAAAGAACTGATGAATTTGTGCCCCTTGGAGAGCCTATGTTGGATACCGTAATGGAGGTGAGAGATGAGAGAGGATGTCTTGTCACTGAAGGAGAAGGCCAGCTGTTTATCGGTATGCTACAGTTGTCTAAAACAAAAAAGAAATGCAGTTAAAACAGTAAAATCATCAAATATTTTTTACATTTTTAAAAACGGTTTTCTATTTTAATTTACATTACCAGTCAAACGTTTTTGAACAGTAAGATTGTTTTGTTTTTTATAGAAGTCTCTTCTGCTCACCAAACCTGATTTTTTTTTATATATAATTTTTACTATTTGAATATATTTTAAAATGTAATTTATTCTTGTGATCAAATCTTAAATTTCAGCATCATTACTCCAGTCTTCAGTGTCACATGATACTTCAAAATCATTTTAATATGCTGAAACATTTTTTATATATATTTTTTATCAATATTCAAAACAGTTGAGTAATTTTTTCAGGATTCTTTGATGAATAGAAAGATACAAATATCAGAAATTATCTGAAATAAAAAGCTTATCTTTTTTTGATTTATTTACCATTATACACCATACCATTCAAAAGCTTGGAGTCAGTATAATTTAAAGTCAGTGTAATTATAGAAATTAATACTTTTATTTAGCAAGGATTGATCAAATTGATCAAAAGTGATGATAAAAGACATTTATAATGTCAAAAAGATTTATTTTTCAGATAAATTCTGTTCTTCTGAACTTTCTATTCATCAAAGAAACCTGAAAAAAATTCTGCTCAGCAGTTTTCAACATTATAATAATAATAAAAATGTTTTTTGAGCAGCAATGATTTCTACGGGATCATGTGACTAGAGTAATAATGCTAAAAATTCAGCTTTGAAATCACAGGAATAAATTACATTTTAAAGTATATTTAATGAGGAAAACAGTTAGTTTAAATAGTAACAATATTTTTTAAATCAAAACATTAAAAATCTTACTGTTCAAAAAGTTTTGACTGGTAGTTTATTTTAAAATATAATTTGTTCCTGTGATGGTAAAGCTGAATTTTCATGTCTTATTATCATCAATATTGAATTTATTTTAAATTTTACATTTTTGTAGCATTATAAATGTAATTTTTGTAATGACATTTTAATGCATCCTTGCTCTATAAAAGCAATAATAAAAAAAAAAAACTTGCTTTCACATTCAGATGTTTTGCTAGTTTTTGTGTTTGTACAGTGCTTTTTTTGTCTTTTTAAAAAAAAATTTAGGTGGTCAAGAGAGGGTGTGTCTGCTCGATGATGAAGAAACTGTAGTTAAGGGAACAATGCGTGCTACTGGTGACTGGGTGCAGGTGCGTGCTTCCCATTTGTATTTCCTGGGTAGGAAAGATCGGCTTATCAAACGCTTTGGTCAGCGGGTACACCTAGATGCCTTGCAGCAGGTAGGTGATATACGACCCATGTGTCATGTAACAACTTTGGCATGTATTTACAATAAAATCTGAGAGTATTTAAAAGTCCTTTTTTTTCTGTACTCAGGTCATTGAGAATTTGCCTCAGGTGGAGGCGTGTGCAGTGAGCCTGAGCGAGAGTGACAGGCTGCTGGCATTTATAGTGCTCGCATCGGGTCAACCAGGAACTCTTTCATCCTCTGAATTTCCTCATCAAAAACCTTTCCATCATTCCCCACTGTCCTCTGAAGACCTCACCACTGTCGACGTCTCAAGAAACTCCACCTCTCCCTCGCTCAGAGTTATTGAAGGAAAGATTCGCCAGAGGTTATCACAGCTTTTGGCCAGTCACAGCATGCCAGACATGATATTCTTCATCCCTGCTCTTCCACTCACCTCTCATGGCAAGTGAGCACCATCCTTTAATGCCCTATTCACACTAAGAATGATAACTATAAAGATAACTGTAATGATAACTATATTAGACAGTTTTAAGGTTATAAGGTTAAAGTCGTAATATTTAAAGAATAAAGTCGTAATACTCCGAAAATAAAGTCAAAATATTTAGACTTTACTCTTGTAATATTTTGACTTTATTCTCGTAGTATTTTGACTTTATTCTTGAAGTATTTCGACTTTATTCTAGTAGTATTTCGACTTTATTCTTGAAGTATTTCGACTTTATTCTCGTAGTATTTCGACTTTATTCTCGTAGTATTTCGACTTTATTCTCGTAGTGTTTTGACTTTATTCTTGAAGTATTTCGACTTTATTCTCGTAGTATTTCGACTTTATTCTCGTAGTATTTTGACTTTATTCTTGAAGTATTTCGACTTTATTCTCGTAGTATTTCGACTTTATTCTCGTAGTATTTTGACTTTATTCTCTTAGTTTTTCAACTTTATTCTCGTAGTGTTTTGACTTTATTCTCGTAGTATTTAAACTTTATTCTCGTAGTATTTTGACTTTATTCTCTTAGTTTTTCAACTTTATTCTCGTAGTGTTTTGACTTTATTCTCGTAGTATTTAAACTTTATTCTCGTAGTATTTCGACTTTATTCTCGTAGTATTTTGACTTTATTCTCTTAGTTTTTCAACTTTATTCTCGTAGTGTTTTGACTTTATTCTCGTAGTATTTAAACTTTATTCTCGTAGTATTTCGACTTTATTCTCGTAGTATTTTGACTTTATTCTCTTAGTTTTTCAACTTTATTCTCGTAGTGTTTTGACTTTATTCTCGTAGTATTTAAACTTTATTCTCGTAGTATTTTGACTTTATTCTCTTAGTTTTTCAACTTTATTCTCGTAGTGTTTTGACTTTATTCTCGTAGTATTTAAACTTTATTCTCGTAGTATTTAAACTTTATTCTCGTAGTATTTCGACTTTATTCTCGTAGTATTTTGACTTTATTCTCTTAGTTTTTCACTTTATTCTCGTAGTATTTAAACTTTATTCTCGTAGTATTTAAACTTTATTCTCGTAGTATTTAAACTTTATTCTCGTAGTATTTCGACTTTATTCTCGTAGTATTTAAACTTTATTCTCGTAGTATTTCGACTTTATTCTCGTAGTATTTTGACTTTATTCTCATAGTTTTTCAACTTTATTCTCGTAATATTTCAACTTTATTCTTGTAATATTTCGACTTTATTCACATAGTATTTTGACTTTATTCCCGTAGTATTTCGACTTTATTCTCGTAGTATTTCGACTTTATTCTTGTAGTATTTTGACTTTATTCTCATAATTTCGACTTTATTCTCGAAATATTACAACTTTAATCTTGTAATCTTAGATTTTTTTTTAAAATATGGCACTAAAACGCTGTCGTATTAACAGCAATTTATTACAAGTTTAACAAAAATTAAAATTTTAAGGCCCTATGAAATCAATTTTATTTTCTTTTTTGTTTCTTTTTAACCAAATTTAGTTTTTTTCCATAAATTTTCTGGTTTCCATTCATTTTAGTGGTTTTATTAAATTTTAATAATCAAAAGCATCTCTAATTATTGATTTCATTCAAAAAAATTAATTAATCATTAAAGAATCATTAATATTATTTTATTGATTTATTTATTTTTAAATAAGTAAATTTTAAATATTTTTTCTGGTAAATATTCTTTAAAATAAAAGTTATTATTAGTTGTAGTACTATTATTACATTAAGTAATATATTTCTGTCACATTTTCTTTAAGTTAAACCGAACTTTTTTTTTGACGTGTTGCTATGAAGAACTTTTTTGTTTGTATATGGTATGCCAAAAGTTTTACTCAAGAAGCGACACTCATGAAGTGACACTCCGAGCAGTGTTTATGTTTATGTGTACTCATGTACTCATATTTTGAGGCGGCAGAGGCTGACAACACAGAGAGCGTCACGTGCGCTTTAGTATGTGTGTAGTAAATGAAACCATGCGTCTGCGCCATTCATTCACACAGAGACACGCACAACATGCAAGATTTATATTTAAATAGCATTTGCGGCTTAATATTCACAGACACTAGTCTATATCATGGTTTGATTTAAGTGTGGTGAGCTACTTTTGATTTATTCATCCAAAATTTGGCAAATTCCATGACATTCTACGTTAAGCCGTGATGTTAAGCTTTGGTATTTCTATCACTAGCAAACATGTTTTTTCATTGTAGTCACAGATTTCACAGTCATTATTTATTTATGCCTGTTGCATGTGTTTTTTAGGTAAAATAGCCACTGATGAGTTGATGAGGATGTGTGATGCTCAAAAACAAGATATAAATACACAAACCGTATGGAAAGACATTGAATCTGTGAGAGTGAAGTTACAGACCCTGTGGAAGGTATAAACAGCATTTACTGTTTTTGTACACAAAATATACACATTTTAATTGTTTGCCACATAGAGGTATTTCTTAAATAATATTTTTCCAGTTTGCATGTTGAGTTAAACTTCCATTGTGTTTGTATGTTTATTAGGACTGTATTGGCCTGCCGAATGACGTGGTCGTTGAGGAAGATGCACATTTCATGTTAACTGGAGGAGACTCCCTTCAGGCCCTGCGTCTCTGTGATGAGATCACTGTTGCCATGGGGACACCCTCTGTGGGCCTGCTGGAGGTCATATTAGATGGTACTTTCTCAGATGTGGTTAGCCACATCATGACAGAAACACACAACAATGCAATCCAGCCATCAAAGAAGAGAATGCTGAATGATCCAGGCTCTGTAGTTTCACCTAAAAGACAACACAAGGAAATGTCCACAGTGAATGCTACAGAAAGCACAGTGGGTTTTGTAGTTCCCTCAGTGAGAAGGACTATGGGATTTGTAGTCGTGAGGCGAGCTGGTGAGGTCATCGATTGTGGTTGTTTTCAGAAAATGCAAGAGAAGAACTTCTCAGATGCACTAGGAACAAACAAGTCCAAACTTACGGTGACAGATATTTCTGAAGACAGTTTAATATCTGATCCTTCACATGAACTTTATAAGATATCTCAGGAAAATCCTGCTTTTAAAAATATCACAGAGCACAATGTTCCTCAAGAAGGAACTTTACCCGTCACTAAGAGCCAAGGTATAGGTGAAGATTTAGGGGAAGAACCTTCCAATGTTCTTCCGCTGGACCTGCAGGTCCTCTGGAGCTCGGACACAGGCAGGTGTGTGGATGCCTCTCCAGTGCTGCTAGTAGGTCCTGATAGGACCACTGTGTTCATTGGCTCTCACTCGCACAGAATGCAGGCTCTTGACTTGTCCAGTGGAGAGGTCATCTGGGAGCGTATCCTTGGAGATCGACTGGAGTCTTCAGCTGCCATCTCCAAATGTGGAAGCCTTGTAGCAGTAGGTTTGTACTTCATCTTAAGGTCCACTTAAGTGCTTTGAAACACACAGTGTTATTCCATGTGTTGACGTAATTTCAACTGAAACAGGAAGACAGGGAGAAACATACCCCCCTTTTTTTCAAAGCCGATAGCATTTCGTTTATTTTACACCTTGGAACAGAGGCACTTATCTTGGTAAAGCCGCATTTAACAGCGTATGACAGCCACAATCTCATCCATCTAAATCGCCATAAAACATAGCATTCTGTGTAGAATTCGAATGGGTGAGATACATTCGTGCATATGATCTGCTCCGTGTTATCATGTGTCTGGACTGGAGCAGACTGTGTGCACGGTGCAGCAGTTTGCGTGACACAACACAAAACCAGACTTCATTTGCCACAACCGCTAACCATATTTACACTGTCTGAACCATTCGCCAAGTAAGTTTGGCATTGGGCCAAACAAAAAAAAACTGGAACATAGTCAAAGGATAATTTAAGAAATTAATTAATGAAAAATTCAACTAGAATTGCCTGTGACAGACTGTTACAGTGTCTTTTGTAACTGGTAATGAGCTGTTACTTCAGGGTATATACACAGGAGTCATGGAGTTCAATTTAATACCTTTTTAAGACCTTTTTAAGACTCTTTCCATTAGAGATGTTCCGATACCCTTTTTTCCTTCCCGATACCGATTCCGATACCTGGGCTCGGGGTATCGGCCGATACCGAGTACTAATCCGATACCTGGGTGTGTAATTGTATATACAGCTGTAGATAATACTAATAAATTATTTTATTGTGTGCTTCAGACTTATTCCTTAATAAAACAAACATACAGTGATATATACAGTGAACTAGAGTATTTTTATTATATGACATACATTTGACAGTAATATTTTTTCATATAGTTAGTATTACTAATCTGGTTTTCTGACGTACATCAGCCCAGCAACCTTATTCATTGTGGGGCATTTTCAAATGCTCCTCACTGCATCTCGCAGCAGTAACAGTGTTGCAAAATCAACGTTGGCACCCGAATAAAGCTGTTCGGGGTTTGTGCAAGTTTGTTTGCATTGCAGTCCAAGCTGATAAACGGTCAGCGCTGAGCAGCTCAAACGTGTCGTGTTAGTTTCACTTTCGTTTCGCGTGCCATTTTATGTTTCTCATCTGAGACAGAAATGGCAGAGCTTATGAGTTGAACAACGCGGTGGTCGCGCCAGTGTGACCGCTCACGAAAATTAGTAACACTGGCAGAAAAATTGGTCACAGTCTGGAGCCCTTTAATATTACCGCAAGTGTCCCGCGCGCTTCAGTACAAGGAGTAAACAAACCACGCGCCCTGTACAATTCATTAACACAGAACCACGCATTAATTCATATTTAAACAGTCGGTTTTCGGCTTAATATTAGTCCATATCACGATTTGATTTAAGTGTAACGAACTACCTTTGATTAATGCATCAAACTTTGACAAATTCCGTGATGTTCCGCGTTCCGTGTAAATTCCATTTTGACTGGATTCCGCGATTCCGTCCGTGTTTTCTGCATCACAGAAATCATAAAGACCTACATATGAGAAATGCCGCCGTTTTAGCGGACAAACTGCTAGCACATTTGTATTTCTTCTTCTCTGCTCTAAACAGTGGTTGCTTGTGGCAACACTGTTTGCATTCTGAGCCGCGAAGAAGAACTGGCTTCTGATTTGCTAGCGGGAATAACTTATATCTTAAGAAAATGGTATCGGACGTGGGTTCAAGTACTCGCCGATTCCGATGCTAGATTTTTTTGTGGTATCGGCGGAATTTCCGATACTAGTATCGGAATCGGAACAACCCTACTTTCCATACCTTTTAATACCTCATCTCCACTTCAAGTTTTTACTGGTTACATAGGCAACACTTTAACTTACATTTACTATATATTGATTGTAAGATAGAACAACTAAACAGTCTTAGTTTGTGATAACTCCTTATCAATGCAGCATAATTCAGAAGTGTGGGAAGGAAATCTCAAGAGAAGTAATTGAATACAGCACATAATCAGTATCAGAGGTTATAACTGCATAGTTTGTGTTGTTGTTCCAGCCGCGGTGTCGCAGAAATAGAAACCTGAAACGTTTCTAAAATAGAAATTTTGTGTGTCGCTGTTGTGTAGTAGGACTTGATGTTGATATGCTCCCTTTTCACAGAGTGCGTGTGATCGCAAAATCAAAAGTGAACAGGAAGCACCTATTCAAAGGTGATTTAAATAAATTGTAACTGTTGCTGTCATGACAGACCTATTTCAGAACCAGCTGCTATCAAAATAATCTGACTGTGGGCGCGGGCCAAATATTATTGCTGGCGGGCCAGTTTTGGCCCTCAGGCCGCCTGTTTGCCAACCACTGCACTTTATAGTGCACTATGTGCCATTTACCATACAGAAAATAAAATTCTGTGAACAAGTGACCGATTTTAGCCACAACTTCGGTGTCTATTTACAGTGTAGTGGGCGGGACTTTTCGGATTCTAGAGAGCCTTTGATTGGACAGAAAGTTGAAGAAGCTGAAGTGCAGGGTGATGTCATCAAAATCATTGATCCATATTGGCGGAAGTTAGAGACTACGTTTTGAATGCTTATATCTTCTAAATGCGATTTTTGGCATTGTTTTAGAACACACTAGTTTATAGATAACCTTAAAGGAACACGCCACTATTTTAGAAAATAGGCTCCCCTAGAGTTAAACAGTTGAGTTTTACCATTTTCGAATCCATTCAACCAATCTCCGAGTCTGGCGGTAGCACTTTTAGCATAGCTTAGCATAGATCATTGAATCTGATTAGACCGTTAGCATCTTGCTCAAAATGACCAAAGAGTTTCAATATTTTTCCTATTTATGATGTACTAAGAAAATGAAAAGTTGTGATTTTCTATGTTAATACGCAGTGCCTGAAAACTTAGTGCCAGTCACGTTGGAAGTTACCTAGCTGGGCAATATTTTCAGGTACTGCGTAATATCATTGTGCCTGTTGCACTCATGGTACGGCAGCAAAGTTCCTTGAATAATTGCAACTTTTCTTTTTCCGTCTTGGTACACAATGTAACTACCAAGCGGCAACCTCCCGCTCTCTCTATTGAAACCAACACCGAAGTGACTTAAACTGCAATTCATCGACTGGCGGCTAGAGTCTGGCTGCAAAAGGGAGTCAATCCCATTGACTCCCCATGTTAAAATGGCCAACTTTACAGCAGAAAAAGTATGTTTACAGCCTGGTACAAAAAGTGGGTTTGGTCTATATAGCTAGTTTTGCCCTTCATGTCAACTGTGAGGGGTGTGAATTTTTTTTCATAACTCATCCGTTTAAGTAATATTAAGCCTAGAAGTTCTGCATATTAAGGGCGTGGCCACTTGAGTGACAGGAGGATTGCTGTTGCTGTCACCACTGTCGCGCTAGGTGGGCGTGGTTTCAGCAACCAGCTCCACCCACGTCCCGCCTTTTTGATTATCCAGGAGTGACACGCGGTCACGCTATTCCAAGATGGCGACGGCCAACTCCCGC